>NC_080419.1:105237039-105555200 GCF_029873635.1 Malania oleifera
ACTGTTCGGCTGGACCCTTGTTATTGCTTTCATATATTTGTTGTGGTTGTGGATTGTTTCTGTATATTCATCATAAAGTGCTACGTGTGTTTGATCCTAAATATATTCCGTTGTGCAATTCGTTTTTCACAACAACCATCAAGAGGGATCGACCAGATGCGGGGGCCATGGAAGTTCAGCTCCCCATAACCAAAGAACCTATGCTTCTAGTCATGGATAGACGAAGCACCGGGGGTAAACAACTTGAACTCTAGGAGGCAGTTGAAATAAAACACCTCCTTCTCTACAAAGTGTTTCCTCATTTGATGGCAGGACCAAAATAACGCAACCGAAAGCCAGTAGCCCTTTCACATGAGGAGATTTGCGAAGCATACCATGGTAAGGTATGAGTTGGGGGCCAATTGACAAGGAGATGGGTTATAAAATTGTAGGACATCAGATATAAATGGATGAAAAGGTAACCTAAGCCCAGTATCGAAATAGTCTGCATATAAAAAGACCTCGTTTGAATCGGGCTGAAGGGCAGATTCTGAGCTACCAGGAAACCTAAGATGGACAGTGTCTAGAATAGAATATAAACGGCGTAGGTCCAACAGATCCTCATGGGGAAGGCGAGATCTAGCATTACTTATGCTAACTACTGTTGAAGGCTGAGCTTCAGAGGTGTCCATCCTAAACAAAGGGAGGCTCCTAAAGGAAGGCATATAAAAACAACTTTTACTCTTATTGATTAAAGATAAAAAAAACCATCCTTTAGCAAACTTTTGAAGAACACGCAAAGAACATAAAGAACATGTGAAGAACATATGAGGAAAATGCCAAAATTAATGAAAAAAGTGATGCATACAAAACAAAAAGTATGCTGAGCAAAAGAACAGAGAATAAAGAGGAAAGGAAAAAAGGGCGTATCTAAGTGCCAAAGACTTCCGTTGGAGACAAGGAAAGAATGAATGGGAAAAGGCCCTTTATATAAAAAAGTTGGCGCGAAAATGAACCTGTAGCGTGAATCCCAGAGTGACGCGAATCCCAAAAGGTGCGAATCAGAAAAAAGACACGAATCCCAATGAGGTGCGAATCACAAAGAATCGGCCCAACAGATGAGCAAAGTCACTGAGGCCTGAAGAAATTGGCCTCAACTGATGAGCACAACTCATGAGGCTTAAAGAAATTGACCCAACTGATGAGCCCAACTCATGAGGCCCGAAGAAATTGGCCCAATTCATGAGCACAGCTCATAAGGCCGGAGGAAATTGGCCCATCTGATGAGCACAACTCATGAAGCCTGAAGATATTGGCCCAATGATGAGCACAACTCAAAAGGCTTGAAGAAGTTGGCCCATTTGATGAGCACAACTTATGAGACCTAAAGAATTGGCCCAACTAATGAGCACAGCTCATGAGGCCTGAAATTGGCCCAACTGATGAGCACAACTCACGAGGCCTGAAGAACCGGTCAAATTGATGAGCACAGATCATGAAGCCTAAAAATTTGGCCCAACTAAATAGCATAGCTCATGAGGCCTAAAAGAAAAGCTGCTAGAATTGCTGAAAATCCAACAAAAAAGCTGCTCGGATTGTTGAAAGACAATGAAAGAGCTGCTCAAATTGTTGAAAGACAACGAAAGAGTTGCTCCGATTGTTGAAAGAAAACGAAAGAGCTGCTCTAGTTGTTGAAAGGCGACGAAAGAGCTGCTCAAATTGTTGAAATACAACGAAAAAGTTGCTCGGATTGTTGAAAATTCAATGAAAGAGCTGCTCGGATTGCTGAAAATCCAACAAAAGAGCTGCTCGGATTATTGAAAGACAACGAAATAGTTGCTCGGATTGTTTGAAAAAACAAAGGTCCAGCCAAACAGCTGCTTGGATCCTTAAAAAAAACAAAGGTCCAGTCAAACAGCTGCTCTGATCGTTTGAGAAAAGCAAAAGGCTCAACTAAACAGCTGCTCGGCTCGTTTGAAAAAACAAAGGTCCAGCCGAACAGTTGCTTGGATCATTGAAAAAAACAAAGGTCTAGGTGAACAGCTGCTTGGATCATTTGAAAAACAAGGGCCCAGCCAAACAACTGCTCGGATTGTTTTGACACAAGGGCACAGCCGAACAGCTGCTCAGATTGCACCAATCACCCGTCTGGATAATCGGACTGCTCAGATTACAAATCTACAGTTGATTATAAAGACTTTCATGGTTGAAGTTGTTAATAAACATTAAAAGTCAATTTTCCCAACAATTAATTTTAAAATATTTATGCTTTTTATATTTAAATTTATATGGAAAATACATTTTGAAAATTGTGAGTTCTTGTCAATTTTTTAGAATTATGTTATAAGAATAACTTTGTTTTCTATTTAAATTTAGATGAATTTTAAATTTATGATTGTAGTTTTAAGAATAGTTAAGTTTTCTATTTAGTAAATAGTTTATAATTTACCACACATAAGTACAATTATTATGTTACGAATAAGTTATTCACTATGGGAAAAAAAATTATTCTTAGGAAGAAGGATTACCCACCAACCACCACAGATTATTCAATTAAACCCACAACTTAGTTGAGTTGGATATGAATTATAATTTGCTCATCCAATAACCTCCTAATCTACCATGGATTATACGATCCAATATCCGTTGCCAAGTCTACTCCCATTTCAAGAAAAAAAATACCCCCCCCCCCAAAAAAAAAGCACACTCGTAATCACTATCTTTCCCATTTGTTTCATATTCCAAAACATTCCTAAAAAAAAAATATTAACTATCACTACCAGCAAAAATAAAACAAAAAATATCCCAAGTTAAAGTTTCTAGGTGGTATCCAACAGAAAATAAGACAAGAGAAGGGCAGTAGTATGATTCAGGCACTTGTAAAGCAAACCAAATAATGCTCCAGTGAAAAAAACAAATCCAGTTGTTCTTAGAGGTTATAGGAAAACAAGGAAATGAATGAGAAGAAAAGAGGGGTGAGGAGAGGAAGACAATAACATGGAACAAGGTAGTAAATAAAGAAGTTAGTCTGAGGATATTGCTCTAGTAGTGCAAAATGGTGAAAATGGATCAATACAGCTGATTCTACCTAGTAAAGCCTAAGGCTTTGTTGCTTGATTGCTTTTGGTGCCGAAAACATTGAGATGCTAGATTGGTTGTGTTGAGATTTTTTTATTAAATAAATGACTTAACAGAAAGATAGGTCTCTCCCTCTATTTATAATACATACAAAGATAGGTCTCTCCCTCCATTTATAATATATACAAAGATAGGTCTCTCTCTCTCTCGCGCGTGTATGTGTGCTCATGCACATGTGCATGCATGCATGAGTGAAATCATCACCTGTGACCTAATGTTGGAATTCCTCCAATACTTCCACGGTTCCACCTGCCTCCCCCACACTTGAGCTCCCTAAGGATTGCCAAATTCAATACTTGTGTACAATTTAAGCTCTCCTCCCATTTAGTTAGTGCAAAATGGTGAAAATGGATCAATATAGCAAATTCTACCCAGTAAAGCTTAAGGGTTCGTTGCTTGATTGCTTTTGGTGCCAAAAACATTGAGATGCTAGTTTGGTTGTGTTGAGATTTCTTTATTAAATAAATGACCTAACACAAAGATAGGTCTCTCCCTTGGGTGTATGTGTACTCATGCACATGTGCATGCGTGCGTGAGTGAAATCATCACCTGTGACCTAATTTTGGAATCCCTCTAATCCTTCCATGATTCCACCTGCCTCCCCCACACTTGAGCTCCCTAAGGATTGCCTACTTCATAACTTGTGTACAATTTAAACTCTCCTCCATTTAGACTCGGTCAAATGGATAAAAATCTATTAATCCGAACTAAATCCAATCTGCATAAAAAACAGATTCAACCTATTAACCATCCAATCTGCCCTTGATTATCCAATCCAATTTGCTTTGCCAAGTTCATGGTGGATGCTATGAAGTGACAAATCAAAGTATTACAAATCTACAATTGATTATAGAGACTTTCATGGTTTGAAGTTGTTAAGTAACATTAATAGTCAATTTGTCCAACAATTAATTTTAGAATATTTATGCTTGTTATATTTAAATTTATATGGAAAATACATTTTGAAAATTGTGAGTTCTTGTCAATTTTTTAGAATTATGTTATAAGAATAATTTTTTTTTCTATTTAAATTTAGATGAATTTTAAATTAATGATTGTAGTTTTAAGAATAGTTAAGTTTTCTGTTTAGTAAATAGTTTATAATTTACCACACATAAGTACAATTATTATGTTACGAAATAAGTTATATCCACTATGGGAAAAAATTTATTCTTAGGAAGAAGGATTACCCACCAACCACCACGGATTATTCAATTTGAACCACCACTTAGTTGAGTTGGATATGAATTACAATTTGCTCATCCAATAACCTCCTAATCTACCAGGGATTATACGATCCAATATCCGTTGCCAAGTCTACTCCCATTTCAAGAAACAACTCCCCCCCCAAAAAAAGCACACTACTAATCACTATCTTTCCCATTTGTTTCATGTTCCAAAACATTCCTAAAAAGAAAATATTAACTATCACTACCAAAAAAAATATAACAAAAATTATCCCAAGTTAAAGTTTCTAGGTAGCATCCAACAGAAAATAAGATAAGGAAAGGGCAGTAATATGATTCAGGCTTGTAAAGCAGACCAAATAATGCTCCAATGAGAAAAACAGCTCCAGTTGTTGTTAAAGGTTATAGGAAAACAAGGAAGTGAATGAGAAGAAAAGGGGGGTGAGGAGAGGAAGACAATAACTTGGAACAAGGTAGTAAATAAAGAAGTTAGTCTGAGGA
This sequence comes from Malania oleifera, assembly GCF_029873635.1. Classification (NCBI taxonomy): domain Eukaryota; kingdom Viridiplantae; phylum Streptophyta; class Magnoliopsida; order Santalales; family Ximeniaceae; genus Malania; species Malania oleifera. Next base: position 105,241,845 of record NC_080419.1, read on the forward strand.
TATTGCTCTAGTTAGTGCAAAATGGTGAAAATGGATCAATATAGCTGATTCTACCTAGGAACGCTTAAGGCTTCATTGCTTGATTGCTTTTGGTGCTGAAAACATTGAGATGCTAGTTTGGTTGTGTTGAGATTTTTTTATTAAATAAATGACCTAACACCAAGATAGGTCTCTCCCTCTATTTATAATACATATCAAATACATTTTAATGACCATAACACCCTTACTTATTCTCACTAGTTAACATAACACTAACACACTTAATAATACCAAAAGGCTAAAATAACTATTAAAACTCTCCCTCAAGCTGGAGCATAGATATCATATGCTCCTAGCTTGTTACAAATAAATTTAACACAAGAACCCCTCAAAGCTTTGGTAAACAAATCAACAAGCTGCATATCAGCATATCAGACTTAAATAAGTGATGGTAAAGAGCTTCTGCACAAGTTTCTCCCAAAAAAAATGATAATGAACTTCAACATGTTTTGTTTGCTCATGGAGACTAGGTTGGACTTGCAGGCAATATGAAGAGCAACTTGATTATCACACATCAACTCCATAAACTGAGAATGTGGAAAACCCAATTCTTCCAATATGTTCTTCAACCAAACAAGTTTGCACATAGAATAAGCCACAGCCCTATACTTTGACTCAGCACATGACCCACCACAGTTCGTTTCTTACTCTTCTAGGAAACCAAATTAACACCAACCAATACACAATACCTAGTTGTGGATCTTCTGTCAGAAGGTGACCAAGCCCAATTTGCATTTGTACATCCCTAAATATAAGTGTGACCCTGATTTCGATAAAAGAGACCTTCCCTAAGTGTACCTTTGAGATATCTCAAGATGCCAATTACTACATCTCAATGACTTGTCATTGGAGAATCCATGAATTGACTCACAAGACTTGTCGCGAAAGACATGTCCAGATGAGTGACTGTGAGATAATTCAACTTTCCAATAAGTATCCAGTATTGTCCAAGATTAGGCAACAAATCACTCATATCTAACACTAACTTGCAATTAGGATCCATGGGTGTATCAACTGGTTTGGAGCCCAACAGCCCAATCTCATCCAACAGATCAAGAACTTACTTCTTCTATGACAAAACAATTCTCATATGAGATATGGATACTTCTATACAAAGGAGTATTTCAATGGTCCCAAATCTTTAGTTTGAAACTTAGTTTGTAGAAAATGTTTAAGCCTTTGATACCATGTAGGGATTTTTTATTAAATGAATGACCTAAGACAAAGATAGGTCTCTCCTTCTATTTATAATTATCAAATACATTCTAATGACCATAATAAACTTACTAACTCTTACTAATTAATATACATTAACACACTTAATAATACTAAAAGACTAAAATAACCATTAACAAGTTGCGGCCTCAATACTTTTCTTGATTGGGTGGTTCTGATCTCATTGGAGTCTGCAGATTGTAGATTGCATGCTGCAGTTAGACTAAAATTTTCCTTTTTCTTTTTTTTGACAGTTCTGTTTACATTCAAATATTTTGATTGTTTCTCTTTGCTTGTCAGAAGACATCTTGTCCCCTACTATTGTACATTGCTCATTGTTCAATAATTGTTTTCTTATCCTAAAAAAACGTGTAAAGCAATGGTTTGATAACAATATCCCCATTTTCTAAGTTTGCATATCTACTAATATCCTTATAGGACCATATTTAAGCACAATATTGTATTTTGACAAAAATATCATTACTTCCTAAATTTTTCTATACAAAAATACTATCACATATGCCTACCTAAGTAATATGCTATTATCATTTCAGGTTGATATCTCATAAGGATAAATAAATTTTTATCTTACATATCTCAAGACTAACAACAATCAAACTAAAAAGCCTTAAATTCACATTTCACCCCCGACATTTTGGATTAGGTAATGTGACAGAAAAACACAATAAAAATGCCTGTCCAAATATCTTAATGCTACAAATTCTAAAATCCAAACCATTAGCTGAAACTAAAAAATTGAAAAAGCCCATTTCACTTCATTCATAAACTTCATTTGATCTACATCCAACCTATAAAGTAACAATAATAATTAAATTCTAAACAGATAGTTGTTATAATGAATGAAATCATGCTCTTTTTGTGGTTTTGTCATCCATCTAAACAACATATGTAATCTCAACTCACCTTTTTTTCCCAATTTTGCTAAAGCAAACATATCAAACCTGGTATGGACATGCAATGCACTAGGCTCCAAATGATTACAGAATCAAACCAACACAAACATAATACTCAAAAATAGCAAATCCAACTGGAGCAATATAAACTTCATTTTCATTTTGTTCTTGGTGGGAAGGGGGTGGGGAATTCAATCTAAAACAATAAGGATACAATTTAACTACAACAACATCAATAAGCCTTAGGTCCCACTAGGCAAGATTAGGCTATATGAATCATTTTCCGTCAATTCACATGATCAAGGGCATTTCCTCAGCTAGCTTAAAAGCTATTAAATCCTTTCTCATTACTCATTCCAAGTTATTTTAGATTTACCCCTACCCCTTCTATTACTAGTAACAGTAACTAATTCACTACTCCTCACTGACGCACTACTTGACCTGCTTTTCAAATGCTCAAACCATCTAAACCGTCCCTCACTTTTCTAGCAATGCTATGCCTAACTTACTGCGAATATGTTCGTTCCTTAATTTATTCTTTAATGCTACACCACTCATCCACCTTAGCATTCACATTTTGGCAATTTTTACTTTAACTAAGAAATATTTATTTCTCAGCTGCTAGCTAATATAGCAAAAGAGCAATCCCGCAAGATCTACGGTTAAAATATGTAACTAAATTTATAGCCTGAAAGAAATTCTCTCATAAATTGTATGAGATCTCATTGAAACAGAAAAATGCAAAAACACTGCAAAGTGGTTGGAAACTAGCATAATTCTTGGAAGGCAGGCTCTGAAAGAAAAAGGAGTATAGTAAATAATTTTAGATGATTAGTCCATTTTTTTTATTAGTCCATTTTTTTAGTAAAAAAAATTTATTCTTCGTGCAAGTTACAAGAGATATTGTCATACTGTTAGCTTTTATTTATTGCTTGTTGCTAAGTTTTCTTTCTTCCTTTTCTTTGGAGAAGAACTCTTTGTCCTCTGATGTTCTGTAATATCTTTATCTTCTAATATATTTCTTCGTTTGATCTAGAAGAAATGCGTGTGATTCCCTAACAGATTGAAAATTTTCATAGTACTCCAAACCCAAAATCCATGGAAGAAGTATCTGTGGCAACAGCATTTTTGTGAAGACAGCTATTTCCGCAATTTGATTATTCTTTTTTCCATTTTACAACTGCCAACTTGGCTTTTAAAATTTCACCATACATTCAGGTGGTTGTTTCTAACAAGTATCATCTGCTGCTAAATGCTAATTGTAGCAGCTAAAATAAAATGGTTAGAACATGGTTTTGGTTCTCTTACAAAATACCATGAACTTGTAGCTAAAATAAAATGGTACACCAATTAGACATAAAAGGAAGGCACAACCTAAAAGAGGAAGGCTTAAGATGGACGAGTTATGACAGAAGAAAGGAGAGAATAAAAGATAATTATGTGCACGACGGTTTAAGGTTAACACCAATTGAAGCCCAGATAAAATGAAATCATTTAAGATGGTCTGGACACGTGCAGCAAAGACAGCACAAGGAAAAATTATTTGATTGAGGTGGTGGTTGGCTTTTGAATAAGAAAAAAGGCCAAGAAGAACATAGATTTAGACAATAAAAGATGGTTTTTAAAATTTTGATGTAACAGCAAGATTACCCTTAAGCAGAATAGAATAGATAGAAATAGCCCATGTATCATGCCAAATACTTGGGGCAAGCGCAAAAGCTTACTGTCTGTTTGGTTGGAGAGAAATGGATGGAAGAGAAAAGAAGATTATACGAGAAGATAAGAGAAAAGAAACTAGTTTGCACATTATTTGATTTAATAAGAGAAAGACGTGTAAGAAACATGGGCAAAGAAAATGAAAGCCAATTGTCATTTGCAAGAACATCCCCCACAAGGCCACTTTTTAAAATTGTCTGAACATGTTTTAGTCTTTTACAGTAGTTTCTCTCCATTTTCATCAAATTTATGAGAGAAGAAAAGTGACTTTTTTTCACTTTTTTTTTTCTCTGCATTTATGCCATTTTTGTGAACCAAACAATATATATGGAAAGAAAAACATTTTTTTTCTCCTCTTCTCTCCACTTCTCTCCAACCAAAAGGACAATTAGTTTGTTGTTTTTGTTGTATTAACAAAGCCGCTTCAAGGGGTCAAATCTTCTTACAGATCTCTTAATTGTTCTAGTCAAGCTTAAGGATGCTTCAAGGGACAAGGATGCTTTAAGGGACAAAATCTTCTTATGAATCTTCCAATCATTCTACTTAATTTAATGACATGAATGCCTAGAGACCCTACATTTTAATATCAATCCAAATCCTTCCAAAAAATCACAAATAATCTCAAACTCTAAAAAATTTATACCATAGTAAATGAATTCTTCATCCCTAACAAAAAACAAATCACGCAATGGGATCTCTATGCCAGTATATCTAATGTATCTCAACATCATTGTAACTATACCCTTCTCGATCTTTTGGCTAAGCTCAAGTGCACTACAGTTATCATTGTTGAACTGTTGGCGTGAGTTGTAAATTAGAGAGATAAATGGGAGAGATTATACAAATCCCTTCAATTAAGGGTAAAAGAATCCCAGCGATAATCCTCGCCTTAGGTTTTGTAAATTACCAAAAATAGAGAGTAAAAAATTTCTATTTATACTTGTAATATTTTTTAGGAAAATATGTGGAAAAATGGTTGTTTTAACATGGTATCAGAGCCAAACTTAAACCCTAGCCCGACGGCCGTCTGAATCTTCCTTGCCCCCAACGGCCGTCTGAATCTCCCTCCCTACCAGCCGCTGTCTTGTATAGAATCGGCGACTCTGGCCGTCATTCTGCAACCCATCCACAGACTCCGGCAAGCGATTCCTCTGCATCTGACTGTGTCATTCTACAACCTTTCTCTTTGCAGACTTTGGCAAGAAAATCCATGGCCAACTACGTCGCCTGCATCACGAGAGCGCTGCGACAATCTCGACGGCAAGCAATTCCTCCAATCATTGAAATCGGGCAAAGCCAAACACTCCGACAATCGTCACCAACTTTGTAACCGTCACCGACCTCCAACGCCATCATCCTTCGGCGTCATCTCCGTCGTCTGTGAGTGGTCTAAACGCTCCGTTGTCTTCATCCTCTGTTGTTATTCCACCTTCACCACTTACAGCTCCTCTGTTGTTGGTCCACCTTCACCACTTACAGCAAATCTGCGCGTGGCCTATACACTCAAATGGGAGACTCGAATACCCCTCCCAAATCTGGTGATGCCCCCCTTGACCCAAATACTATTCTTTCTAACCTTTTTACAACCAAGATAGCCGAAGCCTTGACCAAGGCTCACACACCTACCAGTTTTCTAGAACCTACAACCGTCCCATTTGGAATTAAGTTGGATGGTTCCAACTTTGCTCTCTGGTCCCAAGTGGTGGAGATGTATATCTCCGAGAAGGACAAACTGGGCTACATTAATGGAAAATTACCCCCTCCATCTTCGATTGATATATCTTACCGAAAGTGGCGAACGGACAATGCGATTGTCAAAGGCTAGTTGATTAACTCCATGGACCCAACCCTAATCGGCAATTTCATTCGATATCCTACTGCTAAATAGGTATGGGATTTGGTTGCTACAACTTATTTTGATGGGGGAGATACATCGTAGGTATATGAGCTAAAACGGCGTGTCTCTCGTCTCCGGCAAGGTGGTGGATCCTTGGAAAAATACTATGCCGACTTACAAGGATTATGGCGTGAAATTGATTTCCGCCAACCAAATCCAACGGAGTGCCCAACTGATATACAAAGGTACAATAATATGCTTTAAGAGGACCGAGTCTAAGTTTTTCTGCATGGTCTGGACGATAAACTCGACGACATCCAGAGTGATGTACTGTAACTGCACCCGTTCCCTTTCGTGGAGCAAGCCTAAGCCCATGTTCGGCGAGAAGCTCTCCGCCAGGTGGTGATGAATACGATGGAGCATAAAGTCCCTGCTGGAGCCGTGCCTGCCTCCCGGAGCCTCAAGCTTCGTCAATGGCCTCCTACACATGGCCGAACGGGTTCGGGTTCCTCTAAAAATTCTCGGTCTTCTTCCAAAATTGTGAAATGCTCTCACTGTGGGAACTCAAAACATACCCGTGACAATTGTTTTCAATTGCACGGGTATCCTAATTGGTGGCCCGAATTTCAAGAAAAAAAGAAAAAGGAAGCAGCACAGGTTAATGGTAGCACATGAAAAGTTGTTGTGGTTACAGTTGACCTGTGCCTTTCTCTAATTCCCTCCAACGACCTGATTCGCGTGACTGCCTCTCCTCCAGACTCAGGTATCTCTCGTCATGCCCTGCTTAGGCATGGTAATGAATTGTATAGTACTGCATGGCTCTTGGACTCTGGGGCCACAAAACATATGACTGAGCAGATTTTACCTCCCGCTCACCTCCCCGGCGCACCAATATTGCTAATGCCAATGGAATTATTTCACCTATCACTGGGGCAAGCACAATAACTCTATCACCTTCATTATAGTTGACAAATACTCTCCTCATTCCTTCCTTATCTCACAAACTCTTATTTGTGAGCCAAGTTACTAGAGATTTAAACTATATGGTCCTACTGTACCCTAATTCTTGTTTTCTTTAGGATATTCTCACCAAGGAGATAATTCGGCATGGTACTAGGAAGGGGGGATTATACTACATGGAAGACTTCCATCTGGGTCGATCACATCAGGTGTCCTCTCAGGAGTCCAAGATTCAACAGATATGGTTGTGGCATCATCATTTAGGTCATCCCTCATTTGGGTATTTACAACATTTATTTCCTAATTTATTCGTGAATATGGATCTGTCTACATTTCATTGTGATGCTTGTATTTTGGCAAAAAGTCATCATGCCAATTATCCTTTACACTTGAATAAAAGTGATACTCCATTTACTTTAATTCACACCAATGTATACAGTCCCCTCTCCTTTACTTACTGTCTGTAGAGTGCGTTGGTTTGTGCTGTTTATTGATGATTGCAGTAGAATGACCTGGCTTTATTTTATGAAAAGTAAGGATGAAGTGTTTAATACTTTTCAATCCTTTCATATTATGGTTCGGACACAATTTGCCTCCTCAATTCGAGTCCTTTGCTCGAATAATGGTGGGGAATATGTAAATCATCAGTTCAAGTCTTACTTTCAGAAACATGGTCTCATCCACGAGACGTCCTGCCCTTAAACTCCGTAGCAAAATGGGGTTGCCAAACGAAAAAATCGCCACATCCTTGAAACTGCCCAGGCTCTCCTTCTAAGTGCCCATGTTCCTGCTCACCATTGGTCAGATGCTGTGACCACTGTTGTGCATCTCATCAACCGCCTTCCCTCCAAACTCTTGAAGTTTAAGACTCCTCTTCAAGTTCTGTTAGGTTTCGTTTCACTACCATCTATCCTAATGCTACCTCCTCGGATCTTTGGTTGCATGGCTTATGTTCACCTTCCAAAGAATCAACGTACCAAATTGGATCCGTGTGCTCTGCGATGTTTATTTCTAGGGTATGGTACACACCAAAAGGGATACCGATGTTATGATCCCACTACTCGGAGGTTTCATACTACCATGGATATTACCTTCATGGAATCTGAACTCTTCTATTCTTCATCCTCCTCCACTCCCTCACTTCAGGGGGAGACACCAAGTGAAGAGATGAAGTGGTTAAGTTTTGATTGGCTTGCAGACCAGAATAATCAGAATGACAATTCAATGGCAACACTAGATATGATCACAGGGTCTACACCAAATGAGGAATCCCCCTTGCCTACAGTATCCACGGACTTATCTCCTGTGAATATTCCTGAGGTAAGCCATATTATTACACCCTACTTTACAGATAATAGAGTCCTCTACTAGATATATCTTACCTTTCAAGCACAATCGTGGTAAACCACCAAATAGATACTCACCAAACACAGAGGAAAGGAGATCAAGGTACCCAGTTACCAACCATGTGTCTACGGAAAAGCTACTTGAACCTCTCAAGACTTTTTCCAAAGACCTATCCACATGCCAAATTCCCACTACTGTTCAAGAAGCACCAAACGATCCTAAATGGACACAGGCCATAGAAGAAGAAATGAGAGCATTGTTAAAGAATCAAACATGGAGGTTGGCTCCACTACCCAAGGGGAAGAGAACCGTGGGATGCAAGAGGGTGTTCTCTGTAAAACACAAGGCAGATGGATCTATAGAAAGATACAAGGCAAGATTAGTCGCAATGGGATACACCTAGACGTACGGAGTAGAATCTCAAGAAACATTTTCACTTGTAGCAAAATTGAATACAGTCAGGGTTCTGCTATAACTTGGATTGGCCTTTACATCAATTGGATGTAAATAATGCATTTCTTCATGGCGATCTTGAAGAGGAAGTCTACATGGATATTCCTCCAGGATATACAACTTCCTCAAAAACTGAGGTTGTGTGCAAATTGCAACGGGCATTATATGGATTAAAGCAGTCTCCTCAGGCATGGTTTGGACGATTTAGTATGGCAATGAAGAAACATGAGTTTCATCAGAGTAACTCAAACCATACACTATTCTTGAAATATCAACAAGGCAAGGTAACAGCATTAATTTTTTATGTTGATGATATGATTATTACACGAGATGACAAGGAGGAAATTGCTAGACTAAGAGAGCAACTGGCCACTGAATTTGAGATGAAAAATCTAGGAGGGCTGAAATATTTTATGGGAATAAAACTTGCTAGATCAAAACGAGGTATATTTCTTTTCCAATGAAAATATATCCCAGATCTATTATGTGAAGTATGTTGGAATGTTGGAATGTAAGCCAGTAGACACTCCGATTATTCAAAACCATAAACTTGAAGAACACCCAAACCAAGCTCCAACAAACAAAGGCCAATACCAGAGATTGGTTGGCAAGCTTATCTATATCTCACATACCAGCCCGAATATTGCCTATGCAGTAAGCGTAGTAAGTCAATTCATGTATCAACCCAGTAAAGACCAAATGGAAGCAGTAATCCGAATCTTACGATACTTAAAATCATCTCTAGGAAAGGGACTGCTATTCTCAAAAAATAATCATCTCAGGATCAGTGGCTACACAAATGCAGATTGGACAAGAAATGCTACATATAGACGATCTACCTCAGGATACTTTACCTTTGTTGGAGGAAATTTGGTCACTTGGAGAAGTAAGAAGCAAAAAGTGGTGGCACTATCAAGTGCTGAAGCAGAATTCCGTGGGATGTCAAAAGGGCTATGCGAACTTTTGTGGCTAAAAAGACTTATGTCTGAAACAGGTTTCGCCCCTACCTCTGAGATGGATCTTTTCTGTAATAACAAATCTGCCATTGCTATTGCACATAATCCCATACAACATGACCGGACCAAACACGTGGAGATTGACAGACACTTTATCAAGAAAAATTTAGAAGCTAAAATAATTTGATTTCCATTTGTGAGGTCCGAAGACCAACTGGAAAACATTCTGACAAAGGCAGTATCAAGGAAAGAATTCTACAACTCACTAGACAAGTTGCACGTTGAAGATGCGTTCACTTGAGGGGGAGTGTTGGCATGAGTTGTAAATTAGAGAGATAAAAGGGAGAGATTATACAAATCCCTTCAATTAAGGGTCAAAGAATCCCAGCCATAATCCTAGCCTTAGGTTTTGTAAATTACCAAAAATAGAGCGTAAAAAATCTCTATTTATACTAGTAATATTTTTTAGGAAAATATGTGGGAAATTGGCTGTTTTAACACGGACATGACTGCAACTTCTCTACTTAATAAAAAGATGCATACAATACATCCACTTTCCCACAAAGAATCTGGAAGCTAAAAGAATCCATGTACCATCCAAAGCTCCAAACAACTATACCATGAAGAAAGCACAAAAAAAGGACCAAAATCAAACATGTACACATTACACAATCTTCAAACGAAACCGCAAGGCACATGACTTTCATACATGTGCCGCAGTTCAACAAATTAACCAAACCCAGAAATAATCCCCACACAGATACACACAAAAAAGAATAACTCCTAGAGGGTCCGAGAAACCAAACTAAACATTAATCGGTAAGCTTAAGAATGCCAAGTTCATAAAACCTCCCAATCGTTCATTCATTTATGCTTTCTGAACCATACACAACCCATCCAACCCACAATCCACAGCACATTATTCTCGACATAGAACTCGAATTTCAACAAACACAGAAAAACCCAGACACATTAAAAGCCCATTCATGCTAATAATTATAAGTATAATTATAATTATAATTAGATAGATAATCAAGAGACAAAGCGACCAACAACAGGATACTTAGCTTCGAATTTCTTCTCCCAGTCGTTGAGCACGCCAATCTCTTTTTCTGAGAGGCCGTCCAGAGAGGCGCAGATGTCTTCTTCATTCTTGGACATCTTGGCTAGAGCTCGAGTCGCGTTATTGCCGGCGAACATGACGTAGGGGCCACCGGGACCGTAGAAGGACCTGCCGTTGGTGACATCAAAGACGCGCTCCTTAACCGCCATGTATATCGGCTTGGACGGATCTGAACCGTCGTATTGCTTCAGCTGATCGGCCGTGAACTCCATTTCTTTTCTCCACAAGCGCGCACACAACAACGCACAGAAAGAGACAGAGAGAAAGATAAAGACCAGTACATAACAGTATTTTCAGAAAGCTCCATAAAATACTATAAAAAGAGAGTTTATATGTCCTAATAGTACGAAACATGATGGCCACATTTTCGATTTAAATATAATTAAATTTTGAGTGGCTGTAAACTCACGGCCTAGAATTTATTACTACTTAAATATGTTGGTGAAAAAATTAATTGATTTTGATTAGGTCACTAAATAATATGACAAAAAAATTTAATGTGATAATTGGAAAAATTACATTTTTAAATTTTTAAATTTTATTTGAATTTGAAAATAATTTTTGGTTAAATTTTACTTAATGAAGTATTATTATAGAGAATTTGCAGATTTAAATGTTATTTTTTTGTATGTATTCTCCATTTGCTCTCTCTTGAGAGGCAAAAAAAAAAAATTTGAGACATTTTTGAATTGAAAAGCATGCACAATTTTAACTTTAAATGATATGTCTACAAGTTTTCTTTGTTATCAAATTGAAGAATATTATTTAAAATTGAAATTGTGCATATTTTCAATTTTGAAATGTCTTAAAAAAAATTTATAAATGTCTTGAAATTTTTTATTTTTTATTTTATTTTTTTTAGATATGTCGGGTTTTTTGGACTTACACACCAAACTAATCTCACGCCTACGTCAGTCATGCCAAGAATTTTTTTTATTTTTGTAATTATTTTACTTGTTTATCTTTCTCTCTAAAAATTATGTATCTTATATTGTCTAGTTATAACTTAATACTTTTTCCTCTCATCCACCCTTCATTCATATTTTGTACATATTATACAATTGACAACAACGAATGCATATAACCCACTGAAAGAGACGGAGAAAGAGATAAAGATGAGTAGATAAGAGTATTTTCACAAACCTCGCTAAAATACTTTAAAAAGAGAAGATATATGTCCTAATAATATAAAACAGGATGTTCAACTTTTTAAACTTAAATTTTTAGATTTTCAATTTTTTTTAAAAAAAAAATTACTAAATTTTGATTGGTTGCAACTTGTAAACTTATTGCTTGAAATTTGATTTCGTTCTTTCACTACTTAAATGTTTTGGTAAAAAAATAATTAAAGAGAAAATAATAATATTTATGTAGTGATCCGAAGAATAATTTTTAATAATGAGAGGGAGAGAAAATAGATACAGAAATAGAAGGAGGCCGTAGACTTCATTGACGAACGCTCCGCGTTCGTCGACAACATTACATTTTGAAAATAATATTAAATAATCATAATTGCGGGAAATTGCCAAGCTTCGTCAACGAACACAAGGTTTCGTTGATGAAGACCTTAAGGATTTCATCGACGAATACAGGGCTTCGTCGACGAGAAAATACCGAGAGACGGATTTCGGGCTTCTAAATTTCGTCGACGAATACAGGGTTTCGTCGACGAATTTACTGAAAGACTCATCGACGAGGTGACGTGTCTCGTCAACGAATCTGGCAGTATAAATGGAGGGAAACCGAGATATTTTGTCATTTCTCACACTGCTCTCTCTACGCCACTCTCTCCTTCCTCTCTTCGATTCCGGCCCCACTAGTCGCCGGATCGACGATCCGAGGTTACCACGACGCTCCTGGCGGAGTTCTCTACAAGTCTGCCGGAGCAGATCATAGGGAAAACAGGTTGGATTTCATCCCAAATTCAAGGTAAGGTCTTATGGTCCCTTTTTGGTTTTATGACAGTTATAGGAAATGATATAGGCAGAAAAATACTAATATTATGTTCTAACATATGTCGGTTTCAGGGTGTTTTGTAGGAGGCCTTGCGGGTGTTAGGCTTGTATTCCCTAAGGGCTTTCCAGTAGTTAGGTAAAGGAAATATGCTATGTTAGGTATTTCTTAAAATACTATACAGCTTATTTAATTATGAGAATTATGTATTTATGTATGGTGTGGCTTGTGAATATGAATATGGTATGGGTATATGTTTTACGAATGCTAGTTTCATGATTTTACGAATTTCAGTACCATAATTATGTGAATTTCAATACTATGACTTTATGGATTTTTAGTACCATGATTATACGGATCTCAGTACCATGATTACACGAATATCAGTATTATGATTATGCAGTTTCAGTATTATGATTATTCAGTTTTCAATATTACGACATGTGAATTACAATACAGTTATGCAGCATCATGGTTATTACGAATACTTCAGAATCATGGTAAATCAGATAGATATGTATAGAAATATATTATATAATATCAGACCCTGTTAGACTTGCAGCTACAAAGCACGGTACCGTTGCTACAAATATTGTGTTACTTTATCAGTGCAACCACCTATTCAGATAATACGTGGTAAGGTCGACCACCTAGGCCCTTGAAGAGGTTAAGCTCTCCATCCAGATATGGGTTGAGGTGGGCAGGTTGACTGACGGAGTACAGTGATTTATTCCTAGTTGGCCAACCAACGTAAATCCAGCCTTCGGGCCGCACAACCTTGTCATGAGGGGGCATGTCATGACACAGATAACCACAGGGAACAGTTTCAGTTATTACTACATACGTACGAATTTACCGAAACAGGGACCCTACTTATGTACACTAAAAGTATTTTGAATTATAACCTAAAATACTAGTATGTTAAGCAACATGGAAAGGGGTGGTGTATTTTATTATTTATGCTGTACTTTGGCATTCAGTTATTCATGTTTATATGAAAATAAATTTCATGATATATAATAGTTCATTTGTCACACACTAGTAATAACATATTTCTTCTTACTGAGCGTTGGCTCATCCCAGTGTTGAAACATTTTTCAGGTGATCCAGGTAGGCGAGCAGATCAGACTCGCAAATAGAGGGGCGTCTGTAGTGCCCTGTCAGAGAGTGAGTACATTTTTGGGGAGCGTTTTTGTATATCCCAGTATAATTAAGAGAATTTTTGAAAAACAGTTATATGTATATATTTTGGGAAACATGGTAGTACTCTGGTTGATTTTGTATTATATATAATGGTTATGGTTATGTTTATATGATTCTACTTCTCGTTGCTTAGGTTAATATTGTGATATCAGAATATGTTGATTGTTACAATGTTTTAAAAATAAATAAATAAATAAATAAATACAGTTTATTAAGCAGGTCGTTACAATTTAAGTTGAGTTTGGTTTTCTCATTAAATAAATGACAGTAAAAATTAACGTTATAATTTGAAAAATTAAAAATTTAAATCCTAATTTGCTTAGTTGGATTAAAAAAAAATTAGCTAAGCTTTCAAAAGTTGTAAGCTTGTATCTTGAAATATTGATCATTTCTACTATTTAACTAAATTGATAAAATAAAATAAAAATCCACTAACTTCAATTAGTTCGTTAAGTGTAGTGTACCAGTTAATCGAAGTTAATGAAAAAAAATTTTTTTTTTTCTCCATTGACAATTAGATCTACTTTTTCTTTGAAGAGATAAAAAACAATATTCTGATTTATTTTTCAACTAAGGATCTGCACAATTTTAATACTAAAATATGTTGTCCTACAATTTTTATTTGTTAAAAAATTGAAGATTTTAGAAGTTTTCCTAACTTTTTAAATTATTTTAAATGATTTTACATTCCTTTAGGAAAAATGTATCTTGAAAAAAATATTAGTTACAGCCTAAACATTTTTTGTTCTCCCTTCTAGATCTTTATTATTACTTTGCCCTATTTTGTGCAACTGTCAATGCATTCATTTTTTTCTTCTTCGTTATTTATTGACATTTGTGTGGCTATCTACTGATTTTGTAAAGCAAATTAGAACTTTGGTTTGTTTTTGTTGGACAACAATTGAGTTGGACAAAATTTCATCATGTACTGAATAAATGTTTTTGTAAAAATAAGAAGATGAATTATGTATGTGTGTATTACAATTATGGGGCTAAATAAACGTGTTATTTTATCATTATAGAAGTTGATTACTATATTGTAATGATGTTAATGTAATGATTTTACAAATATTTGTTTGATTATTGTTGCAACGTCCCGAAGTGTCACCTCTCGAAAATGGGGGCATGTCTCCGAGTCGCCTCGACTGAATGGCGACCTTAAAATGAATGAGAATAATGGGTTTAAATCTTGTTCAAGCAAGTCACCACTAACATTATTTCATCTTAGGTGAGCTTATAACACCCGACTAATTACTACTAGTTGATTGATCTTTAAACTAATCTAGGGTCAATGAACCAATAGTCAAAATCTACATAACTAGATAGGGTTGGGGAGTATAGTTATGTGAGAACAAGGTCTTAGAACCCTCTACACACCCATCCCATGAACGGTACTTGATTAACCTAAGATTATCTATGAAATCAACCGATCAAAACTTTCATTCTGTTATTCTTTATTTAATTGCAAGCCTGTTAGATCAAGAAGAAAGAAAGAAAATTTGATGATCTATTATCATTGTAGATAGGGTATTTATATATAAGGAAGAAAGAAAGAATCACTGTACAATCAAATCAAATCCCCATAATCACTCTTCTAATTAAGGCTAACCAAATCCCCAATCTAATTAAATCCCCACAATAATTCTTTTAATTAAAGCTAACAACCCCCCTCAAACTTAAGATGGTGATGAGGAAACCAACTTGAGTTTGGATAGCAAGTCATGAAAACATCCACGAAGGTGAGACTTGGTAAAAATGTCAGCAATTTAATCAATAAAACGAATAGAGATAAGCTTCAACAGATTGTGAACAAGATGTTAATGAACAAAATGGCTGTCAATCTCAACATGCTTAGTTTGCTCAAGGAAAACAACATTGTGAGCAATCTGAATGGCACTCCTATTATCACAATAAAGAGGGGAGGCAGAATTGTGAACAAGACCTATATCTTTGAACAACCATCAAAGCCATAAAAGCTCGGAAGCTGCATCCGCAAGAGCCTAATACTTAGCTTATGTACTAGATTGAGTTACAACCGTTTGTCTCTTACTTCACCAAGAAATTAAAGAGGTGCTAAGGAGGAAATAATAACCAATAGTAGATCGAAGATCAGTAGGATTTCCAGCCCAATCAGCATCAGAATACCCCATAAGATCAAGTGATGAAATAGAGGAAAAGTGAAGTCCATGAAACAAAGTACTCTTAATATAGCAAATAATTCGGAGAACAACATCATAATGGGTAGTAAGGGGATCAGCGATAAACTGGCTTACCAAATGAACAACATATGAAATATCAGGGCGTGTGACAGTGAGGTGTACCAAACTACCAACCAATTGTTGATATAGAGTAGGATCTTCAAGTGGCGTTTTATCCATTGAAGTGAACTAAGCATTTTGCTGATCAAGTGGAGTAGACATTGTCTTGTTATCAGTCAAACCAGCATCAGAAATAAGATCAAAAGTATATTTATACCAAGAAAGATAAAGGCCATAAGAGGACTAATGTAGTGACCCGAAGAATAATAGTATTTAAATAATAACGAGGGAGAGAAATGGAAACAGTAATAGAAGGAGCCAGCCGACTTTCGTGTTCGTCGACGACAATGCATTTTGGATGGAATAACCCGAAGATTTTCCACAGGGTCTCATTGATGAACACAGGGAGTTCATCGACGAGTGCATAAGGGGACCTCGTCGACGAAGTTACGACTAGTCGACGAAAAGATACCGAGAAAGGAATTTGGGCTACTCTGAATTTCGTCAATGAAGGGTAAGGTTCGTTGACGAAATTACTTAAGGACTTGTCGATGAGATGACATGGCTCATCGACGAAGCCCGCAGTATAAATAGCCCTAAACTGATTTTAATCGTAGAAATTTGTCGCAGTCTCTCTCTCTCTTTACCCCTACGGCTCCTCCCTCTTCTTCCTTCAATTTCAGCCTCATCAGTCGCAGATCGACGATCTAAGGCCACCACGACGCTCTTGGCGGAGTTCTCTGCAAGTCTGCCGGAGCGAATCATTGGTGGGACGAAGTTGGAATTCATCCCAAATCCAGGGTAAGGTCTTTTATTCGATATTTGGATTTCTAGTAGTAGTGAGAAATGTAATAGACGTAGAAATAGTAATGTTTTGTTCTAGGATTTATGGTTTTCAGGGTGTTGAGTGGAGAACCCTGCGGGTGTAGGACCCGTTACAGTAGGAGGGTTTTTAGCAGAAATCAGGTAAGGGAAATATGCTATGCTAGGCAATTTTACTATGTTTTAGTATATACTATACGTTTTTATCAGATGATTATTCATGATAGAAATTTAAACAGTTTATCATTTATGTATAATATGTTTAAAATTACTGCGTGGCTTGAGAATATGGGTATAGTAAAGAAACATGTTTTATAGTATTTTCAGAATATACAGCCAGTGGTTATGTTTTATAGTAATTACAGAATACCATGATTATACAGTTTTCAGTACCATGATTATACAGTTTCCAGTACCATGACTTACAGATTAAAATTCAGTTCAGAAACACAGTTGACACAATTACAGTTTATTTCATTGTCATGGTAAATACAGTTATTTCAGAATCATGGTAAATCAGATAGTTGTATATAGAGATGTATTATATAGTATCAGACACTGTTGGACTATACAGTTACAGAATACGGTACTGTAGCTACATATAGTTTACAGAGTGCAACCACCTATTCAGATAATATGTGGTAGTAGGTCGATCATATAGTGCCTTGACGTGAACAGGCGATCATATAGTGCCCTGACGTGGATAGGCTCCCCATCAGATATAGGTTGAGGAGGGCAGATTAGACCGAGGGAGTATAATGGTTTACCTTGGTTAGCCAGCCAGGGTAGATCCCGCCTATGGGCTGCACAACCCTGTCATGAAAGATTAAATCATGACACACATTTATCCATAGGGAAGTTTTCAGTTATTATTATGTATATACAGATTTGCAGAGACAGAGAATATATTTATGTACAGTAGAAGTATTTTGCCTAGTAACATAAAATTACAGATATGTTAAGCAATATGGAATTGGTAGTAGTTTCTGTTATTTGTATATTATTCATAGATCTAGTTATACATGATAATATAGAAATAGATTTTCATAGTATTGTAACTCATTTGCCACACACTAGTAATAACATATTTTGTCTTACTGAGTGTTGGCTCATCCCAATTACTTTAACATTTTTCAGGTGATCCACATAGGCAAGCAGATCAGGCTCGCAGATAGAGGGGCCTCGATATTGTCCTAAAAGTAGTGTGAGTATTTTTGGGAGTATTTTTGTATAGCCCTAGCCAGTTGAGGGTATTATGGAAAACATACATATATGTATATTTTGGGAAACACTTTAGCACTCTGGTATTGTATATAACTACGTATGGTTATGTTTATTTGATTTCCGCTTCTTGCTACTTAGGTTGATGATTGGGTTTAATTCAGTTTGGTATCAAAGCATGTTAAATGTTATAGTTTTTTTTTTTTTAAACCCAGTTAAATAGCAGGTCGTGACAACTAAGATACTTCTAGCCCAAGAAAGTACGTTAAAGCTCCCAAATCCTTCATTTCAAAATATTGGTGCAAATAACGTTTAAGGCTAGGGATGCTTTCAGTATCGTCAAATGTAATAATCATGTCATTAACATATAATAAAATTAAGAAGAACCATGCCACTGTTAGTTTTACGAATAAATAAAGCAAAGTCATGAGGACTAGAGGAGAACAGAAGTTGATCAATGGTCAAACTAAACTTTGAAAACCAAGCATGAGGGGCTTGTTTCAAACCATAAAGGGCTCGACGAAGACGAAAAACTTTTGAAGAAGCATGAGCATAGCCTAGTGGTGGTTGCATATAAACCTCTTCCTGAAGATCACCATGAAGGAAGACATTTTTTACATCCATATGATATAATTTCCATTTTTAACAGCAACAATAGCTAATAGACTTCTAATATATGTAATTCAAGCCAAAGGTGCAAAGGTCTCTTCGTAATCAATTCCATACTCTTGTGTGAAACCATTGGCAACTAATTATCGAGCCTTGTAATGCTCCACAAAACCATCTGAGCGAGTCTTAATTTTGTAGACCCCCTTACAACCCACTAAAGTTTCACCAGGAGAAAGATCAACCAAGTCCTAAGTATGTGTCTTTTCCAAGCTAGGCATGAATTTCATTTGTTATTGCTTGCTGCGACATAGGATTAGAGCTGGCTTGTAATGTCCCGACCCTCTACGTGGGCCCAGAGTGCTACTAAAACATAACATACATGTCTCTTTAATACCATACATATACAACCCACCCAAATAAGGGTAAACGGGTGTCCCATATTGATCATCATATACATACACAACAGAAATTACATACTAATAAATCCAACAGGACCAACACTTACCAGAGTTCTAACTATTTCCCACATACATACATAACTAATTCCATATCCTGTTATTACAATCCCCAAAATAACAAAACTATTGTCTATGTCTCACTAGCTCTGACAATATCTATCGACTGTCTAACACTAGCCCGGTAGTATGCTAGACTCGATCTCTCGAAGGACTTGAAAAATAGTTTAATGGGGTGAGACACCTCTCAATAAGACGAATTATATTATTATCAGTGTGTGGCTAGCATGAGTTGTTGTGTACACATATTACTATTAACATTTAAATACATTTAACTGGCATTCTAAAAATAGTACTGCAATATATCTATTGGCAAATCCATAATTTCATAATAAAATACTGCTAGCTCTATGTAGCCCATTCTATAGTAAATATGTCCATATATGCCTAGAAGATACAATCTGGTCTGCTGAATTAGCATCGTCACACGTTCACATACTACTATGACATGCTTCCCTCCATGATGGGTTGTGTGGCCCATTGGCTGGACCTAGCATATAGCCAGCTGACTATAGCTAAGTCAAACTAAGTAGTAAGTACGATTGTGCCTACCCTATTAACATTTAAATACATTTAACTGGCATTCTAAAAATAGTACTGCAATATATCTATTGGCAAATCCATAATTTCATAATAAAATACTGCTGGCTCAATATAGCCCATTCTATAGTAAATATGTCCATATATGCCTAGAAGATACAATCTGGTCTGCTGAATTAGCATCATCACGCGTTCACATACTACTATGACATGCTTCCCTCCATGATGGGTTGTGTGGCCCATAGGCTGGACCTAGCATATAGCCAGCTGACTATAGCTAAGTCAAACTAAGTAGTAAGTACTATTGTGCCTATCCTATACCCAGAAATATGCATCAGGAGGGTCACCCTGAATTCTGCATTGGATGGGCCCCCGAAATTCTACATCGGGGAGTATTACCCAGGTCTCCAATCAACTATCCAATACCAACACTCTCTCTAAGATGTGTGGTTGCACTATCTCCCAACATATAGCTACGATACCATGCTTATAACATGACATCATATTCACAGGGCTTTAAAATCATATATGAAAATTTACATCATAAAATTGAAATCATAATTCTTTTTCATAAAATTGTATAAAACATAAATTGTTCGTAATTCTGTGGAATATCTGTCATACACTGTTTACAAACATCAGCCCCCGGTCGTTAATCATAACCCGGCCCCCGGCCATCATATCTAATCTCGGCTCATAGTCGTTATAATTTTAGTATTACACAAAACCTGTTCGTTCACGCCAATTAAGACTGTACTCATGCCACACAATTTTTTTCACCTAGTAAATCATAAATGAAATAACTGCTTAAGAAAATAGACATTGTGCTAAAAATAGGGGTATGAGTATCTCCAAGTTGTTATTTTACTAAAATATAGATACGTAGTTAAGTATAGGAAAAATGGAGATAATCAACCCTACTGCCTTTGGTTTGTATTAAAACATGCCTACGGTTTGAAACCCCAAATTTTCAATCAGTGAAAATGTTTAGAAAGTCCAGTAGTTTAATCCAAAAAATATCATATTCGAATTTAATTTGTTGGTTTTAAAAATAAAGTCTTTTAACCGAACCCTAGGATCAAAAACCTAGGAAAAGCTATAACTATATATATATATATATATATATATATATATATAAACATATCCAATATTTCAGTCAGTTAAAACTTGCAAAAGTAACTGACATAATATAATCCCCTTACTTGATTCCCGAAAAATGACCCAGAACTCCTGAAAAATGAAACCCTAACTTTTGGAGTGGGACTCGAAAACGAGATCCCACAAGCCGGGAGGAGGGAGAGAGAATCGAGGAGCACTCGTGAGTGATCCAAGGAACTTAGAGAGAGAGTGAGGCGTGAGAGAGAGAGAGAGAGAGAGAGAGAGAGAGAGAGAGAGAGAGTTAAAACTTGCAAAAGTAACTGACATAATATAATCCCCTTACTTGATTCCCGAAAAATGACCCGGAACTCCCGAAAAATGAAACCCTAACTTTTGGAGTGGGACTCGAAAACGAGATCCCACAAGCCGGGAGGAGGGAGAGAGAATCGAGGAGCACTCGTGAGTGATCCAAGGAACTTAGAGAGAGAGTGAGGCGTGAGAGAGAGAGAGAGAGAGAGAGAGAGAGAGAGAGAGAGAGAGAGAGAGAGAGAGAGAGAGAGGAAATGAGAGTTATAAAATAAAAATATAACTTAGCCCTTAAGTAACCTAAAATATCTCCTCCAAGATATTTATATATATAAATATCTAAAAATATCTCCTCCAAGATATTTATTATTTTATTTATTTATTTATTTATTATTTTACTTTATTTTATTTTTTTCTGTTTGGGTTACTACCTAGTTTCCTTGTAAGAACATGCAAAGATGCAATGGAAGAATAATAATAATAGTCACGAAATTTAATAGGCAAATGACTTACTCTATCAGAATGACGAAGGAGAGGAGGAACATATGAAGAAGAATCATATTGAGTGGTTACATATTCAACAAATGGTACAAATTTTGAGGATGAGGTCATAGAAGACGTGAGAAGGGTGCTAAGCTTAGTAGCAGAGTCTGTAGGAGAACTATTAGGAAACAAGTCAATGGACGAATTAGTAAAGAACAAAGAAGAACATGAGGCACAACCTTGAAATTTTAAGAAAGAAGAAAACATTGTATGCTTCCAAAATGTAACATGTTAAGATATTCGAAGTTGATTGGATTCCAAAAATGATATCCCTTATGTTCAATACCATAACCTAAGAAGCAACTAAAACATATCCAAGGTTCAAGTTTGGTATACTCATGAGTTTGCAATAGAACAAAGTAGACACAACCACACACTTTCAAGGTTTTATAATTTGGTGGATAACCATAAAATTTTTCAAATGATGACTCATTGAGAAGAACAGAGGAAGGAACACATTTTATGGTAAAAACAACGGTAAGTGTTGCTTCACCCCAAAAACATTTAGGACAAGATGCAGATAAAAGCATTGCTCTAACAGAATCAAGAATATGCTTGTGTTTACTTTCTGCACATTGATCCATTTTGTTGAGATGCACCCAAACAAGAGCATTCGACAATAGTGCCTTGTTTTTGAAGAAAATTGAGAAAAGAAGAATCCTTATATTCCATGACATTATCCATACGCAAGACTTTAATGGGTGGGAATATTGAGTTTGAATCATAGTGGAAAAAGTGACATAAACTTGGGGCAACTCAAATATATTTTTCAGGAGATATATCTAGGTAAACTCAGAATAGTCATAAAAAAACAAAGCATAGAAGCAAGAACCTCCCATAGTAGGAGTAGGAGACGGGCCCCAAATATCAAAATGCAACAAAACAAAAGGATTAGCATAAATATAATCACTTTTATTAAATGACAAAATTGATTGTTTAACTAAGTTACAATGGGAACAATGCAAAGATTTGATTTTCAATGAGCCTAATAACCTAAAGGAAACAAGAAAATGAAGTTTATTAACTGACACATGACCAAATCGAAGATGCCAAAGATGAAAATGAGAATCGGAAGAAATTGTAGATGAAGCAAATGGAAGCAATCGAGAAACTGGAACACAAGGATAATTGAGCTCAAACAACTTTCCAACTTTATGGTCGGTCCCAAGAATCTATCTTGTCTACGGATCCTAAACACAACAACCATCAATAGAAAAGATTATTTCGAGACCAAGTTCACAAATTTGATTAACAAAAATGAGATTCAAGGTTAGGTTAGACACATAATATATATTAGGCAATGAAAGTGTGGAAGAGGAAACATGATCGATATGATTAATTTTCATAGAAGTATCATTTGTTGTGTGAATGATAGGTGCAGAGGTGGGAGAGATAAGAGATATGAGTAAAGAGGAATCAAAAGTCATGTGGTTACAGCAAGCAAAATCAAAGAACCAAGATGTACCTGAGATGGTAGCTAAAGTAGAAGAATTATTAGATAGCATAATCTGTTTAAGAACATTTTCTAAATCTTTAAAAAAAAAAAGAGGATTAGGAGGCTAAGGATTCTGAAGATTTAGCAGCAGCAACAATGTATGAAATTAAAGACCTGGACTTATTCCGTGGTCAAGATTGATCTTCCCTAGGTTTAGGAGGTCGAGTAGGGAAATTGCACTACAAAAAATCAGGGTATTAGTGACGGATAAAATCTGTCACTAATAGTTATAAATTCGTCACTAATAGTATTAGTGATGAATTTATGAGTATTAGTGACGATTTTAAAATAGTTGTTATATGTACCATTACTACTAACTTTAGTTGACGAATTTAAATTTCGTCACTAATAATGGAGTATTAGTGATGGATTAAATCCATCACTAAAACCCTAACACCGTCAATATATTATATAACGGCTCAACTCAAATTTGTCACTAATAGTAGGGGTATTAGTAACGAATTATAAATTCGTCACTACTAGTAAGAGTATTAGTGACGAATTTATAATTCTTCACTACTAGTAGGGTATTAGTGATGACTTAGATATTCGTGACTACTTAGTAGGCATTAGTGACGAATTAGAAATTCGTCACTACTACTATTGTATTATTGACGAATTAGAAGTGACGAATTAGAAATCCGTCACTACTAGTATTGTATTATTGACGAATTAGAAATTCGTCACTACTAGTATGGTATTAGTGACGAATTAGAAATTCATCACTACTAGTGTGGTATTATTGGCGAATCAGAAATTCGTCACTAATAGGAGCGGTATTAGTGACGAATTAGAAATTTGTCACTAATAGTAGGGTATTAGTAACGAATTTGAATCCTTCACTAATAATTAGAAAAATTAAACAACCTTTTATACTAATTTTATTTATTCATAAATTCTTATATAAAAATCTATGATTACATTTTTGAATATATAAACTGAAACTATTGTTGGCCTTACAAGGCTTAAAACCTTGTTATCTTTTTTTGATGCTAACAAACAAGTGAAATTTAATGTATTTATGTGAGTAAGGATATTTCAGGGCTCATATATGAGAAAGCATGGTCAAAGTGCTCAAGAGGATTAAATGAAGCTTAAAAAGGGCTCATATATGATAAAGTAAGGTCAAAGTGCTCAAGAGGATCAAATGAAGCTTAAAAGAGTCAAAGTATGGATTTAAATATGATATATTAAACCTTGAAGACAAGAATGAGTTGTTGAAAGCCAAGGAATATTAAAGGATCCAAAGAAAGGCAAAGTGATAAAGCTCAAAGAATACGAAAGCTTGAAGAAACAAAGCATGAAGACTCAAGAACCTAAAATGAGAAAAGTTTTAGAAGTTTTCATATAAATACTTTAATGTTTAAAATATTTTGAAGCTCTTAGGTTAACTTAGACCTAGATACTTTTTAAAATACCTGAAAAATATTTTTATAAGGTCAAAAATTATTTTAAAAATGTTAAAGTCATTTTTGGAATGAAAAGCATAAAAAAGAGTTCTTCCATTTGCTGTCAGTTTTCATACATCCGTATTCAAGTGAATTTTTCACTATCAAAACATCATTATTTTGAAAAGTGTTAAACATTAAAGTTGTATAATTTTCTCTTAGCTTTCTTTTGACACCAAGAACACCTAATTTGGAGTCATACAGAAAACGTTATGGCCAAAACACTGAAGTAGGATCACTGCTGTCAGACAACTGAACACTGTTCACGGGAGGGACTTCAGATGACTAAACAGATGACTTCAGACGACTGAAGATTAAGTTCAGTCGTTTGAAGATTTTCTGGACAGAATATATAGAAGGCAGTAGCAGTTCAGACGACTGAACTTGCAACTTCAGTTAGCTAAACCTGCGACATCAGTCAACTGAACCCTACTTCAGATGCCTGACCCTGTATCCAGCTCTATTTTAAAGGGGTTTAAGGAACTTCAGTTGACTTACCACGACACTTTAGATGACTGAACACTGTTCAACAGGAATTTTTTTTTTAAATTCTAATGTTTGAAAATATAGCCGTTTGAGCTTTAAATTTTCTAATATCTTGGGAAATTTTTTAAGGAAACTTTTGCAACATGGAAACAAGTTTGAAAGCCTACAAATACATGGTTTTGCAAATCAAAACATATCCAAGAATTGAAAAATCTACTTGTAAAGCTGAAAGTACTCTTGTTCTTCAAAAGCTCTCTTGTTTACTCATTGAAAAATTCTTTTGCTGAGAATTCTGAAGTGGTGATCCTTCTTTCTCTGAGTTCCTACTGTTAATCTTCTTCTAAGAAGGATATTGGTGAATTCTAAACTTGAACTTCATTGTATTTCATATTGATATTTTATATTCAAAGTATATAGTGCTGAAATTCTACTAACTTGCTTTTTGAGAGAGTATATTTGTACGCAAATTTTATCTTGTGTTTCTTATAGTTGTTTGACGTTCCAAGGGTTGTTTGGATCGTTGGCTAAGCAAGGAAATATTGCTTAGAGAGGCGGGCTCTAGCCTATGTAAGGAGTGACCGAACGAGGGGATATCGTTTGGAGGCGGGCTCTAGCCTTAACCAAGGAGTGTTGTAATCGATATTGTTCCACCCGTCAACGGAACTGAACTAGTGAATCCTTCGGTGGTTTGCCAAAGGCGAGGACATAGGCTGGGTATAAGCCAAACCTCATAAAAATCTCCGTCTCATTCTCTCTTTCCCTTACTCTTTATTTTCAGCATATTTAAATTGCGTGGATGGTTTAAATTTGAAAATCATATAAACTACATATATTTGAAAATCAAACAAACTTAAGGTTTAATTTTTTATTTGGATTGCGGAAACCGAAAGGGAGTACGTTGGTTACACCATATCTTGCGGAAACCTTACGGGAGTACGTTACTTGGTTAACATCCCAAAGATAAATTTACTAAGAGTTTATTTGAGTTCTAAATATTTGGAAAGAGTGATTTGATTTATCTATACAGGGCTTTATATCAGCAAGCATAAATTCTCATTCACTACACGGTTTGGTTCAAATTTGGCAAATATAAACAAACAACCATTTTGAGTTGTTATATTACCAAAGTGCTGAATACTTTATATCTTGGTTTGGTTGTTTGTTGTTTAACTTGTACTTGACAAATAAATTGATTGTTTGACTTGAAGATATTGTTTAATTAATTGGTTGTTTAATTGTGTTATTGATTGGATAAAAGAACTAAGTTCTCGATTGATTAAAGAATTAAACAATCAAGTCAAGAATTGGTTAAAAGAAAGGAATTAAAAGAAATTTTTAAAAGCCAATTCACCCCCCCTCTTGGGAAGCTATTCCTAATTTTAACTATAATTACTATAAATTCGTAAATCATTCAAAATTTTGAATTTAAATAAAAATTCAATTAAAATGAAGAAATAACATATGTTCAGATAACAAAAATTATTTAAAAATATTCAAAATTCAAATACAAATACTAATACAAATTCAAATTAAAATACAAAAACTTCATTTGTTCAAATAACAATAAAAATTATAAAGAGATAGTCAAAAGTTGCATCGGACGACTGTAATGCATGCATGCATGGCATTATGCTGATGTTATGACAGCCGCTAATTCTACAAATTAATAGTCATTAAAAAAAATTTAGTATACCAAATCAAGGAGAGCTAACGCTAAGTATAATCAGGAAAAATAATTATATGATATAACAAATTGGTAAAGATTTCATAATCATGCATTTTACATAATTTGTATTGCAGTAATATCAATAATGAAAAATGTAATGTTGTGTTCAAGAGCATAGATTTCGAACATTTGAATGGATTTGGACAAATTTTAATACAATTTAATATTACATTTTATTTAAATTCAATGTAAATTCAATACCAAAGTGTCTCGAAACACGAGGAGCATAAAATTATATTGAAATTTATTAAAGTCTATTTAAATCTAAACTTAAGATGTAAAATGCATGCTCTGGAACACAGTATGAGATTAGTTTATGGGGGATTTGCACAATGACTCAATGAAGTATTAGCATTGTGTGGGGAAGGGGATGCAGCGAATAAATCCAGTTAGGGACACGTGTCCAATTAGCATGCTTTACTGTTTCGTAGACAAGCATTATTGTTTTACTTGAAATAAAGCTCTAAACAGTGATTATGGGGTTTGCAGAGGAGGGAAATGGGAAGATTCATGGAGAAAAAGGTCATGAACTGGCATGAGCAAGTGTGTATCTTTTCGAGCCTTAATGAGAAAATATTAGAACTAAATAAAATATGTCAGTCAAATGGACATGAAATTGGTCATTTGTTTGGTAGCTGAGAAAATTATGGAAAATAAAATATGCCCTAGGCGCTTTCATCGGTGATCTTGTGCATGGACCATTTTTTTTTCACTTTTTTTTGGTTCTTTTCTACAGTGACATTACAACCCATATGTCCAGACGAATCCCTAATTATGTCTTTTTCAAATAATTATGAAAATGATGCTCCCTGTGAGTTATGTATATATTCAACTTATGCGTTTTTCAAATTTTCAAATACTCAGCCAAGTGTATATAATATTTTCAATGATTTCGACACGACAATGAATGCTTTAAACTTACTGGACCAAAAACATATCAATGAATGTCCGTTCTAAATGAACTAAGTCTACATTGCCTCATTTATTATGATTCCTAAGTTTCACTCATCATTTCAAAAATATTTTAACATTAAACTAAGCCTATCTTTTGTTTAGGACTTTGAAAAATTTTAACGCAATTCCGGCAGCATGCCGTCTGTAAGTTAGACGTTTTTCCATAAAACCTGCGCCTAATATGTTCAAATAGATCATTTATAAGAAGTTGAAGGCACACGAGAACCTATATCCACTACCAGCATGCAATACGCATCAACTGCATCCGCTATGCGGGAGGCATCCTAGACTAGCATGTAATCATGTAGCATATTCACGACAGTAATCCATGTAACCATATCTTAAATTCAGAATACGAATAGCAGAGAATAGTGGATAGTATTGGGTTCAGTGTAGTATTAATGTTATTCATCCAGGCATTTGGACATAAATGTTATGAGATAATGAGAACATTTAATATAAATAATTATGAAAGTGATGCTCCCTATAAGTTATGTATATATTCAACTTATGCATTTTTCAAATCTTCAAATCCTCATCCAAGTGTATACAATATTTTCAATGATTTTGGCACGACAATGAATGCTTTAAGCTTATCGGACCAAAAACATGTCGATGAATGTCCGTTCTAAATGAACTAAGTCTACATTGCCTCATTTATTATGATTCCTAAGTTTCACTTATCCTTTCAAAAATATTTTAACATTGAACTAAGCTTATCTTTTGTTTAGGACTTTGGAAAATTTTAACGCAATTCCGGCAGCATGCCATCTGTAAATTGGATGTTTTCCCATAAAACCTGCACCTGATAGGTTCAAATAGATCATTTATAAGAAGTTGAAGGTACATGAGAACCTATATGTAACGACCCAGCCCTTTATACGGACCTAGATGTCACTCATTCATACATAATACCTATACCTGTTCAAGATATGGAAACAACCCGCCCTAAACAGGGACATACGAGTGTAAATCATACATAATTACGATGTAAATGTTGCAGAAAAACATAAACATCCATTGGGATTTCTACTAGACTTATACTAGAGTTTACTAATACATCCACACCATTTCTCATAAAGTCATACATAGGATAAAATTCTTGTTATTACAATCCTCCAACAGGACTTTCATCTAGGTTTAATACAAGATTTAGATGCTTATGTAAGCTAATAAAAAACAATCTCCCTAGTCCTTTTAGCTATTAGGACCGACATACTGATGGACTTGAAAACAAAGGTTGTATGATAGGGTGAGACACCTCTCAGTAAGGAAGAAGGAGTTACAAGAGTGTGTGACTGCATACATGCATATTTTCATTCAACATTTGGAATATAAATCAAATATTTTCAATACAGTAATGCATTAGGTATATCATTATTCATATTACAAAATTCCCACATCTGTCTTTCGACCATTTAATGATTTATTAGATGACCAACAGCAAAATATCCCTATAACCAGTTTTACCCCGTGGCTCGGGTTGTGCACTGATACTCGTCCAATGCCCTGTTCATGCAGGCACTGTCGAGTACCTACTTACGATCCGACTGCCTCCATTGGCCCTATATTAGCCAATGGTTTCACCCTGCTAGCCGACCATCTTGGTACCCACATCGTTTAGTACGTGTGGTTGCACGTGTACATCTAGCTACGATATCGCGTCGTATCATATAACAGTGGTTTCATTTCACCCTACAAAGAAAGTATTTTTCAACCCTCCCGGGACTCTCAAGCTGTGGTTCCGTGTATCATAAATTCAATTTATACAAATATGATAACCTGCGCAATTCTAGTATTTTTCACAAATTCACGTAGTAGCATTGGGTTCAAACCGGCGTCTTTCCACTCAGTTTACCCCTCTTTGTTTACTGATGCAGTTCGGTGTATCACCAGCCTCTATTTAGCACATTCTCAGTATAACAAATTTGGAACTTCGTTCCTATATTCTATATCAATAGTATAAAAAATCCATTCATGCCCATATCAACATATATCACACAAGTTTGATACAAAAACCCACTAAATGATATAAATCCAGTAAACATCATTTAAAAGGAATAAATAAAGGATTCGAGCATCTCCTACTATAGTATAAACATAATAAATGATTTTTGTAAAGTTTGGAGATTATACGTCAAAATCTTCGTTTTTACTAAAAACCGTAAAATTGTCAAACTGGCATTTCTACTTGGTAGAATTTCACAAATAAGCAGTTAAATCATACATAATAACATAAACTAGCTTTTTAGCGGTTTAGTTTTCCAAAATAACTGTTGTAATCAAGTTCCCCCTTACCTTATATAGTCAAAATGAAAGTTCGTATGAAATCAGTCCAAATCGACAACCCGAGATCCCGAAAACCTAAAATCACAGAACATAACCTTATTATGTTTTCTACTGCTATCCAAATATCCAATCAAAATTAGGATCATATTCCTACCTCGATTCTTGGGAAAACTCGAAACTCTCTGAAACGATGATCCGATCCACTAAAAGTGTAGAGTTTCCTCTTCTGATCCACGCAGTACCCTCCGTTTTTGGAAACGGACGATGAACGGCAAAGGATCTTATAGAGAGAGAGAGAGAGAGAGAGAGAGAGAGAGAGAGAGAGAGAGAGAGAGAATAAGAGAATTTATAGAATAAAACCTAATTTAGCCCTTAAGTAATCTAAATAAGTATCTCCTCCAAGATATTTATATATAAATATCTCAAAATATCTCTTTTCAAAATATCTTCTCCAAAATATCTCTTTATTTATTTATTTTATGTTTATTTATTATTTATTATTATTATTATTTATTTTATATTATTTTTAAATTTAATTAATTAATTTATTTAATTTATTTATTTTTTTTTTCTTGGGGTCGGGTTACTACACTATATCTACTACTAGCATGCAATACACATAAACTGCATCCGCCATGCAGGAGACATCCTAGACTAGCATGCAATTATGTAGCATATTCACGACAGTATTCCATGTAACCATATCTTAAATTCAGAATTCGAATAGTAGAGAACAGTGGATAGTATTGGGTTCAGTGTAGTATTAATGTTATTCATCCAGGCATTTGGACATGAACGTTATGAGATGATGAGAACATTTAATTTAAATAATTATGAAAATGATGCTTCCTGTGAGTTATGTATATGTTCAACTTATGCGTTTTGACATTTCTTGCAAGGACACCTTATTCTACTGGCTTTATCTGCACGAGAACGTGCGAACTCTATGAAATCATGTACCCCTTTCACGTATTCTGGCAAAAACCTACCCCGAGCGTTCATCCACCTCTTATCAATGTTCATTAATTACCCTATAATGTGTTCAAGTAAATGGTGTTCATTATATTCTCATAATGTTTATCATGCATGCATCATGAATCCTATAATCAACCATCATACTCTAAAGGGTATGAATCCTATCCCATTCAAGAATGTTGCATTTACATTGCGATCAATCGCTCAAATTCCTCATAGTCGTTATAAATTTCGACAACATCTCCCCATAGCTCTCCAAGTACACGAGATGGGGGAAGTGAAAATTTTGCTAGTTTTCTATCACTAACAAATTATCATGACACTCCACTATGCACCTAGAGAACACAAGTAGAGACACGCTCGAAATATATGATGACAATTGACAAAGCATGAACGATGACAACAATGTAAATACAATTTCATGAACTGTCCATATTGGACAATCCAAGAATGGTTAAAATACAAACATTACTAATTGTAAGTGAAACAAATAATTAACATGTTCAAATGATTATTAGTCAACATAGTATGACTAATAATCAATTGAAATATAACAATTGATTTGTCTCACATGTACGATTATGAATGAATGTATAGTAACCGTTCTTGGACGGGTCTAAGCTTCAATGAATACATGAAATGACAGTAATTAATTTGGCATTTTACTTCATATTCCATTTAACAAAATTTCGACAGCATGCCGTCTATAAATTGGACATTTCCCAAAAAATTACAGCATTAAAACTTGATAGATTCAAGCAAACAAATCACAATAATACGCATCATGCAAGTTCCAGTGAGTTTGAGCATGTGAGAACCTAATTCCACTACCAGCATGCAATTCACAATGTTGAAAAACCTTAAAATTACAAAATCCAAAAATTCGACTCTCCCCAGCTAGCTGATGTAACCAAACTAGGTTTACTATTCAAATTGCTATCATTTGGATCAGCACTTAGCAGTCTTGCTCAACTTTGTGCACGTAGATGTGCCCCATTTGAAGATTGTTCGCAAGCTACACTATTTTGGGCAACAAATCATCAGAATTATTCATAATGTGCATTGAGTTTGATACTTTAAAATTTACATAAATTTTAAAGTTCATCGTTCAATTACGAGCATTGAACCTGAATTTAAGAAATATCTTCTTAAGCAATTTTTAAACCTCGCGAGGTTGTTTTCAAGGTCTATGAACCTATTTGTTTTACTATGTGAGGCATAACCTATTAATGCATACCTTTTAACTTGAATTCACAGCTTAGGCCTTTAAAAGAATAGATCGCCTTCAGTATGCTAGAAAACCATTCAATGGTTTTTATTTTTCATTTTTAGTTTTTTAAAAGAATTAAAAAAATGCTAACTCTTTTATTTCTTGGTTTCCAAATATAGCAAATTATAATTTTATTAAAATTTCCAAAAATCATATATAAAAATCAGAAATCAAGAAAATAAGAAAAATATATTTTTCAACTTTACTACGCAAATTTAGAAAATTGAAAAATAATATGGTATTTTTGTAATTATTTAAAATTTTTAAAAATGAAAAATAAAAGGATTCTCCATGAGGGAATAGTGCCAAAACTTATTGTTTTTAAAATTTTTTATATAAATGTTAGAAAATAAAAATTCATAATCTGGATTTTAAGAAAATCTAGGAGAATAGGAGGGGAAGAGGAGGAGCCAGGAGAATAAGAGGGAAAATATCTCATGGATAGGGATAAGAGATTTTGGGCATTAGTGACGGTTTCAAAACCGTCACTATTATTCTCCATCTATATATATATTTTTTAAATGACACAACATTAGTGACGGTCCACAATTCGTCACTAATAATAACCTAGTAGTGACGAGTTTAGAAATTCATCACTAATAAGGCACCAATGGTGACAAATTTATAAATTCATCACTAATATTCTGAACTTAAATTTTTTTTATTTTTTATTTAAAAAGGAAGTATTAGTAACGAATTTAAAAATTCGTCACTATTGGTCCTTTATTAGTGACGAATTTACAACACCGTCATTAATACTCTGAACTGAAATTTTTTTTATTTGTTTTAAAAAAAAGGCATTATTAGTGATGGTTTTCAAATCCGTCACTAATAAGGGACCAATAGTGACGAATTCATAAATTCGTCACTAATACTCTGAACTTAAAATTTTAATTTTTTAAAAGCAAAAAGTATTAGTGACGATTCTCGAATCCGTCACTAATAATAGGCCAATAGTGACGAATTTACAAACTCGTCACTAATACTCTGAACTCAAATTTTTTTTATTTTTTAAAAAAAAATGAAATATTAGTGACGGTTGTCAAATCTGTCACTAATAATAACCAATAGGGACGTCACTAATACTCTGACCTAATACCCTTAACTAAATTTTTTTATATATTCATAAATATTAGTTGTAACATCCTCAAAATTCATATATATATATATATATATATATATATATATGTTTTTTTTATTACTCCAATACTTGCATGTAATGGGCATCCCTATGCAGTGGAAAAACATAAATCACATAACCTCATGTACATGTATATACAATACCAGAATTCAGTGTATACAAACTATAGCCATACAGAAATATCCCTCTAGCATCATCTACTCAAAAATATACACAACTCAGTCAAAAACTCACCCAATCAACTACTTTCTATCCGCAAGCCTGATCTGCTCGCCTCATTGGCTCACCTGAAAAATGTTAGAGTAATGGGGTGAGTCGATGCTCAGTAAGTGGAAATATGCTATTACTAGTGTGTGGCAACTAAGTTAAAGATACTTTTAAAATAATAACTGAACTGTAATGCAACAAATGATCTGTAAAGCATATCTTTCTTTTTCGATTTGAAATATACTGTATCGTCTGTATTTTCTACTTTTCATACTGATAATATTGTACTATACTTATCATATACTGTAAAACTGTATACATATACAAAACTGTATTTATTCCCTAGGACTCTGTACGTCATGATTTGACCCCTCATGATAGGGTTGTGCGGCTCGTAGGCGGGACTTCATCTGGTCGGCCCTCCAGATAAGTCAATATACTCTACTCTACTTTAGCCCAACCAAACTACATCCACTCCTAGGCGCGGGACTGGTTGCTACCTCGTCTAACCGGCCCCCTCAACCCAGCGTACTGGGGAGCTACATCCACTCCGAGCACGGTTAGACGGTA
This sequence comes from Malania oleifera, assembly GCF_029873635.1. Lineage (NCBI taxonomy): Eukaryota > Viridiplantae > Streptophyta > Magnoliopsida > Santalales > Ximeniaceae > Malania > Malania oleifera. The sequence goes on from NC_080419.1 coordinate 105,276,034, forward strand.
CCCACACATTATCTGAAATATGTGGTTGCACTCTATCTGTATATAGCAACGGTACCGTACTCTGTAATCTATATCTGTATTGTATTTGTCTGTAATCTTTCCACAGGGATCTGATACTATATACATACATACATATATACTCTTTTATTGTTTTCGTCATGTTCCAAAATTACCATAATGCTATCTTTCTGTACGATAAATACTATAAACTTTGTATACTATATCTGTAGCATTTTGATGCTACCTCTATATATATCTGTCTGTATCTCTGTTCATATTCTCTGTTTGTATACATTGTATGTTATGGTAATAGGAAACATGACATACTATAACTCTGTATATATTGTTCTGTATAAAGTTGTGATATAAAAACTGTATATGCATGTACATTTCTCTGTATAATCTCTGTGAATATATATATATATATATATATATATATATATATATATATATCTATATCTGTATATTCTGTATGATTTCATATACTGGGAAAAACTATATAAGTTGTACATACTGTCTACTTTCATGCATTCAGTATAGTATGATTTATATATATATATATATATATATATATATATATATATATTATAAAAGCTATATAAATTGCTTCGTCACATGAAAGAATACTTAGGCCACACAAGCATTTAAACTCATATTCTATGAAAACTGTATAATAAACTAGTATGAATATTTACCTATGAAATCTTTGTTAACTTTATTAAAACTCTTAGCATAGCATATTTTCCTTACCTTAACTTTGAAAAGCTTCTATAGAATTCTAGCTCTATACTCGTAAGGTTCCTAACTCAACATTCTGAAAACACTATCTCCCAGAACAAAACATCAGTATTTTCTTACCTACAACATTTCTTATAACTAGGAAAAAGGCAAACACTGAATAAAATGTCTTACCCTGAGTTTGGGACGAAATCCAACCCAACTTTTCCAGTGATCAGCTCCAACAAACTTGCAGAGAATCTCGTCAGGAGCGTCGTGGTAGCCTCAAATCTTCGATCCAGAGAGAAATAGGCCCAGAAACGAAGAGAGAAGTGAGAGAGAGGAGAGAGAGAGGGGCGCTGAAAATGATGAAAAATCCTGATTTTTTACTATTTATACTGCCAAATTTGTCGACGAGACACGTCACCTCGTTGACGAGTCCTTCATTAAATTCGTCGACGAAATTCAGAGCAACCCATAACCGTCTCTCGGTATTTTCTTGTCGACGAGACATAACTTCGTCGATGAATTTCCTTATGCACTTGTCGAAGAAACCCTATATTTATCTATGAGTTTCCTTATGCACTCATCGATGAAGTCCTGTATTCGTCGATGAGTTTCCTTATGCACTCGTCTACAAAGCCTACTGCCTCCTTCTGTTTTTGTTTTCATTTCCCTCTCTCTTAATATTTAAATATTATTATTTTTTGGGTCGTTATATTAGTAGTGACAGTTGGTTAATCGTCACTAATAAGTGACTTTTAGTGACGAATTTAATTCGTCACTAATACCATAGAATCGTCGCTAGTATTTTTCTGAAAAAAATTTCGCGCAAAAATTGTTACCGCACAGTTTTTAGTGACGAAAGTATTAGTGACGGCTGTTAAAATTGTCATTAATGCTTACACTATTAGTGATGATTTTGAAGAACCGTGACTAATACAACACTATTAGTGACAGTTTTAAAACCGTCACTAATACTTTCGTCACTAAAAACCTGTTTTTTTGTAATGTTGTCAATAAAATGACTAAGACGATGGTAATATCGACTTTTAACCATAGGATTTTTAGAAAGAACATGGCCCTTTTTAGAGCACTTCCTACAAAACAGATGACTAGATGCAATAGGAGACCGGCCACCATATTGAGGTTGAGGAGCAGTGGCCAAAACAACATCAAGGGTATAAGATGTCATTATGCTAAGATAGGTTCCAAAAAAATGATCTCAGATATGGAACTATCTAAAGTGGGAAGAGGATGCCAATGCAGCAAGGAAGCACGAACTAGTACATATTCACGATGTAGGGCCATAAGAAATTGAATGAGATGCATTTGATCAGTTGTTATCTGGGATTGAGCAAATTGATTCCAAAGAGGCTGAACTTGAGCCAAGAAATCATTGATTGATTGTCCAGATTCCTACTTCAAATTGTGCAGAAGAGTGCAAAGTTGATATTAATGAGTAAGACCAGTAGTAGTATATTAATGAGCAAGAAAATCCCAAATCTCCTTGTTGTATCAAACTGCTCAAATTGAATATGAATTGATGGGACTGAAGTGTTCCAAAGCCAAGTAATGACTTGATGATTCTTACTCTCCCAATCATCAATTCGTTCAAGAAATTTATCTTGAGACTCCCTTTCCTTTTGTATTGGTGTACCAAGTTCACCAGTAGTGATGCGCCAAAGTTTTTCATCCAAAATGAGAAAACTACGTATGCTTTGAGCCCAAAGACTATAGTAAGATCCATTAATAATTTTGTGAATAGATTGAGAAAACTCTGCTTTTTCTATGGTGTGCAATTGTACAGAAGAACGATGAATAGGAGGCTAGATACACCAATAACTCAAAGAAACATATCCAAGCAAACCCAAAAAAGAAAATAGCTTCTTTGTATTTTTATTTTTATTTTTTTATTGACCTTCAATATTTCAACAATAAACCAAATTTACATCCCATGTCCGTAAACCCCTAAACTATAAAAAAAAAAAAAAAATCTTCGTACATCTAGAGAAACTCAACGGAGAGCTCGTTGTACAAGATGTTGAAGGAGCAGATGGAGCCGGAGTAGATGGAACATGGTTCTAGCAATTGGTGAAGTATGTGTAGTCATCAATGGAAAAATGCTAGCTTGGTGTAAAGGCAGGCATTGACGAAGACTATGAGACGAGGGACGACGATGAAGGAGTGGGCCTAACTGGTGACAGTGGTATCCCCACAGGTTGCCGTACCAGAAGAAGAAGAAGAAGCAACTGGTGGTTCCAAATGATGGCGAGGCAACAAATACGGTCAAAGGTCGAAAAGGGTCTTTGACACTGGAGGGAGGTTGTTGGCACAAATCTGGTAGGAGTTGGTAGGGATGCTAGTGGATTGGTCAGGTTACCGAAAGGTCTTAGACAACCTAGATTGTATTGAGCTTGCGGTAGCAGCAAAAGCTATGAAGGGAAGAACTGAAAAAAATTACTAGAGCTCTAATACCATATTAGATCAAAAAGAATTGGAGAAAATTTGATGATCTATTATCAATGTAGAAGGGGTATTTATACATTAGGAAGAAAGAAAGAATCAATGCATAATCTAATCAAATCCCTACAATCACTCCTATATAATTAAGGCTAATCAAATCCCTAATCTAATCAAATCCCCACAGCTAATCATCCCTAATCTAATCAAATCCCCACAATTAATCGAATCCCCAATCTAATCAAATCTTCACATTTATTCCTGTAATTAAGGCTAACAAAGCCTTTGATATTGGATAGTTTTGCAAAGGACAAAAATTACCCTTACCCCAGAATCCCCAAAGGTATGTGTGGACATAACCCCCAAGAATCCATAAGAGGATTTATTCATTATTGAATGTTTTTCCAATTGCTCATTTTATGTGAGTCATTAATTTGCCTTACCTTTAAATATTTGGGGTCTTGCATAGGACAAAGACCCCCCTTACTCCCAGATTCTGAAGGGTGTGCAAAAACACAATCCCCAAATTAGAGGGTTTATTATAAACATTTGTTCGATTTAGTCAAAGAAGCATATAGAGACAAATAACACATATAGATGAATAGATAACTTTATGCTCAAATACACATGTAGACAACTATATTAAGTAGACAATTATAAACGTACACTGAAATAAAAGGGTCTAACAAAATCACCTCAAACGGGTTTGAAATGATTATATTAGACCTTCAGCCCCTCAAGAAGTGATTGGACTTAACCTCATTTTTTGAATGTTCCTCATAGGGGTGGTGCACGCGCGCACGCGCACACACACACACACATACACACACATGTATATGCAATGAATATTACAAATTTTTTTCAAACATTTTGAACAAAGATAACATTAACCACAAAATACCTATTTTTTGGATTTTTAAAAATTAATGACCATAAAGATAATTAGCTAAAGAGTATGATATTTTTGAATAAAAATATAATGATAGGAATATTATAACACATGCACAAATCAACATTTAACATATATTTATTAACACGTCCCAACACACACACACGAGGCTGCATAATAGTATGACGCCAATGTCAAGTGGACAAGACTAAATTCCACCAAAACCTTCTTTAAGCACATATTCACACAACACACCTCATATGCATGCACACCACGTAGTGAAATTGTTTCGCCCATGCAATTACATCGTCACCAATATCCACCTACTTTATTTTTAACAATGACAGTTTCCATGCAATCCTTAAGCATGCATGTGCATGCATGGTAAGGCACACAGACCAATTATCCATGCAGTACATCATCCCATAAGCGTACGGATGATTCATTCACGCAAACACATGTTGCCAATTGCCTCGCTACACACACGTGCACCACTACCCCTTCATATCAACATGAATGCATGCCACATGGCCGAGAAAAGAGAGATGGGGATACCTTTGGCAAGCTGCAGTTAAGGGAGCATAACGAGGTGGCCCAAAACACAAGTAGGAAAGGGTTGCTCCGGCCGAAAGCTCCCTTTCTTGTTGTCAGAATTGGATGATTGGCAGTCCTCCGAGCTAGGCTGCCGCCGTGTCGACGGAGTCGCTACAGCGACTCCCTCTTTTCCTCTGCCTTTTCTTCTCCTCTCTCCCCTATGTTCTTTTTTTGTCTCCGTTCTCTCTTCGCTTCTCTGCCTTGGCTGGAGTTCGATCGGATTGCAGCAGAGGAGCCCTCGGGTTCCTTCCTCTTCTCTGCTGTCCCTCTTCTCAGCTTGTCTTTTGTGGGAACCCCCCCGTCCTCCGCGACATGGGTGTTCTTCGGCTGGCTAAAGACCCCAGTGGGTGTAAGGATGCACTGGCAGCCAGGTGTGCTATAGCTAATAGGTGGTCAACCTTGGATTGCTCACTTCATAGGAAATTAAAGGAAGACTTGGGGAGGGAGAAACAAAAATGAGAAGATGGGCTTTCTTGGTTAAGTTATTTGAGGGTAATGTGTCATAGGTATTCAGGGAGGGTGCCAGCTGCTTTTTCATGGCCAGTCGTTGTTTCATAAATTGGGGACTCTCGGAGAAAGGAGGCGAACACCTAGTTGATTTGGGTGATCTAGGGTGGTACGAGGTGGAGGAGAGGCGGTTCAAGGCTTGCAGGAGCCGGACGCCAGTTTTCACGGCAGAGAAACCGTTGGACAGGAGAAATCATGTGTCTTGTGCTTCTTTCCTTAATTATACACTTACTAAAAATGAGTCCCTCTTTCATATTAATAAATGTAGGACCAATTTATGTCTAATATTGAGGGAATAGATACACAAACACGTGAAGGGGAGGTCCCTTGTATAATTTCTCTAGGGACAACTTGCACGCATAGAAGTGACTTGCGACAAATTGATCATACATTTATTAATATTAAAGGAAGATTCATTTTTAATAAATATATAATTAAGAAAATAGACACACAAATACGTGAAAGGGGAGATATCCTATATAATTTCTCCTAATACGACGCTGTTCCAACCCCCATCTCTTATTATTTTTTGGCGGGCCGAATAAGCAAAACAAAACCGCACGTGAAAAGCCAGATGCTTTTAAAAATTTCTTTTCCTTTTAAAATATCTCGTTTTCCCTTTTCAAAATTCATTCCTTTTCTTTTCAAAATGAAGCCTCTAATTTCTAAATTCAATTCCCTCACTTGCTTCCAATTAAAATTTCTTCCTTTAAATTCTTTCTAAACTTAAAATTCATTTATCTATTTTTGAGATTCCATATACATTCATTTTCAAAATTGTTGACTCAATCTAAAAATGGGCAATGCAAAGGTTATCCCAAGTATAAGAGTTCTGTCATGTAATAATTAGCCCAAAATGCCATATCATCTCCTCAGGGAATGTAGATTGGTTTCAAATTAGCGTAAAATAAAAAGAAGAAAATAAGAACACAGTTCAGATTTGATTTCTGGAGGTTTTTGAGAGTTTGTGATGAAACTAAAATGACGCGAAACCTAAACTATGAACCTAACACTCATAAACCAACCAAACAACTTACTAATTAAACGTCCAAATAATAAATCAAAAGCAAGAACCTCTTTAATTAGTTTCAGACAAAGACAAATTAAACTTAATGATTTCAAAAATAGACAAACTAAACTTAAACTTCAACAATGGCTTAAGACTTAAACGATGGTTTAACAAATATAAATCAAACAATAGTTAACCAAGAATAATTTCAACAAAAATATTTAAACTCCAACAATGACTTAAGAATAATAAACCAACTCAACACAATAATAACTTGAATAAAATAAATAGCTCCAACATCATCTAAAAATAAACTGAACTTAACAATGACACAACTAAATAAATAAACTATACTTAACAATAACTAAACTCAAACAATGTCTTAAGTAGAAATAACTAAACTTAAACTAATAAAAAGTTCCAACAAGATATTTAAAAATGACATTAAAGTAAAATTATAAACAGTAAAGTTTTAACAAGATATTTAACATGACATTAGAGTAAAATAAAACAACTAAATAACGACAAGGAAAAGAGAGAAAATGAGCAAAAAAGAGAGAGATGACTTAAACAAGAATTAATCTAATACAAAATTCTTCAACAATGAAATAAACTAACACACTAATTAATTTAAACAAACATTTAATTCTAACATTAATTTTAAATAAAAATAAACTAAAAATTTAATAATGAAAATAACTTTAACAAATATTAAATTCAAAGAAAGGGAGAGGGACAGAGAAAAGAAAGAGAGTAATGGCCGTAGGTGAGGAGGAGAGCTCTCCCAGCTGCTCACGGTTCCCAAGGAAAACCACATTGTGCAGTGCAGAACCCCAAACACATGCTACCTCTTGGAGTTCGGCCGACCCGTTCAAACTCCTTTGCATGGCCCATGAAAATGCATGGGCCTTTCCGATGTTTCCTTTTTATTTCCAGCACCCAACCCCACGAGTTGCGTGGCCCATCTACTCCCCTCAAAAGTTCACGGCCAGCCCATTAAATGCATGCATGCATTGGGCCTCCTACGTGACTTGGTCCTTGAAGCTTGTACACGGCCTTCTCTTGGACTACAGCGCACGACTCTTTTCACATGGCCCACATCATTCCATGCATGGCTCATGCATGCACGCTCACCTACGTACACGACCCAACTTCAATTGTTTTGCTTTTAAATGGCCTAGCTTTTTGCATGCATGCACATGATCCAGGATGCTTTCCTTAATTCACGGCACGACTCGAGACCCCTTGGCATCTCTTCTTCTTCCACGCACACGGCTTCAAGCAAATAATTCCTTGCATGCTCACGTGCTCCAATTCCGGGCTCTCCTCGTGTGCGTGGCCTTCATCTTTAATTCCCGAAAATGCTGAAAGCTTTCATGTGCATTTTAATTTCAACTTTAATTTCTGAAAAATTACTTGCAATAATAAAACATGAATATACATAAGTTTACGAAATAAATAGAATAATTATCTTAATATTATTAATTGAGCTCAATGATTAAATACTGGACATAATTAGACATTTAAATGAAATTACAATGTTTAATTAATGATTTTTAAACACCTAATTACGTAACTTTGACGCGGAATCAATTGCACTTTTATCTTCAAAAATCCAAATTTCTATTTTTTTTAGCCATGAAATTTTCAAGAACTAATATTTTTTTTCATTTTCTCATTTTCTTTCTTTGGGGGTAATTCCTAGTTTAGCCCCCGAAAAAAATGGGCGTCAACAATTATTTTAGTAAAGAATTAACTATACAAAATATTTATAAGTATATAGAGATGACCATGTTGCTCAACGATCAATTACTCAAAACCAACAAATGTTTAACTGCTTAAAACCTCACCCATACCATGTGCAATTGAATGAAACAATGAGAAGAATTATGAGTAACCAATTAGTTGTCTAATTACATGAAGTATGACCAATTCCTCAAAACAACAACCATACCCATGTCCAAGCATATTCAATAAGCTCTCTATCAAAGTCAAGTTGGGATGGAGAATTTGGTCAAGTTAGAGAGAGAAGCTCTCACCTCTCTCTAGAGAGGTGCTTGCCCTAGATTGAGAACCGCCGCCACACCCCCACCCCTTCATCATCATCGGGCACCTCCATCGTCAGGAGAAAACCCTCATTCCATTCATCTTGTTGTTCGATTGCCATACACAATACCCAATACCATGGCTGTGAATCAGAGTAGGAGATTTGCAACGATGGTGAGATTAGGGTTTTCTGAACCAAGTAGTTTTGGATTGAAGTAACAAGTTTGATAAGGCCATGGGTCAAAAATCTGATCGCAAGGCTGTGAGGAGTCAGTTAGTGAAATTAAGAGTGGCAATCAGTTTGCTGCCTTAGAAAAGATTGAAGTTGCTAGTAGGATATGTTGAGAAGCCCTAGCATATATGATAGTGGAGAGATCCAAGCCCCTAAAATAGAGGGACAAGGAAATTGAAGATGAAATATCAAGTATTATGTCTCAAACAATGCAGGTTGGAGAACAAAATGCATCAGAAAATCAGAAGAAGGTATCTCAGATGCCTTCGTTAAGAAGTATGGCACTGTGCAACAATGACTCTCTTGCATCTATAAGTCTGGGTTCTAAGGATACAAAAGAGAGTGCTGGGGCTGATTTGCGAGAGATAGAAGGCCAAAAGAAGTTTGAAGGAAGAACTATAATAAGGAATAACAAGGAAGAGCCCTAGACAAAGCTCTTTGCACAAAACAGGCAACCTTAATGTTGTGGGATGGTGCCTAGATTTGAGTCAAAGGGAGAAGGAGCACGATTGAGTGTCGAGGATGTGACTGATCACACAGGAATATGGAATAATTGATTAGTTGGGTATTTTGTTGGGAAATATCCAAGAAACCCAGCTCTAAATTATTTGGTGGGTTCATGGAAGGTGAAAGTAGAGATTATCCATCACGGTAGTGGTTGGATAGTTTTTAAATTCAATAAAGAAGAGGATTTAAGCCAAGTCCTCCATAGAGACATATATGGCATATGGTAAGACTCTGTTTCTCAAAAGAATGCCTCCTATGTTTAGATTTTCTAAGGAAGAAATGAGCATCCTGCCTGTATGGATAAAATTAATGAATCTGTAACATCCTAGAAAATAATATGCATAGAAGTGTAAAATAAATAACTAAATAAATAAATAAAATTAAAAAAAAACTTATAGGAATATATATATATATATATATTATTAAAATAATATAATAAGAATATATACGTATTGGATTTGGAAATCTCAGGAGCTTTGTCAGACTTCTTGAATTGATTTTCAATTTCAAGCCTTCTAGCCATCTCTCATCCTCTCTCTCTGTCTCTCTCTCCTCAAGCTCTCTCTCCCTCCTCAAGCTCTCTCTCTCTTCAATTTCTTGACATTTCTTGGCCGGATTGAAAAACGAACACCATATTCGGGTCCCAGCTTCACTTCTGAATATTTTAACCGGAGTGGATTCATCGTTGGGACATCGTAGGCGCCACTCCAGGGCTAAGGTAAAGGGAATAGATTATGTTAGGTATTTTAGAAAATTTACCCGATTAAATTGAAGCAAGTGAATTTAATTAGATTTATGATATTTAAAATATGCCCAATTTAAATTGGGTATGTGAAATTAATTATATTTATGTTCAAATTAAAAATATGACTGAGTTAAGTTAAACTGCAAGGAATTGATTATAACAGATTTTTTGGAAATTTTGGAATTGAATTAAATAAGTGAAATTAATCCTACCCTTGTTTTCAGCAAAAAATATATTTTTCCCATGTAATTATTATATTATGGATTATCACTCAAACTGTGTGGCATGAGTATAATTATTTTTATCACAAAAATGAACTTATTAGATATTTTATGTCTATTCAGAACAAGTACGATATGATAATGATTTTCAAAAAATATTATGAATATTATGGAATTATGATATGACAGTTTAACCGGCTAAATACCGTGTTCAGTATGATATGACAGTTTAGTCGGCTTAATGTTGTGATCAGTATGTTATGATAGTTCAGCCGACTTAATGTCGTGATTAGTGTATTATGACAATTTAGTCGGCTTAATGCCGTGATCAGTATATTATGACAATTTAGCCGGTTTAATGTCGTGATCAGTTATGGAATGATGATTTTATATAGAAATATGAGATGACAGTTTTATGTAGAATTATAAAAAATGAGATTTATGTTACGACTATATTATATGAATTGTATTATATGGTATCAGAACCTTGATGGATCAATTATGTTCAAAGGATGGTACTGTTGCTGTTATGACATGGTCAATGCCACCACACTTTTTAGATAGAGTGTAGGTGATTGGATAGTCGATTGGGCCATTGAAGAGTAGGATACCCTCCAAGGTCCGGACCAGGGTAGGGGTGGCCAATCATACTTACAGATGCGTTATTTTTGGCTTAGCATGGTAAGTCAGCCATTACTAAGTCCCGCCTACGGGCTACACAACCCGATCATGTGGGCTTATTACATGATATTATATGATTGTCCATCTAGGGGAAAATTTAGTTATGTATATGTTTATCAAATGATTTATGTACTCAAAGAAACTTATTATGATACAGTATGAATTTTCCATATACATATATAGGTGTGAGTATAGATTTACCAGATTTATCAGTTAAAGTTTACTGCTTAAAGTATATATTTATGCTACACAGAACTCATGTTATCACACACTGATAATAATCTATTCCTTCTTACTAAAAGGTGTCTCACCCCTTGATTATCCAATATTTTTAAGATGCCATGTGGAGTATAACAGTGATCAGAGTAACGCAGTGAAGCATGGGTGGGATAGAAGGTTTTATTTAGATTTGTTAATATTTTATTTGTGTTATGAAAAGTTCAGAGCTTTATTGTGATGTTGGAAATGATATTGTTGTTGTATTGGGATAATTCAGTACTCTGATAATTATTATGGAGGTCTTCCGCTGTATGAAGTATTCAGGTCATTTCAGGTGGTATTAGAGAAATTTTAAACGAAAATTTTCAGGTCGTCATAGTTGGTATCAGAGCTTAGAATACAAGTTCTCTAAACTTTAGGGATGATTATTACCAGAGTATAGGTATGAAGTAGGATGAGGATAGGAATGGGTAGGTTGGGTGTTGTAAGAGCGATCAGATATATGATGCATAGTGGAGTAAAATACAATGAGCAAATTGGAATTTTGGAATTTTGTCTCGTAGCCAAAAGCAGAAATTTATCGAGGGTTTACAATGATTTTTCTGGAACAGTTGATGTCACGGAAAGCCATTGTCGTTTTTCTCCTAGAATGCTGCACTATGATCTTTTTTGTAGATAGTCACTACAAGGAATGAGCTACCATTTGTAATACTGGAATATTTCAATGAAAATTATTCTCCTATTAAATAATAATAATTTCAATGAAAAATAACTGTTTTAATTTATCCCCTTACCTGGCAACTGAAAAGCCCCCTATAATTTTGGTCTTACACCCGTAGGAAACCCTAAGCAGTACCTTGAAAATGATAATTTTCAGAACTAAACTTTAGTATTTATTTGAGTACATCATTTCCTTCAACTATGGAAAGATCAAATTTTAAATAAAAAGCCTTATCTCAACTCAGGTATGAATTCCAACTTGCTTCCACCAACGATATGCTTTAACAGATTTGGAGAAAATTTCCCCTGGAGCATCGTGGTGGCCTCAAATCATCGATCTGACGAACGACAGAGCTGAAATGGAAGAGAGAGAAGTGAGAAACCATAGGGAGGGAGAGAGAGAGAGAGAGAGAGAGAGAGAGAGAGAGAGAGAGAGAGAGAGAGAGAGATTTCTAATTTTCTGTGATAAAAATCCAATTTTCGGCTATTTATAGGGCTGGATTTGTCAATGAGACATGTCACCTCGTTGACAAGTCTTGTAGAAAGTTTGTCGACGAACCTACACTCTCATTGATGAATTTCAGACTTCCAAAGATTCTCTCTCGGTATCTTCTCGTCGGTGAAACTTGGCTTCGTCGATGAGGCCCTCTTATATCCTCGTCAATGAATCCCCTATGTTCGTTGACGAGGACTTGATAAATTTCCTCAATTATTACTCCCAAAATGCAATGTCGTCGACTGCCTCCTTCTGTCCCTGTTTTCATTTCCCTTTCTTTTATTATTTAAATACCATTATTCTTCGGGTCGTTACAAAAATAATAAATTGACTATCAAGTTCAAACCTTGAACACCACCACACCCTCCTCCCCCCAAAAAAACAAGAATAGACATTGTGAAATCCGTGAAGAATGTATTGACAAAAATGCAATTCTTGAGCTAGGAAATCATGAAGACCTATAAGCACTAAATTTTAAGAAGTGGATTTGAGAAGAAGTAGGATTAGATCTCACCTTTTCAACAAACTCTCGGCAAAGGCGACGGGAACGGATTGGAGCGTCAGCGGCGGCGGTGACGAAGAGATCAGAGAGAGAGAGAGAGAGAGAGAGAGAGATTGAAGAGATTGAGAGATGGACAAATTGAGAGATGGAGGGAAATGGGGAGGCTTGGAGGGAAAGAAATGAAATTGGGGAACCTGTGTGCGGGCTTTGCAGTGTCAGACTATTAGTGACGAATCCTCAAATTCGTCACTAATAATGTTTAATACATTTTTTTTATTTTTTAAAGTAATAGAATTATTAGTGACAGATTTAGGAATTGTCACTAATAAGTAGATAATAGTAACGAATCTTTAAATTCGTCACTAATACTATGAAATAAATTTTTTCTATTTTCTTTAAATAAAACAAGTATTAGTGACGGTTTCAAAATCCGTCACTAATAATGGGATAATTGTAATGAATCCTTTAATTCGTCACTAACATTATGAAATAAATTTTTTTATTTTTTTAAATAAAAGAAGTATTAGTGACGGTTTGTAAATTTATCACTAATATTGCAAAATAATTTTTTTTTATTTTTTTTAAAATAAAAGAAGTATTAGTGCAGGATCAAAACCATTACTAATAATTAGCTAATAGTGACAAATCTACAAATTCGTCACTAATACTATGAAATACATTGTTTCAATTTTTTTTTAAATAAAATAAGTATTAGTAACGGCTTCTAATGTGTCACTAATAATTGGCTAATAGTGATGAAAATTAAGATTCATCACTAATATTGTGAAATAATTTTTTTTGGTTTTTTAAAAATAATATTTGCAACGGTTATTAGTCGTCACTAATAATTTCCTTTTAGTGATGGATTTAATTTGTCACTAATACTTCGGGAATCGTTGTCAATATTTTCTCGGGACAACTTCTGCGTGAAAATTTTTTTCTCACGATATTTTCATATTCTAGTAACAGAAGTATTAGTAACGGATTAAAATCAGTCACTAATAGTGTCGTATTAGTGACGGTTGCTAAATCTGTCACTAATAGCCACTTTTAGTGACAAAATTGAATCCGTTAATAATAGTTTCGTCACTAAAAACTGTTGAAAATTAAGCTTGACTGGAGATGGCCGGCAGCCCACCGCTGTTGATTTTTCTGGAGTCGGTAGGCAACCTACTCCACCTACCAGCCCACCTCCGTTGACGATTAATTCCCAACATTGTTGATTATACTATTCTATGATTTGCTATAAATAGATGTGTGTGTGTGTGTGCAATGTATAATGTGGTGAAGTGAGGGTGAATAACCAGTGGGAGATTTTGTTTTGAATTCCTCTGTATTTTTTTTTTTCTGATTGAAATTAATTGTTTTGCAATTGAGTGCAAATACTCACTGAGTTTCAATCACAACTAGTGACTGAGTGAGTCCCCTCCACCCATTAGTGGTATCAGAGCATCTAGGTTTGCTGAAATTTGCCAAACAAAGGCGAACAAAGAGAAATTCAAATTTTCTCCTAGATTTGAAGTTGCTCAAAATCCAAAATTGAGTATACCATTGTGAAATTCGCGTCAAGATGATTCCAACGGTAAAAACCACGCTTCAAACAGAGTCCGGGAGCCCCCACATGTGCCATCACATGTCGAAAGACGAAATAGCTTCTGCCACGCATGTTGCACGCACCGGCAAGAACATTAACTGCCGGCGTCACACACTCCACGCACCCACACACATCTTGGTTGCCCGACTGGTGAGATCCGACCCGAAAACCCGATTAGAGACCCGACCCAAAAACCCAAAAATCGGTCCCGCGAACACAACCCTACTCGGTTGACCGACCCGCCTCCCATCGCCGACACGCGGCACGTGCAGATGCTGCCATGTGGCTATAATGGTAAATCTTAACGTCATTATCTCCGTTAAGTCAATCCATTTAAAAAAAAAAAAACTAGTTTATAATTTTTTGGCCGGTTCAGTGACTTTTGAACCGGTTCTTTGCAACCCAAAATCGGTTCTTAAGGTTTTTCATCCTTCTGAACACATTGATGGCATCATATTTGCCAAAATCAATCCCCATCTCTCTGTTTTTTATATATAAATTCAATGGCGAACGGTGCTACCCAGACGACCATTCCAAAGTTGACCCGGGAGAATTATGACAACTCGTCTATTCAAATAAGAGCCCTTCTAGGTGCTTAGGATGTCATAGACATCATTGAAGATGGATATAGAGAAAGCCCATCAAAAGAAGCCGAAGCAGCTATGTCTGATGCTCAAAGAACAGCCTTGCGAGTTGATTGAAAAAAGGATTGTAAGGTGAAGTCTATAATCTACCAAGGCCTTGATGAGACCACGTTTGAAATCATTGCCTCTGCCAAGACATCCAAAGAAGTTTGAGACTCTCTCCATCGAACACACAAAGGTACAAACAAAGTGAAGAAGATCCGTCTTCAAACATTGTGAGGTGATTTCGAATCTTTAAGAATGAAATCTACTAAATCTATTGCTGATTACTATACACGAGTTATGGTAGTATCAAATCAACTGAGAAGAAATGGAGAGACTCTCAACAATGAGAGAATTTGTGAGAAAATTTTGCAGATCTTTGGACCCAAAATATGATTAGCTGTGACCATAGAAGAAACAAAAGATTTGGAAACTATGTCCGTAGAAGAACTTATGAGCTTACTTCAAGCCCATGAGCAGAAAGCCAATAGAAGGAGTGATGATAAAGCACTGGAGCAAGCCCTCCAAACAAAGTTGTCCCTCACTACAAATAGATACGATAAAGGGGGGACATCACAGCGAGGAAGAGGACGAGGACGAGGCCGAGGATCTCGTGGAAGAAATTATGGAAGTTTTGACTCTAGAGAAGGTGGTAGAGGTGGAAAAGGTCTCATTAGAGATGGACGCAATCAACAGAAATATGTCCCACGAGGCAGAGGACAAGGAAGAAGAGGGGGATACAATAACCGTCCAAATATAGACAAAATAAATGTTCAATGTTACAACTGCCACAAGTATGGACACTGCAGTAATGAGTGCAGAGGTAATCCCCCAAATCACGAAGTAAATGAAAATGCTAACTTTGCAGAAAAGGAGAAAGCCGAAGGAGAATCATTGATGTTGATGGCACACAGGTCAACCCATAAGGACCAAAATGTTTGGTATGATGACTCCAGCCAACAATCATATGAATGGAAGAAAGAACCTGTTTAATGAACTTGATGTGAAATTTCAGGGAGAGATATCATTTGGTGATCTCTCTAAAGTCCTAGTTCGAGGAAGGGGAAATGTCCTAATCAAAAGGAAGGATGGAGACCACGCCTTTATCTCCAACGTGTACTATGTGCCAGCCATGAAGACTAATATACTTAGTCTCAGATAGCTTGTGGAGAAAGGCTACCAAATTAGCCTTAAAGATAAGCAAATGGTGATAACAAACACTTGAGGTAAGCTCTTTACTCGAGTACAAATGGCAAAGAACCAAATATTTTTGCTTACCATTCAACATGATACGCCAAGGTGTTTGAGTGCTATCATCAAAGACAAAGACTAGTTATGGCATTTAAGGTATGAACATCTGAATTTTGAAAGTTTGAAACACTTGGGAAGCAAGAAGATGGTGAAAGGCTTACCCAACATCCACCACACAGATGCAGCTTTGGAAAGCAAGTCGACTGGAGATCTACCATGCCACTCCAGCTAGTACACCCATACGTGTGTGGTCCATTGAGATTGGTTTCAAATGGACATAATCGACACTTCCTCACCTTCATCGATGACTATAGCAGGAAGACTTGGGTTTATTTCCTGAAAAGGAAGTCAGAGGTGTTTGACAAGTTCAAAGAGTTCAAAGCTCTTGTGGAGAAATAAAGTGGCTATTGCATCAAGTCACTCTGATCAGAACAAGGAGGAGAGTACAGGGATGAAGCTTTCCTGGATTCCTTAGGCAACAAGGGATTCAAAAATAGTTCACACCGACCTACACTCCCCAGTTGAATGGCCAGGATCATGTTAAAGGATAAGAATATGCCCAAGAGTTTTTGGGCAGAAGTAGTGTCATGTGCAGTGTATTTACTCAATCGGTGTCTTACGAAGAGTCTTGATATAAAGACACCACATGAAGCCTAGAGTACTCACAAGGCCAGTGTGAGATATCTTAGGGTGTTTGGCTCCATAGCCTATTCCAAGATCTCATAAAAAAGAAGGACAAAGTAGGAAGATAAAGGAGAGAAGTGTATCCTTGTTGGATACGGTGACAGCACCATAGGATATCAACTCTACAATCCCATAAACAAGAAAGTCATTCACAGTCGGGATGTCATTTTTGAAGAAAATGAATCCTGGAAATGGGACCAGACTGAATCTTATAAAGATGTGGAATTGACACTTGAAGGAGAAGAACCCACATAGACAAAAAAAGAGGCTATTGAGTCACAAGTTCCCGAGCTGCAGACACCTCCACATGGTTTATCACAGAGGAATGAAGTTCTATCACCAATTGAGGGTGAAATCTCAGACATGAGGCCTAAAAAAGCTCATAATCTAGCTGATATGTATGAAACTACAAAACCAATAGAAGAGTATGTTACACTATATTGTCTATTATTGACCAGCGACCTGGTTAGCTTCGAGGAAGCTAACGAAGAAGACAAATGGAGAAAAGCGATGGATGATGAGATTCAATCCATCAAGAAGAACAAGACTTGAGAGTTAACAAATCTCTCGAAGGGCTGCAAAACTATTGGTGTGAAATGGGTCTACAAGACCAATAAGAACGCTTAAGGAGAAGTTCATGGATACAAAGCAAGACTTGTCGCCAAAGGCTACAAGCAAAAAGAAATGATTGATTATGAAGAAATCTTTGCTTTGATTGTCAGGCTTAAAACCATCTGATTACTAATTTCACTATCAGCACAAAATGGATGGAAGATTTACCAAATGGATGTGAAATCAACATTTTTAAATGATTTTCTAGAAGAAGAGATCTATATTGATCAATCACCTAGATATGTAAAGAAGGGAAAAGAAGATAAAGTGTACAAGCTGAAGAAAACACTTTATGACTTGAAGCAGGCACCTTGTGCGTGGAACATGAGGATTGATGACTACTTCCAGAAAAATGAAAATTTGAGAAGTGTCCCTATGAGCATGTGCTATACATGAAGATGGAGACAGATGGAAGCATGTTGATTTCGTGCCTATTGTTGATGATCTAATTTTCACTGGCAACAATCTAGAGATGTTTGCCGCTTTCAAGAGGAGCACAGTCAAAAAGTTTGAAATGACGGATATTGGCAAGATGGCTCATTTCCTTGGCTTATAAGTTGTGCAAAGCGAGAAGGGAATCTTCATCTCCTAGAGCCACTATGTAAAAGAAGTACTGAAGAAGTTTAGGATGGACAAAGGCAACCCTGTGACAACTCCGGTTGAAACGGGATTGGAATTGAGAAAGAATGAGCAAGGAGATGTTGACCCCACATACTTCAAGAGTTTGGTTAGAAGCTTGAGGTATTTGATGTGCACTAGACCAGACATACTCTATAAAACTGGACTTGTCAGTAAGTACATGGAGACTCCTGACCAGTTCCATCTGAATGCAGCGAAGAGGATACTCCGCTATGTCAAGGGTACCATCATTGATGGTATGTTCTATTCATCAAGAGGTGATTGCAAACTTATTGGCTATTCAAATAACGATTGGGGAAGAGATCTTGATGAAAGAAAAAGCACGATTGGATTCACATTCTTCATGGGAGATACAACATTTATATGGTCATCGAAGAAGCAACCCATTGTAACGTTGTCATCATGTGAAGCGGAGTATGTTGCTGTCAGCTTAGCTGTTTTTCATGGTATATGGATTAGGAATGTATTGAAGTATCTGAGATTTCTTCAAGATAACCCCACAAAAATCTACATCAACAACCGATCAACGATTGCACTTGCGAAAAATCTAGTTTACCATGAAAGAAGAAAACATATTGATACTCGGTATCATTTTATCAGGGAGGATGTTAAGAATAAAGAAGTGAAGTTGATATCTTGTAGAACATATAATCAGATTGCTGACATATTTACGAAGCCACTCAGACATGATATTTTTGTAAGATTGAAGACAATGCTCAGAATAACAAAACCAGGAGAGTCAAGTTTAAGGGGGGATGTTGGAAATTAAACTTGACAGGAGATGGCCGGCAGCCCACTGCTATTGAATTTTTCGGAGTCGGCAGACAACCTACTCCACCTACCAGCCCACCTCTATTGAAGATTAATTCCCACCATTATTAATTATACTGTTCTATGATTTGCTATAAATAGATGTGTATGTGCAATTTATTATGTGGTGAAGTGAGGGTGAACAACCAGTGAGAGATTTTGTTTTGAGTTCCTTTGTATTTTTTTTTTTTCAGATTAAAATTAATTATTTTGCAATTGAGTGCAAATACTCACTGACTTTCAATCACAACCAGTGATTGAGTGAATCTCCTCCACCCATCAAAAATCAACTTGAGAGAGAAAGAGAGAGAGAGAGAGAGAGAGGGTATGCTGTTGGTGGTGGTGGTTTCTTGCAATGAACACATCTAACAATCATAATCAATTAGAGAGAGAGAGAGAGAGAGAGAGGAGGAGGAGGAGGAGGAGGAGGAGGAGGAGGAGGTGGTTTCCAGCAACAAGGACATCTAACATTCAAACTCAATTAGAGAGAGAGAGAGAGTGAAAGAGAAAGGAAGAGGTGGAGGTAGAGGTGGTGGTGGAGGTTTCATGCAACAACCATATCTAGCAGTCAAAATTCAAAACTCACTTGTCACTTGCACAAACTTTAAAGAGAAGGGAAGAAGATTTGTTGGTGCATACATGGTTGGGCATAAGGCTTATTAGATTAATGCTTTAGAAAATTCTGATTTTCCTACCCCTTCAATAATTGAACTTTTCATCTAAATTAGAAGCTTGCATGCGGCATGCACCCTCTAGTCTAAGATGCAAATTTGTTGTTTGTTGGTTTAGTCAAATGTAATTTATTTATTTAAAGTATATAGGCATTTGGCTTGAGTTAATTACTGGGTTTTCCCACATAGCTTTCCAAAATTATGTATCTGAGTATCTATATCACAAAAATATTTATATTTATATTTATTTGGTTTAGCTTATCCACCAAAACTCTTAAAAAATATGTATAAAATTATATTGTTTGAGATAACATGAGTTTTATGTGAAAGCATTCATATTTCATTAAGATTGTCACATAGAGTTCTCCTAAAGTTGTCATGATATACAATAATTTTTCTAATGTCCATAATAATAATGAAGTTATGGGGTCGGCTTTAAGAGGCACGGGATTAGTCACATGGACCGTAAAATGGACACGTGAAAATCCGGTGCGTAATCTAACAAAAACGATGATAGTATTTAATATATATATATATATAAAATTGTACAGAACGATTAGTGAGGAATGAAAGTCATTAATTGATTTGAATAATTTTAATATTGATATTATTTTTAGTCTCAATTGTACTTACGCATGTGTGCTGACTCTTCATCAGCAATGAAGGTTCAAGACGTCGTCGCTGGCCATTCAGATGATAGCTGGCAAAGAAAACAATGTTGTACTTGAGAAGAAAGAAGAAAAGCCAAGCCCCATCCTTGCCCTGTAGGTGAAACTGATGGAGAGAAAAATGTCATTTCATTACTTGGATAATTAATCTGTGCGTTTAATAAAAAAATTTTATTGTAATATATATATATATATATATATATATATATATTCTTGTTTTCAATAGTATTAAATGAACTTAATATATTGTCATAATATTTAAGCAAAAAAAAACGTGAAATTTTTTCTACTAAATATTTTTATAATTTTTTAGCAATAAAAATAAAGATTACTAAACATTATTCTATAAATTTGAAGTTAATGAAACGATATTATTTTCACTTTATATTAATAAAAATAACAAAACTCTTAAAATTCTAGGACAACATTGTTAGTACTATAGTTGTAAACAATGAGAATAAATATAAAGAAAATATGAAAAATATAATTATTTGACCACTTAATCTCCGGTGTACATATATGCATGTATGTATGAATTATCTATTTATGCATTTAAATAAATACACATGGGTTTGTATATTATCAATTATAGTTTACATAATTATAAATTCTTCATTCTGCACTTAATTCTTCAATCAAGTTGCATTGTTTTCATATCAATCGTATTTTCCGTTTTTGTCTGTTGTATCATTCTTATCATTGTCCGTCAAGATCTCAATATTTGTTGTTGAAGTGATAACATTTCCAAAACTAAGCAACTTGCATAAACTACCTCATTCAGTCGAGCCAAAGGGCTAAATGAAATATGTTCTTTTTATACATACATATTGTTATAAAACCCTTACCTAGTTTCGGTTACCATTGAAAGTTTTTTACTTACCAATCATTATTATTATATTACTATATACGGTACTAACAAAGATAAAGTGACAGAAATAGAAAACAAATTGACTTTTCTCTAATATTTTACTTCTCATTTTTCCAGCTTGACCCTTGCATTTGAAACAACATAGCAAAGTAGTGTCTATATATAGTTTAAAATATATTTTTACTTATATCAACAACATATATATATATATATATATATATATAGTTACCTTGATGCTTGATTTTAAATTGTTTAATTACCTTGATCAGCGAAATATGGGGGCGGAAGACACTGATCCGCAGGTTTGGTGCAGTACTAGGGGATCCGAAGGGCTTGTTGGTGGCTAGAGTTCCTATGTAATTAAAAAAAAAATTTCAAACTTAAAATTGCAAACGTGGCGGTTCTTACAAATAACATTATAAAATTATACTAATAAATAGTAATGTTATTAATTGCCTACTATAATTTTAATTATCTATATGCAAACATTTTTTATTGTGCAAACATATTAATCTAGTATACACAACACATTGTGTCACAAATTCACCATCAACATAATGATATAATACACACTTTATCATATGTCTGCACAGAACACGATTGTTTAATGTTTAGAAAATAATATATAAATTTTTTATGACCTACTGTACAAATGTCATTAGACATAAGTTAGGGGGGAAAAAACTGTAACAAATCTATGAGAAAATGAGTGAAGGTAATAAATTGATAGATTGCTTATAAGAAAATGTGTTTATATAGAAGGTATTGGGATTGAGAAGAAAAGAAAGAACCTAGCTAGTATGAAAAGTGGGAGAAGGAGTTCTTTTATAAATGCATGGTGATATTGGATTTTTAAACATATTAATAAAAATAAATTAAAATATTAATGGTTACTTGAAATAATTGAAAATATTCACGAATTTTCGTGCATCAAATGTAAAGTTAAACTATGGAATTTGAAAAGCATCTCTTGAGATTGTCAATGTCAATAATAATAATAACAAAAATTCAATGTCATATTAACCGTGCTTGTGTAACCCGAGGTAAAAAATATGAAAAGAGCACATATTTGAAAGATGGAAAGGTTACACAAGGAAAAGAAAATTAAGAAAGAAAGAGTTTATCCTAATGAATTACCAATGGTGCATCAATAGCCGGGCAGCTTTTCATTGTGTCTAAAGTGACGCAATGGTGACTGAAGTTTCTAAGTCATTAGAAAAAAAATGATAAAATAAAATTATTTTTAAATATAATAAAAATAGCACAATGTCATGTTGGAACCTTGAGAGTGTTCATTATTTTTTGGTCGGCAAACATATATATGATGCAATATCTCCTCCTATGTCTTATACGAAACCATGACAATCAGTAATATTATTTTGGAAGGAGAGGAACGGAGAAATTTTTAGGAAAAATTATTCCACTGTCCTAAATGTGTATGATAATTGTTTATTAAACATGTATCTTTGGAGTATGTCTAATTCCCTCTTATTTTATTTAGATTGGAAAGAGTTTTTCTATATTTGCTCTAAAGCGTGAGCGTAAAAATAAAAATAGAAATTCAAATCATCAACATAATTCTTTCATAATAATAATGAATGTTACTATGTAGATCACGCATTAAAAGCATCAAACCCAAATACTGCTATTATTCCCATTTCTATCCTTTTTGTAGACACCCCAATTTTAACCAGGCCTTTCCGAGGAGACCTCATGCCAAAACCTTCCCACACGATCGTGGACCCCGCACATCCTTGTAGGTCCGACACTGCTTGTGGACCCCGCACATCCTTGTAGGTTCCACACTGCTTGTGGACCCCACACATCCTTGTAGGTCTCACACTGCTTGTGGACCCCACACATCTTTGTAGGTCCCACATGGCTTGTGGGCCCACATATCTCCATTGGGCCCCACATGTGTTGTGGGCCCCACATCTCCTCGTACGCTGACTCGGATTCCTACATCCGATGCACGTTACCCCATCTGGTACGCTAGCTCGGATTCCTACATCCGATGCACGTTACCCCCTGGTATGCTAGCGTGGATTCCTACATCCGATGCACGTTACCCCATCTGGTACGCTAGCTCGGATTCCTACATCCGATGCACGTTACTCCCTGGTACACTAGCTCGGATTCCTACATCCGATGCACGTTACCCCCTTTGGTACGCTAGCTCGGGTTCCTACATCTGGTGCACGTTACCCGCTTTGGTACACTAGCTTGGATTCCTACATCCGATGCACGTTACCTCCTTTGACATGCTTGTGCCTGCTGGCTCAGGTTCCTATAACCCTTAAATGGCTCGTGGACCCCACATTGCTTGTGGGCCCCACATATCTCAATTAGGCCCTATATGGTTTGTGGGCCCCACTTCTCTAGGTACGCTAGTTCGGATTCCTACATCCGGTGCACATTACCCCCTTTGGTAGGCTAGCTCGGGTTCCTACATCCGGTGCACGTTACCCACTCAAGTACGCTAGCTTGGATTCCTACATCCGATGCACGTTACTTCCTTTGGCATGCTTGTGCCTGCTCGCTCGGGTTCCTATAACCCTTAAATGGCTCGTGGACCCCACATTGCTTGTGGGCCCCACATATCTCCATTAGGCCACACACGATTTGTGGGCCCCACTTCTCTTGGTACTCTAGTTCGGATTCCTACGTTCGGTGCACGTTACCCCCTCTAGTATGCTAGCTCGGATCCACATATCTGGTGCCTTGCTAGCTCGTGTTCCTGTAACCCTTAAACGGCTTGTGGGCCCCACACATCTCCGATGGGCTCCGCATAGCTTCTAGAACCCTCATATTATTATTATTATTATTATTATTATTATTATTATTATTATTATTATTATTATTATTATTATTATTTATTTTTATTTGTCAAATGCAAGCATACTTTGTTCCCCCATCATTACTCACCACATGTCATGTTTCCTCTGTTTATCATTCTTCCCATGCTATATTCCCTTCATCATTCTTCATCCCATACTTTGTTCCCCCCATCATCACTCACCACATGTCATGTTTTCTCTCTTTATCAATTTTCCCATGCTATATTCCCTTCATCATTCTTCATCCCATACTTTGTTCCCTCCATCATCACTCACCACATGTCATGTTTCCTCCCTTTATCATTCTTCCCATACTATATTTCCTTTATCATTCTTCATCCCATACTTTGTCCCCCCATCATCACTCACCACATGTCATGCTTCCTCCCTTTATCATTCTTCCCATACTATATTCCCCTCATCATTCTTCATCCCATACTTTTTCCCCCAATTATCACTCACCACATGTCATGCTTCCTCCCTTTATCATTCTTCTCATACTATATTCCCCTCATCATTCTTCATCCCATACTTTGTTCCCCCCATCATCATTCACCACATGTCATGTTTCCTCCCTTTATCATTCTTCCCATGCTAATTTCCCTTCATCATTCTTCCCCCCATACTTGGTTCCCCCTATCATCACTCCCTTATGTCTTCTTTCCCATGCTTGCCCCAAGCTAAGTCTATAAATAGCCCTTTCATTCCAAGCACAAGGGAGGAGAGTTCTTGGTGGTGGTAAGGAGAAGATTTAAAATATTGAAGTTTTTTATTATAAGTTTGTGAAGCTAGTTTTTTTTTAGTGAAGATCAAGAGGTCGACTGATCCTGTTTCCTATCAGTGCTGAGTCACTCCATTTGAAGAAGGCACTTCGTAGTGCCTCGAGTCAGAACTCAAGAACAACTCTTGGGAAGACGCTATAGAGCGGCCCTAGTAGACTCACCAACAGGAAAAGAAGACCGGAGCAGAGGAAAACGAAAGAAGATTAAGCGGTCGACTGATCCCGTTTCCTGCTGGTGCCGGGTCACTCCATTTGAAAAAGGTACTCCCTAGTGCCTCGAGTCGGAGCTCAAGAACAACCCTCAGGAAGGCGCTGTAGACTAACCCCTGCGGATTCACAGACAGGAGAAGAAGACCGGAGGAGAAAAAGACGATAGGTAAAACCAATGAACTTTCTCTTCCTATGTTACATCTCCGCCCCCCTTTCCCGAACCGACTTCTGCTAGTTTATTTGATTCTATTTCATTTCTCATTTTATTTTAAATGGCTTCTTTTTAACTCATAAAAAATAAAAAAGGAAATTTCATAAAAGACACAAAAATTCAAAAAAAAATTGTCAAAGAAAATTCAAAAATTTTTAAGGCTTTGAAACTTATTTACATTTGAAAATTTTTGAAGAAATCCAAGAAAGTTTCCAACATGTTTGGCAAAGGTTAGATCTGTTTTCTTACATTCAAAATTTTCAAAAATACATTCTAAAGTCATGTCTTTAAAACTATGACTTTCATGATTGTTGTCTAAAATTTTGTTGTATTCGGAAGAACATTGGAAAACCCTGAAAAATCAATGGTCTCGACCAAGACCTTAAACTGGTTTTCCCCTAAACTGGTCAATGTTTGACCGGCTCACCATTCCCGAATTGGTTCACTCCGGTTTTCTCCATTTCGCTTGTATATTATTGTTGTATCCATAAAATTCACAAAAATCATGAAATTTTCAAAAATTCCAAAAATATTTTCACATTTTGATTTCAACTGATTTCATTTGTGCTATTTTGAAAGTTCGGGAAAAATCACAAAAATCATTTTCACACTTAGGAAAAATCACAAAAATATCTTTTTAGGCACAAGAAAAAAATCATTCCAATCTCGAACAAATTTCAAAAACCTCCCGAAATAGTATTTTTGATACTTTAAAAAAAAACCTATAGATTTCAAAATCCCCGGGAGCGTATTTCGTATCCTATTTTTGATTTTCCTTCCCGATGATTGCGACCAAGAGCATTGGCTCTTTGGGGTATTGGATTGCCTCGGTTCTGAGGGAATACCTATATACTATTTTCATTTTTTTAACTTTTGAAAGGGAGTAATCTTTAAAGGCTTATTACATTTATTTCGGGAAAACCCTTTATTAATTTGGTATCGTTCGTAAGAATGGGTGTGTAGGGGGTTCTAATACCTTCCCCTTGCGTAACCATACTCCTGAGCCCGACTTTGGTGACGCAGACCGATTCTACCCCTAATAGGGTAGCAATCAAGTATTCTAACCACACTTCAAAAGGTTAGTGGCGACTCCACCACACATTGTTTTCCATGAAAATTCACATTTTCAAAATACACATTTATTTTTCTCAGTTCGCAAGCCGAATCCATTTTTAACCAGAGATTGGTTCTCTGGGCCGGGTACGGGACGTCGCGACATTTTTTTTCAAAAAAAAATTCAAAAATTTCATATTACAAGTATGTAATTTGTTTAGATATTTAAGGAGAAATAAGAAAGTTTTTTTTTAGACATATGAAAGTCAAAATAGGCAATATAATTTATACAATAAGGAATTTAAAAAATAAAACTATTTTAAATTATAAACATACATGTTTTTGAACAAGTTCCTTTTTTATTATACAATAAAAATTTAAAAACAGTCTTTGTAGAATGATTTGCATATTTTTAACCGGTTAATTTTTTTTTGTTAGCATCTAGCATTGCAAATTTATAAAACTCGGGCCTATTTAGTTGTGAAAAATATTTTTCAATTGTCACAAATAAATTTCAATTGTTCTAAAAATCAAAGTCAAATTGAGCATGTTCTACAAATTAACCGTAGCATCCATGAGCGACCAAACTCACACGCTTCCTTTTTCCAACAACTCGGGTGCCTGAACTTCACGTTCAAATTACCCCCTAGGTGACCGAATGTTCAAGTTCGACATACCGAACTTGGGTCTAGGCTACCGAACCTCAGACAGAATGGGAAATCGCCTTGGTCAGCTAACCGAACCCACATTTAGGCACCCGAAATTCAAAATTCACTTTTCCTATTGTGTCTGTTCGTACGACCGAACCTATGGCTCGATCAATCGAAACTCTTGGGTTGGCCAAATTTTTACCACAATTAAGTAGGGTAAAACATAGTTAATTTCTTAAACTCATTTAAAACATTTTTAATAATTCCCTGTATGTCCCAAACGATTATATTTTTGGCCTTCTCTATATATATGGGCTCATTTGCAAAAATTAAGGGTGATTAGCAATTTCAATTTCCAAAAAAAAATCCTCTGAATTTCCTAGAGCATATTTTTTCTATACTAAGCCCATATGCTCACTCTTTGCTATTCCCTTGATAGATCAAGTCTATAAAGAGTGTTTTTGACTGTTTCTAGTGCTTAAAATTTCCTTGTTATTTATTGCAATATTGTTTTTGTTTGAAGGTTTTGGCTATGGTTTTCCCCTGATTTAATCAATAAATCTTTGTGTGGGAAAACCCTTGTAGCTAGTGAGTCTTTGCATCTTATTGCAAGACTCATCAAGCTTGTGGTTTTTGATTTGCAAAATATTTTTCACAAGCTTACATATTTTTCAAATATCTTTTGAGCTATTATTTTGAGAAAATCTTATTTGAGATATTTTGAATATTCTTGTTGGAATACTTTGAAACTTGCTGTAATTGATTTACATTGATACTTTGTTTCAAAGATTGTGTAGAAATACACTCTAGGTCTTGATTGCGCATTTACATTTGACTCAGTTTTTAGCACACGTTATTTGCATTGAGCATATTTTCTACCATTTGTACTTGCATATATTATTTGGGCTGTATTGTGGTACATATCTGCTTGATTAGAAGCACTTCATTTGTACGCAAAAATATATTGATTATTGTATTGCAGGCATGGGCCTGAAGAGGGAGACTTACCCTAGTAAAAGTCCTCGATTGGTTTTGACCCGATTAGGAAAGTTAGATGCACCATCTTAGTAAGGTGTAGTTGTATGTTGAGGCTAGCCCCATTAATTGACCTGGTTGCATACGGTACCGCTTTACCCATGAAGTGATCCTTTAGTGGAATCCTTGTACTCGTGAGCCAAGGCGAAGACGTATGTAGGATTTGCCGAACCCTGATATCATATTCGGTGTCAAGTTTATATTTTCTACGTTATATTATGCTTTGTGCTTGATTTAATTTCCTTGCTAAATATATTATATTTGATTGGGAAATACTGGATCTTCGTTGTATGTACTGAAAAGTGATTAATATATTATATCTGCAATTTCATATATACTTAGACTGCCCCTAGGTTGTGTAATACCGCTGCTGGATTAGTTGAACCTAGGAAGAAAATTTTTAATCTCTAGTTCACCCCCCCCTCTTGGGATTGCACTAAAGTCAACAATTGGTATCAAATCTAGGTTACCTAGACTTAATAGTTAGTTTGTAAAAAGATCATGATGGTTCGTGTTGGTGCATCCCCTTTGTGTGAGGGAAGGTTAGTTACGAACCCTCCAATATTTTGCAGCGAGAATTTCACTATATGTAAATTTAGGATGACCGTATTTGTTAAAGTCTTAAATTGGAGGTTTTGGACAGTTATTGATCAGGGAGATAATATACCAGTTAAAGTCATTGACTATCTTGATGTTCCTAAATTTGAATTTGAGCTGTATGATAATGATAGGAACTTAATGCACATAAATTTTGATGCCATGAATACCTTGCTGCATGCTTTAGATTCTAATATTTTGTGTGAGGTTATGTAATGTATCAGTGCTAAAGAGATATAGGAGGAACTTAAAAAGAGATATGGAGCAACTACGCAAGACAAGGCGATCACCCCTTGTGACTCAAGCTCTACAAATCTTGAAGGAGGTAAACGGTGCTTTATAGCTCTAACCGACGATGAGGTAAATTTGTCTCTCACTACTTTGTTAGATAATCCTAATAATGATTCATATGATAATTCTAATGATGCATCTTATACTGAATCATGGGATAGTTCTAGTAGTGAAAGCATGCCTACTTATGAAGAATTGCAAATTGAATATGTTAGAATTCATAAGTCACTTGTTAAAGCAAATAAAAGATATATTGCTTTAAATAACAAGTATGAGGCATCTTTGAAAGAATGTGAGTCAAAAGTTCTTGTTGAAAGGGAAAATGATTTAAAAATCAAACAGTTAGTAAACAAGAATGAAAAATTAAAAAAAGAATTGAATGCAGCAAGATCTCAAACTTCGAGTGATAATAATAAAGATCATCTTATTGTAGAACTTGAATGTAAAGAAAACAACATGACCAAAGAATTTGTTAAATTATAGGATGTTTGCAAAGGTCTTAAGAACTTAAAAATGCAAGATTTAGAAAAGAAAATAGAAAATCAAGCTAAGATCATCTATACATTCATTAAAGGAAAAAACAACTTTAACAAGTTGTTTGGTTCACAAAAGATTACCTTAGATAAGGAAGGTATAGGATATAATGGAGTTACAAATAAAAAGAGGAAGAATTTGTACATGGGATACTTTGTGAGAGATTCCGATCATTATGCTAGTATCTCCTCCAGTCCTTATACCCATACTCACTGTGCATTACGTAAAAAGAAGGGGCACACAAAGTTTGGTTGCCCATTTAAATGGAAAGGGGTCAAAATGAAGTAACTATGGAGACTCAAAGAAAAACCCAATACCATCTCTCCTTGACCCTAAAAATGTTCCAAGTTTCAATATGATAGAATAGGTGGACTCTATAATCCTTAGTTCATGTATTTGAATCATAGTGGGTCAAGCCATTTGGGAAAAGGCCAAAGGAAGAAATGTTGACTAGGTTCGGTCGGCTGAACCATCTTCAGCGAAGACCATTCGAGCGACCGAACATGAGAATTTAACCAACATGTTGACCACATTCGGGTGATTGAACATTTCAGTTCAAAACCTATTCGGGCAACCAAACATGGTTTGGGTAACTGAACTAATAATCGGGCAACCGAATCCTTGGTTCAGTCAACCGAACTGAAATGAACTTTTTTGGTTTGGGCTACCGAGTGTTGCAACACGAGAGGACTCTTGAGATTCAACCAAATGATCCAGCATTAGGCCAAGCAAATAGACTCAGAGTCTAGGGTAGTTATTACGGTTTGGGCGACCGAACCCTGGACTGGGTGACCGAACCGCGGTTTATATATATTTTCGCCCGCGAAAACAAGTTCATTTTTTCATCCTTCTTGAGTGCTCCTCGGGTTTTCTCTCTTCCCACTATTCTATACACCCATCCTAAGCCTACTTTTCCTCAGAAAAATATTCCTATGTCAAGAGATCAATGGGGCGTAGAATCCGGCATTGCTCTCAAGCAATGGTTTCTTACACTAGAGAGGAGAATCAAATACGAGAGGGTCTTCCAGCTCAAGGAGCCCATTCTAGGTAAAGTCCTCGATATTTAATTCATGCAAACCTACTTTAATAATGTGCTTGACATGTTTCGGTAACAAGGATGGTATGAGTTCATTAGCTATCAGCCCAAGGGGCTATACCCCGTCCTTGTTAGATTGTTTTATGCCAACCTTGGACAAGACAACCAGGGATGCTACTCTCAGGTCTTTGAGACTGATATTCGATTCAATAATGGGTATATGACTAAGGCTTTCAATATCCAAAGAGTTGATTTCGATTGCCCTGACTCAGTCTTGACATGGATCAACGAGCAGGATTTCACTGTGAGTACCTTCGTGAATATGGCTATGTCTAATCCAGTGGTTGATCTCAGTCACACCCCTAGCTATAAGTTATTATCTCTGGAAGCTAAAGTAGCGCTCCATCTGATCTCGTACAATATCTGGCAGAAGTCTGGGTCTAGG
This sequence comes from Malania oleifera, assembly GCF_029873635.1. Lineage (NCBI taxonomy): Eukaryota > Viridiplantae > Streptophyta > Magnoliopsida > Santalales > Ximeniaceae > Malania > Malania oleifera. The sequence goes on from NC_080419.1 coordinate 105,306,685, forward strand.
GATCATGTTTCATACCTAGACTGCTTCATGATGTGGTGCTTGTTTTGAAGAAAGAAGCTGGACTTGTCGAGACTAATCCTAAAGTGGATGTTCGTGAAGTTGGTGGGTAAGAGGATCATTTTACCATACAGGGGCATCCTGACTAAGATTTTTGTTAGAAAGAGACTCACTAGGACTCCATATGCATCTCTAAAGAAGATTAATAACACATATACCTTTCCTCTACTACCTTAAAATTGATGGGTTATGAGTTGATTGGCAACATGTGGTTACCTACCATACTCGAGAGAGGACTAGGGCCTCAGGAGGTTTCTCAGGAGCAGCCCCATATGCCATCCATTGTTGAGATTATGGCAGCTATCACTGGTCTCACTGCATCCTTTTGTGAGTTTAGGACTTCTATCCATAGCAAGATTAGGGACCAGGCCTCCTCATCCCAGGGCAGGCATTCCAAGTTTTATGTTGAGTTCTCAGAGTTTTAGTCTATAGTAAAGGCAAGCTTCCACATCCTCGGTGAGCGCCTAAGGGAGATAAATGATGAGGATGTTGGTGAGGAGCAGATGGACGTGAGCCAAGACAAGGAAGGGCATGATGATGGAGAGGCTTAAAGGAGTTTTTAAGGATCAGCTCTTATCCATCTCATCTATCTTATCTTTTACTACATATATTTGGGGTCTGTAATAACTATACAGCTTTCATTTTTTTCTTTTTGCTTTACATACTCACCACACTCACACACAGATACGTATATTTACTGTTTTGTGGTGATTGGTTTTAGTCTACATATGATGACTTGCATGCATGTTTTATTTTGAAATGTCTTTCATCATCATGTTTGCCTGATTGATGCCTCCTGCATGGCAGATATAGTTGATATGTATTGCCTGTTGGTAGATATGTTAGGTTCTCGCATGCTTAAAACTGGATGATATATTGTTTGCTTGAATCCTTTTTATGCAGGTTAATATGGGAAATGTCATGTTTATAGACGACATGATGATGGATTTTCGTTTGACATTTTCCCAAAATTTTTAAACTCATGTTAAAATATTGTTGGATGTGCATGCAAAACATATTTTTGAATTTTAAACTACTCGCACTTAGCTCAAAAATATCAATAGCTTGTGCATGAGTTTAAATGTTGTGCAGCAGGTAGGCATTCATGGGAAAAGATATATTTTTAAACAAATTACTGCCAAATTTTTTTTTTTCCAAATCCACTGCACACACACACATCCTATGTTTTTATTTATTTATAAAAACTGAATATTTTTGAACTTAGGTTGTGTTTCTAGAACATCATCTTTCATGCATCATGACTATTCTAAATATGATATGTTCTAGTTTACTTAAATCTTTTGCTTTACTTAAATTCAATATTTTATGGCAAATTTTAATCCCCAAAACAATAATTGGTATCAGATTTTTTTAAAGGGGGATTTCTTTTAAAGTTATATGTGCATAAGCTAATCTTAAAAGATAATTTTTTGTCATGTGGTGTATTTATAAGTTTTAAAATCATTGTGTCATATGCTCAAGTTTTAAGATTAAAGAGAATGCACAATCTGAGGGGGAGTCACTTTACTTAGAAACATATGGCTTTGAAATATTATATGTATCTCACTTCATTCATTATTATAATTTATATCTTGTGTGAATACATAAATCTCAACAATTGGTATCCTTCAGTCATTTTGTGTTGCATGATCATATTATCTCTTTGACTTGATGATTTGAGTTGATCAATACTGGACAGTTTTTGTTGATTAGATGTAAATTGTTGTATATGATTGTTGAACTCAAACCAGGTCACTTAGGTACATATTTATTTTAGGAAATGCTTTATTTTCAAACGGTATGCTACCGCAAAAGTGGGAGAAGAGACAAAATTGGGTGCATTGGGTGCATTAGTTGATTTAACTAAGCTTTTAACTCTCTTTATGCATATAGTTAAGGGGAGCCTTTCTTGGCTGTACCCACTTTTGCATAAAGTTTTTGTCATCATCAAAAAGGGGGAGATTGTTGACCTAATTGGTCATATCCCATTTTGATACTGACAAATACACTTGGAACTGATGTTTGCTTTGAGCTTGCATGCAGGTTCACTCTATACATTGAATTGAAAAGAATGCTATATCATGATGGCGTGTGGTGATCTTACAGAAGATTGAAGATTATTGTGCCTTGTTTGTATTTGTATATACTTCATTCTAAGTTGTAATTCATTATGGACTGTAACGCTATATGGTTTGTAATATTATGCATCATGCATGATAGGATTATATGCTTAGGTGGCCTTAGATAGACCTTAGGTTCCCACACTTAGTGTACAAGGCCCCACTATAATTCATATGTCATCAAGGGTAAAATAAAATCAAGTAATTGACATTAGGGTAAAAAATCATAAGGATGTTGGGTGACCGAACCTGGCAAGTCAAATTGCCTCGGTTGACCAAACCGTGGACTGGACAAATAGTTGACTTGACTTCATGTGATCGAACTCAAATGACCATAGCGTCCACAGGCGACCAAACTTGCACACTTACTTTTTCCAGCAACTCGAGCGCCCGAACTTCATGTTCAAAGTATCCCCAGGCGACCAAATGCTCAAGTTCGGCATATCAAACTTGAGTCCAGGCGACCGAACCTCTGACATAAAGGAAAATCACCTCGGTCAGCAAATTGATCCCACATTCAGGCACCCGAAGTTCAGAATTCACTTTTCCTATTGTGTTAGTTCGGGTGACCGAACCTATGGCTCGGTCAACCAAAACTCTCTAGTTGGCCAAATTTTTACCATATTTAATTAGGATAAAATAGGGTTAATTTCTTAAACTCATTTAAAACATTTTTAATAATTCTCTATATGTCCCAAACGGTTATATTTTTTGCCTTCTCTATATACATGAGCTCATTTGCAAAAATTAAGGGTGATTTGAAATTTCAATTAGCAAAAAAATCCTCTAAATTTCCTAGAGCATATTTTTTCTATACTAAGCCCGCATACTCACTCTTTGCTATTCCCTTGATAGATCAAGTCTCTAAAGAGTGCTTTTGAGTGTTTCTAGTGCTTAAACTCTCATTGTTATTTATTGTAATATTGTTTTTGAATGAGGATTTTAGGTATGGTTTTCCCCATATTTAATCAATAAATCTTTGTGTGGGAAAACCCTTATAGCTAGTGAGTCTTTGCATCTTTGTTGCAAGACTCATCAAGCTTGTGATTTTTGATTTGCAAAATATTTTTCACAAGCTTACATATTTTTCAAATATCTCTTGAGCTATTATTTTGAAAAAATCTTATTTGAGATATTTTGAATATTCTTGTTGGAACACTTTGAAACTTACTGTGATTGATTTACATTGATACTTTGTTTCAAAGATTATGTGGAAATACACTCTAGGTCTTGATTGCACATTTACATTTGACTGAGTGTTTAACACACATTATTGGCACTGAGCATATTTACTATCATCTGTGCTTGGATATATTATTTGGACTGTATTGTGGTACATATCTGCTTGATTAGAAGCACTTCATTTGTACGCAAATATATATATATATATATATATATATATATATATATATATATTCCAGGCGTGGGCCTGAAGAGGGAGACTTGTCCTAGTAAAAATCCTAGATTGGCTTTGACCTGATTAGGAAAGTTAGGTGCACCATCCTAATAAGGTGTAGTTATAGGTTGAGGTCAGCCCCGTTAATTAACTTGGTTGTATACGGTGCCGCTCCACCCATGAAGTGAGCTTTTAGTGGAATCCTTATACTTATGAGCCAAGGTGGGGACGTAGGCAAGATTGGCCAAACCCCGATATCACATTCGGTGTCAAGTTTATATTTCCTGTATTATATTCTGCTTTGTGCTTGATTTAATTTCCTTGTTTAATATAATACATTTGATTGGGAAATATTGGAATTGCGTTGTATGTACTGAAAAGTGATTAATATATCATATCTACAATTTCATTTATACTTAGACTGCTCCTAAGTTGTGTAATACTACTGCTAGATTAGTGGCCACTAGGAAGAAAATTTTTAATCTCCAATTCACCCTCCTCTTGGGATTGCACCAAAACAAATTATCTTACTAATAAAAATGATAATAAGGGCAATATGGTATCAAAATTTTAACCATTATTTTATGTTATTATACAAAATAAGACTACTACTTTCATTTTTATTATTATAAACGTTCATTATAATAATTGTAGAGACCCAAAAAATAATAGCAATTAAATAATAGAGAGGAAGAGGGATGAATGAGAGAAAAAGGAAATTCAAAAAGGGACAAAGCAAGGTTCGTTGACGAATGCCAAGTAGGGTTCGTCGACGTATGCCCTGGTTTCGTCAACGAGCGCCCTTGTATGATTTGTGGACGAGCCTTAGTGTCTCGTCGATAAAGAGATACCAAGAGGAGGAAATTTCAGACATTGGTTCATTGACGAACACATAACCTTCGTTGACGAACTATCTTCTTCGGTTTGTCGACGAGTGCACGTGCCTCGTCGATGAAGCCACATGGCCAACCACCTATAAATACATAAAAATCATATTTTTGGCAAAAAATCAATTTCGGTTCTCTTTCTCTCTCTAGATTTTTGGATTCTCTGCCCTCTTTTAAAGATTTCAGCTCTATTTTTCCCTAGTTCGACGATCAGAAGTTACCACGATGATCCTGGGAAGATTCTTTACAACTTAACTAAAGCAAAATTTTGGTTTGAGAAGTTCAGGCACGATCCCAAAATCAGGGTAAGTAGGTTACTTTAAGGTTTATATGGTTAGTAGGCTTTTGTGAACCCAGATCTTGTGTTAGATGGAAATATACTGAAGTTTGAGTTGATTAAACTAGGGTATTGTGATTTTAGGGTTTTGAGTTTGGTACGCCATGGGTGTGAGAACAAAGTGGGAGTCAGGCTTCCTAGTTAGTTAGGTAAGGGAAATATGTTATGCCAGTAAATCAGATACTTTTACCAAAAAAAATATAGTATTTGTTTATGGGTTTCTAGGGTAACAGATTATACAATTTTACAGATATAGTTAATAAGTACTATTTACTTGTGTGGCATGAGAAATATTGGTATAGTTTGGTATTGTAGAGGCTCGAACCCGAAAAATAAGTAAAATTAAATAAGAAGGGAAACATTTCAAAAAACATGAACAACAGGCTTCGTCGATGAGGTCCAGGTTCTCATCAATGAAGGCCCTTATGTGGTTCGTCGCCGAAATTCAAAGTCTCGTCGACGAAGAGATCCAGAATGGCAAAAAATATCAGGTTTAGGGTTCGTCAACGAAGCCTTACTTTCGTTGACGAATGACCTTTTGTACCTCGTCGACGAAGGCACCACTTCATCGACGAATTTGATTGGGTCAAGAATCTATAAATAGGATATTTGTTTTCTTCCTTATTAAGAAAGCTAAATCTCTTTCTCTCTCTAGAACTATGAACCATACTCTCTCTCTTTGGTTTCTTCTTCATTCATCGCCCGAATCGATGATCAGAGGTTTCCATGGTGATCAGGGAGCGAATATCTACAATCCTAGTGGAGTAGATTCTTGATTTTAGGAAAAATCTAGGGTTTAGTTTTCAAGTGTTTCAGATTCTTTTTCAAAAATAGGCAAGAGGATTAAGTTAAGTCAGTTTTTTTTTTTTTTATGAAATTGAACCGTTTGAAATGTTTATGAAGTAAGTATATTTATGTTTTCAGTTGAGATTTCTAAAACCAACCGTTCAAAGGATTCATTTTCAAACCTAGGATATACGTTAAGGTATTTTCAATATCAATGAATAGTGGGAAGCTCGGTTTTATGTTTTAAACTGTATGTGTTATGTTTTCTTGGCTGCCTGCAGGCTAAGTTCAAAGTATAGGAAATTGTGTGGTAGGCAAATAATATGTATATACTCTTTTGTAACTGAAATGGTGAATGTTTGTGAAATACTAGAACTGCTTATGAAAATACAGGATTATGTTTATGACCGCGAGGGCCAAGATGATGTTTATAGCCACGAGGGCTAGGATTATGTTTAACGGTTGTGAGCTGAGTTTTATATGACAGCCTAGGGCTGGAGGTTTTAAATGGTAGGTTTTATATGAAATAGATATGAAATATGTTTTTATTACTTAAATTGCATGAAATGCTTTAGGAACCCTGTGGACCATTATGTTATGAGTACGGTACCGTTGCTAGGAATTATATATATGTGGCCATGTGCGCCCACATTGTACTGCGAGAGTGGTGTGGGTGGTTTCAATCGATTAGCCTTGGTAGAGAGTGTACCTTACCTAGAAGCCCGGACTTTCAGGACCTGGTAGGGCATCAGAGCACGCAAGAAATTGCGGATGCCTGCATGGATGATGTTAGACGCTGATGTATGTTTGACTTTGTCGGGGTTGGTCACCCCAGGCTTAGTCCAGCCTTTGAGCAGCACAACCCTGACCACGAAGGTTTATAAATGGTGGTTAGTCCCAAGAGGTGTCTTTTATGCATATCTATAAATTTATGTAAATGATGTTATGTGATTAATGAACTGTTTATGTCAAGAAAATGGAACGAGTATTTTCAGCTGTATAAGTATGTATGATGTAAATGCGGTTATTTTCAAGTATATGAAGAATGACTATTTTTGGTAAACACTAATGCATGCTACCACACACTGATATTAACTTGATATCCCTTACTGAGAAGTGTCTCACCCCAATATACAAATCATCTTTTTAGGAAATAATAGGTATCGTGCTTAGCAGCGTCAGGGGTGAAAGTTAGAATAGTTTTTTTTATGGAGAAGGTCTGTGTGATCTCAGGTGTATGTAAGTTATGTTGTAATTAAATGAATATGTATTATGGTTGTTTGGACTGACTAGTTGTCCAGTTTTGGGTCGGATTATGACATGGATGTTTGGGAAACCTTTATGTATGAAAGAACATAAAACTATGGTAATGTATATATATGGAGAATGTTTCATTACTCTAACTACATGTTTTTTTTTTTTGTTATGAGATGGTATCAGGTACACAGACGTCACTAAAGTAGCACTCCGGGCCCACGAGGGGTTTGGGGCGTTATAGGTGGCATCAGAGCCTAGGTTTGCTAGGTTCTGTAGACTTTGTCAGTGATAATTACCAGAGTATAGGTTTAGATAAGTTAAGGATAAAAATGAGTAAGATAAGTCGAGTTTTAGTTTGGAAGCTTAAGGACGGTGATCTTTCGACGGTCTTTTGTGCTTTTTGTAGAATGATGATTGTAGTAAAACCATGGTAAATCCACCGATGGTTTCGTTTCTAGGTTGAGAGACTGAAGTTCAGAAACTTAGGTTGGGAAAAATAGGTTAGAAAAGTATGTATGTAGTGTCAGTGTCATGATAGGGGTCGATACCTTGGCAGTTTTGTAATAGTAATGTATAAGCGTTTCCTTTAAACTATGAATTTGTATGCTTTAACTATTAGTCATTCCATACTTGCATCGACCTTGATAAATGTGAAATTTTTAAGTTGGTTTCTATCCTATCTTTGGGATGGAACCCAAGGAAAAGGAGGTCATTTTTGGAGGGGACAATCATGTGGATGCCTCCAACGAAGATGACATTGAGGCCTCGGCTGTGCTACGCGGTATAGCACACTAGGCTAGGAAGGAAATTCGTAGGAATTCTCATGAACATGGTCAGCTAGTGGTTGATAGAGGTTGTACGTTCCAGCAATTTTCTCGGATGAAGCCGCCAATAATCTCAGGAGGACCGAACCCGATTTTGGTAGAAGACTGGATTTAGAAGATGGAGGAACTGTTGGGGGTGATGGAATGCACAAAGGAGCATAAAGTGAAGTTTTCCATGTTTAAACTGGTGGGAAAGGCAAAGAGATGGTGGAGATAAGCTAAGCTGGTTGAGGAACAGTGGCCAAGGCATGCATCCGTTACTTGGAGCTGTTTCAGGGTAGTCTTCTTCAGTAGATACTTCCTCGTTGCCACTAGAGAGGTGAAGGCATAGGAATTTCTGCATCTAGCACAGGGGACCTTGTCAGTGCAGCAATATGTGGCCAGGTTTGTGGAGCTATCCCAATTCGCTCCACATATGGTCCCAGATGAGCCAAAGAAGGCTTAGATGTTTGAGAAAGGGCTAAAGTAGGCAATATGCATGCAAGTGGCGGCGTTATTGGTCTAGAGCTTTACTGAGATGGTGGACAGAGCCATGGTGATGGAGGCTAGTATTCAAGAAGGGGAGAGAGAGGTGAACCAGAAGAAAAGGCCATTGCCTTAGAGTTATCAATCTAGCTCCAGCCAAAACTCTTAAAAAAGGCTGGTTAGTTTGTTGGGTTAGCGGCAAGTGACTGGATCTCGAGCCTCTCAGGGGAGTTCCTAGAGTGCCACTTGTCCTAGATGCCATAAGAAGCATTAGGGCAAGTGTAGGGCTAGAACGACTGTTTTCTACCGTTGAGGTGTAGCAGGGCATCAGGTGTGGGATGGTCTCGCGATAGTGAATTACACAGCTCAGCAACAACAGTATGGAAGAGGGAATTAGGCACCCCACAGTGGTAACCAAGGAAACACTGCCCAGACACAGGTGTATTCTATGACGCCGGATGAAGCTGAGCACGCAGGGGGTGTAGTTATAGGTATTAGTTATATGTTTTCCCATAAGGTTGTTGTGCTTTTTTATTCAGCTGCGACCCACTCATTTTTTTCTAGGGGATTTTCTAAAGTATGTGAAATAGAGGCTTAGCCATTAGGCATTGAGTTAGGAGTGGCCACGCCGACAGGGTTGATTATTGTATGCAGTAAGGTGGTTAGAAACTACCCAATGGAGATTCAAGGGAGAAGGCTGCCTGCTAGCCTAATCATCTCTGATATGCATGGATTTGACATTATTCTAGGGATGGATTGGCTAGCCTCTAGCTACGCAAGCATAGACTGTCACGAGAAGGAGGTGGTATTTAGGCCTCCAGGGGAGCAAGAGTTTAAATTCGAAAGGTTGTGTGTGCTATCTGCACCACGAATCCTTTCAGGGATTCAGGTAAGGAGATTACTTCTAGAGGGTTGCCAAGGGTACTTAGCATATGTGAAAGAAGCACCAAAGGATGGACTGAAGCTGGAGGATATTCCAGTGATATGGGAGTTTCCAGATGTTTTTCCCGAAGACTTACCGGGGCTATCTCTTGATCGTGAGGTGGAGTTCACCATTGAGTTGACTCCAAGGATGACACCAATCTCTAAGGCTTCATATAGAATAGCCCCAACTGAACTAAAGGAGCTACAAGGACAAATACAGGAAATTCTGGATAGTGGCTTCATCAGACTGAGCATGTCACCTTGGGGAGCGCCGATGTTGTTCATAAAGAAGAAATATGGGTCGATGAGGATGTGCATCGACTACAGAGGGATTAACAAGGTAACCGTAAAGAATAAATACCCGTTATCACGTATTGACAACCTATTTGATCAGTTGAAGGGTACTCAGGTTTTCTTTAAGATCTATCTATGATCCGAGTACCACCAGTTGAAGGTGAAGTCAGAGGATGTACCTTTTTTGAAAAACCTAGAAAAAAACCCATCCAGCCCTGGGGATTTGTCTTCCCCAATACTGAATAGAGCATCTTTTATTTCTTCATTAGTATTGACTGTAGTCATCATCTGATTACTTGGTTCTCATTCAAAGTCTTCCCTTTTGCAACTATTTGTGAATCTAATGAAGTACATACCTCTTTTGAGCCCACTAATCCTTTATAAAAAGAAAGGAATTCCTCCATTACTTGCTATTGGGAAGTAGTACTATCTCTATTTTCCTTTGTGATGGCTACAATGTAATTTCTACTGGTATGTCTCCTCATCAAAGAGTGAAAAAAATTACTTTTGTCACTTTCTTTAAGGTATCTAACCTTTGCTTGCTGAGCTAGGAAGGATTTATTAGCTTCAGCTAATCGAACAACTTCTTCTTTTTTTATTTATGATTCTTCTATGTAACTCTTCATTCCCTGGATTAACATGTAACTTCTCCTGATTTTCTATTAATTCCACATTTTCCCTGTCAGACCTTGTTGTAATGTGTGAGAAGTGGAGTCTATTAATGTCTCTTAGAGGCCTTTTCAAAGCTTGTAGTTTCCTTGCAAGCCTAAATAACCTGTATCCCTGAACTCCAAATTTCCAACCAAATCTAACCACATCTTGAGAATCACTATGATTAGACCACATGTTAAAAAATTTGAAGGGCCTTATTCCCAAGTCAACATCCTTAAACAAAGACACAATACATGAAGAGTGGTATAGGAGAATTCTTGGCAATTGAAAGTGAGCATGAGCAGTAAAACCCTTCTATACCTAATCATTATTAATCTAAGCTCTATCCAATTTGCACCATACTCTTCCATTAGTCCACGTATGGTATCACCCAGATGAATTAAGGTCTATCAACCCAACTTCATTACAACAATCACTCAAGTCTCTAGTTTCATATGTTGCGACTGGTACTCCATTCCTCTTCTCTTTAGCAAATAGAACACTGTAAAATTCCCCAATAATCATTCTATGGCCAATAGACTCTCTAATAAGCTAAGATATATCACACCACAGCTCCCTCCTAGTTACTATAGTGTGAAATCGATACACAAAACTAATAGAAACTGAGTTAGAGGTGACCATACACTTTACAGAGCAATGAATAACTTGTGCAGTACTACCTTCCGCAGTAATGTCCACTTTCTTAGGGTCCCATAACACTATAATTCTACCAACTGTGTGATGTGAGAAGTTGTTTACTTAACACCAATTAGGAAACCTTTTCTTCATGAGCTGCTAAAGACTATCCAATGACATTTTAGACTCCAAAACACCAATCAAGTCAACATTATTTTTTCGATTGAGATCTGCAACCCTATTCTGTTTTAGGGACTTATTTAAGCCCCTAATATTCCAAGAAGCAACTTTCATTTAGATTTCGAGGGTCTTATCCCCCCTTTGTTACCAGTTCGATTCCTTTTCTTCTTACCTTTTTTATTCTTTTTATTCTTTACAAGGGTAAAACCTTAAGTTCTGACAACATCCTTTTGAACAATATGACCAAAACCTTCACTCCTATCTTTGTCTTTGTCTATTTCCTCTGTTCTATCACTTCTGCCCTCATTTTTTGTTACTTTTGCATCTATATGATCATCAGTTTTAGAATCTGTTTCATTATTACCTCCTTTCATTTTAGAAGTTTGTGGATCCCTAGACAGACCATACACTGAGACCCTTCCCGATAGAAGACTCACATTCAAAGCACTATTAACCTGTACAGAGTTCTTATATAGTTCCTAAACAATGACCTTTCCTTTATCTTTTCTAAAATCCACATTTTCCTCTGCTTCTTTTATATTAGTACTGATAACCTCTCCCCTCTTCTCAAAATGAGGAACTTCTAGCAGGTCACCATCTGATATCTTTTCTTTTTCATTTATTGCATTCATTATCACCTCAACTTTCTTGCCTGCACTTAAGTTCAAGTCTTCATCTTCTTTTCTACTCTCTGTATTATCTAAGACCATTATCCTCTCATCTCCCACCTTAAGGTTCTTTTGCTTATCCTGTTGAAAGCTTTTTGTACCCATAAGCACCTCAATGTTTATACTAGATTCTAGTTGTTTTTGTTGTACATCCTTAGCTCTACAATTTGCTTTTGTGTACATGGCCATGTTTCTTACACTTAAAACAGACATTTGGCTTATTGTTTGCATTGCCCATTGTGTAGTTATTACCTTCGGTCCCTATTCCTCCATTCTGAACCTTAATCAGCTTCTTAGATTCACAGATTCCTTCAATGTGCCTCAAATTCTTACAGGACTTGCAGAATCTTGGCATACTTTCATATGCCACCTCTTAACTGAATGAATCTCCATTTGGCAGCCATACAATGACTTCATGTTTAGCTTCCTTTGCCACATCAACTTCCACAAGTATTCTTGCATAAGTAATCATCTGCATATTTGTAGTTAGCTTATTTGTGAAAATAGGACTCCCAATTTCAGAGCAAATTTTCCCCAGCAAATTGGAATTCCACAACTTAAGCGGGAGATTCTATGACGACCTGAAAAATTTTGTTCAAAATTTCTCTAATACCACCTAAAATCATCGGAATATTTCCAACAGTGGAAGACCTCCATAATAATTACCAGAGTACTAAATTATCCCAATACAACAACAATATCATTTCCAACATCACAATAAAGCTCTGAACTTATCATAACACAAATAAAATATTAACAAATCTAAATAAGACCTTTTATCCCACCCACGCTTCATTGTGCTACTCTGATCACTATTATACTCCATATGCCATCTGAAAAATATTGGATAATCATGGGGTAAGACACCTCTTAATAAGAAGGAATATATTATTATCAATGTGTGCCAACATGAGTTCTGTGTAGCATAAATATATACTTCAAATAGTAAACGTTAACTGATAAATTTGGTAAATCTATATATATATATATATATATATGGAAAATTCATATTGTATCATAATAAGTTTCTTTGAGTACATAAATCATCTGATATACATATACATAACTTAATTTTCCCCTGGATGGACAATCATATAATATCATGTAATAACTTCACATGATCGGGTTGTGCAGCCCGTAGGCTGGACTTAACAATGGCTGGCCTACCACGCTAAGCCAAACATAACGCGTCTATAAGTACAATTGGCCACCCCTACCTTGGTCTAGACCTAGGAGCGTATCCTACTCTTTAGTGACCTAATCGACTATCCAATCACCTACACCATATCTAAGAAGTGTGGTGGCATTGACTATATCATAACAGTAACAATACCATGCTCTGAAGATAATTGATCCATCAGGGTTCTGGTACCATATAATACAATTCATATAATATAGCTGTAACATAAATCTCATTTTTCATAATTCTGCATAAAACTGTTATATCATATTTCTGTATAAAATAATCATTTTATAACTGATCACGACATTAAGTCAGCTAAACTATCATAATATACTGATCATGACATTAAGACAGCTAAACTATCATAATATACTGATCACAACATTAAGCCGACTAAACTGTCATATTGTACTGAACACGACATTAAGCCGGCTGAACTGTCAAATCATAATTCCATAATAGTCGATGTGGACACGTGTCTCGTCAACAAGAAGTTACCGAGATGACGATTTTCAGGACCTGAATTTCGTCGACGAGGAGTAAGGGTTCGTCGACGAAACTCCTATTGGACTTGTCGATGAGGTGACATGGCTCGTCGACGAGACCACGTGTCAAGACATCTATAAATATGCAGGAAACGGATTTTCAGCAAAGGAATTTCTCTTTCTCTCATTCTATCTCTCTAAAAACGGGTTTCCCTCCTTCTCTTTAAGTTTTCGGCTCCAATTCTCCCCTATTTGATTATCAGAAGCCACCATGGTGATCCTTAGGAGATTCTCTACAACATAGCTAGAGTGAAATGTTGATTTGAGAAGTTTGGGAACCATCCCAAAACCAGGGTAAGTAGATTATTTGAGTATTTTCAGTATTACCCAATTCATTTGAGGCCAGATTCTGTATTATATGTGAATCTACTGAAGTTTTGTGAAGTAAAATTAGGGTATTATATTTTTGGGAATAGGGTGTTTTGGGACCTTGCAGGTAAGGGTTGAGGACCCCAGTAGGTGGAATTTCAGGAACCCAGGTAAAATGATATATGGATTATAGTTTAGGAATTTTGCATATGTGGATTTGGGGAAATATGTATGAGATAATTATTTAGGTGAATTCAGATATTTGATTGGGAAATTATGTATGTATTATCTCCAGATGTTGAAATTATAAATACCGCACATGTAAGATTGTAAATAGCAACTAGTATTCAGATAGTCAGGTAAGGAAAATATACTATGTTAGGAATTTTAGTATGATTATTAGTAGAAATTACATGTTTTACCAGATTATTATTATTCAGATTATAAAATATTTATATAGCAAAAAATACAGATTTTAGAGCATGTGAATTTATTTATTTAAATCGTGTGGCTTGAACTTATAGTAGATTAGCATAATATTTATGCAGCTACAAATACCATGTTTTACAGTATATTAGCAGAAAATATCATGGGATATATATATATATATATATATATATATATATTATAGAATGATGAATTTTCAGTACATATTCAGATAGAAATTATACAATATATTTAGAAACATGATTTACGGTATATGTACAAAAACCTATATTTTCAGCAATTTCAGAATACCATGATTTCAGAACCATAACACCCAGATTATTAGATACACAGATAGATACACAGATATACAGACATTAAATATTGAATCAATTACTCAGATTTTCATATCAGTTTTGTAATGTTATGGTTATTTCAAAATCATGGCAAACCATTAATATAAAATTTCAGTTACATATATAGTATCAGACCCCGATGGACCAGATTCAGACAGTAGAGTACGGTACTATAGCTATATTTAGTTCAGAGTGCAACCACATAACTTAGATAGTATGTGGATATTCAGTAGTCGATCGTGCCTATGTTGTGGACAGGCTTCCGCCCATGGGCCGCACAACCCTGTCATGAGGGGTTAAATCATGACTTTCAGTTATCCATCTAGGGAAATTTTCTCAGTTATTTATATATATACACTCAGATTTATAGAAACCGTAGACATACCTATGAATATTAGAAGTATTATGAATATAAAATTCAGAATAACAATTTATGTTAAATAACATAGATATGACCTATACTGTATATTATTTATACATGTTTTCTCACACTCAGCTAATTATGGTATTTCTAAATCAGTTTTTACAAATACGTAAACTCACCTGCCACACACTAGCAACAGCATATTTCGTCTTACTGAGCGTTGTCTCATTCCAGTGATTTAATATTTTTCAGGTGATCCAACTAGGCGAGCATATCAGGCTCGCAGATAGAGGGGACTACAGTATTGCCCTGTCTATAGGGTGAGTATTTTGGGAAGTCATTTTTGGAGTAGCCCCTAGGTTCAGAAAAGAGTATTTTGAGAATGGTTATGTATGCATATTTTGGGAGAAATTCTGACACTCTAGTATTGTATATATTGATATGGTTGTATGTATCTTTGCCTTTCGCTGCATAGGTAGTTTAGGACCATGACAGTGGAATGGGTTATAATAAAAGGTATTAGGGCAGTGAAATTTCACAGTATATATTTATAAGGGGAGAAAAAATCAGGTTGTTGCAATAATAATTAATGTCACATACTCAATTTAAATCAAGCATATTCTAAATATTGTTGGCCCAGGTATGCGTCTAGAGGGAGGGTGAATAGACATCTTTTGTGGATGTATAACTTTTTCTACAATCAAAAAATTATCTTAGCAAGATACAAGTGTGTTATATCACAATTTATATTCGAAGTAAATGATAACAAGCAAGCAATATAAATGAGGTAGGGTGAGAAGAGCTTAACACAGCGATATTGACGTGGTTCGGCACGAAGCCTACGTCCATGCCTTGAGACCAACTCAAGGATTCACCAAATCCACTAATCAATCCTCCTTCAGGACAGAGAAGCCTTTACAATCCAGCTGCTCACCAAGAGTCACCTTACAAAGGCTCACAATGAACCCCTTAATACAATAAATCAAAACAACATGATACAATCTTCAAAGTGCTCATTCTTGAGTTGATAATACAAATCAAGCCTCTCACTACTCTCTTTGCAAATGATGTGTAAGACAAGAGTAAAGAGCAATAGAGTATGAGCAAAGATGAAAACCAAGAAATGAATGCTCAATCAATGTTCTTAACAACCAAGTGCTCAACTAACTTAAAATGAATGCACAAGACTCATATTAAAGGGCAAAGGGACAAGTAGCTCACTGAAGAGCCATTGGGCATTAATGGAGAAAAGACAATTTGAAAACTAGTTGTTATTGTGCATTAAATGTTGTCTACAGCCCGACACTCGTCGATGATTCCATGACCTCGTCGATGAGTCGTACACATGCATCCGTTGATGAATCCCATGTGTTTGTTGATGAATCTTTTTATTGTTGTTTCATATAGAGTATTTGTGCACAACAACTACCTGCTGCCACATACTTAGTTTCAGTAGTAGACAAAGCTACGGAGTTTTGTTTCTTAGAGAACCAAGAGACAAAAGACCATCCTAGAAAGTGACAAGTCCTACTTGTGCATTTTCTATAAATCTGACATCCAACATAATTAGCATCTGAATAGCTTATCATCTCAAAGCCTGTGTCCTTAGGATACCACAAACCTATGTCAATAGTACCTATCAAGTATCTTAAGATTCTTTTCACAACTATTTGGTGAGACTCTTTAGGAGTTGACTGAAACCGGGCATACATGCATACACTTAACATAATATTCGGTCTACTAGCTCTCAAATATAATAAACTTCCTATCATCCCTCGATAATATTTCATATGAACTAATTTTCCCTTTTCATCTTTGTCAAGACTTATGGATGTACTCATTGGAGTTCCTAGAGGCTTGCTACTTTCCATGTCAAACTTCTTAAGCATGTCCCTTATATACTTAGATTGATTTATGAAAGTTCCATTCTTGGCTTGCTTAATTTGAAGTCTTAGGAAGCAATTCAATTCTCCCATCATACTCATTTCAAATTCATCTTACATACATTTTGCAAAATCCTTACATAAATCTTCGTTTGTAGCACCAAATATAATATCATCTACATAGCTAGATTTGAATGATGAGCATATCTTCATTTTTAGATTTAATAAATAATGTGTTGTCTACCTTTCCTCTAGAAAATCCCTAATCTAGTAAAAATCCACTCAACCTCGCATACCAAGCCCTAGGGGCTTGTTTCAACCCATATAAAGCTTTTGTTAACCTAAACACATGATCTGGGTTATAGATATCCTTAAATCTTAGAGGTTGTGCCACATAGACTTCTTCATTTATGAATCCATTTAAGAATGCACTCTTTACATCCATTTAATAAAGTTTGAATTCCTTGTGGGATGCATAGGCTAATAACATTTTTATAGCTTCTATTCTAGTTACGGGAGCAAAGGTCTCATCGTAGTTTATTCCCTCTTCTTGGTTATATCCTTGAGCCACAAGTCTAACTTTGTTACGTACTACTATTCCGTTTTCATCCTTTTTATTCCTAAATACCCATTTTGTTCCAATTATTGAATGATCATTAGGTCTAGGAACTAACTTCCATACTTTATTTCTTTGAAACTAATTTATCTCTTCTTGCATAGCAATTATCCAAGAATCATCACTTAAGACTTATTCAATGTTTTTAAGTTCTTCTTGAAATAGGAATGCATAATGATTGCATATATTTTTCAATGAAGATCTAGTGGATACACCACGTAAAGGTTCTCCTATAATTTGATCTTTTGGATGATTCCTTACAAATTTCCATTCTCTAGGAAGTTCAGAATTTTCTAAAGATTTATCATTTGAAGTTGGTTCATTTGTCTCATCCTTGACTTCTTTTATGTCTAAGTCTTCTAACTTTTGGGTTGTTTCAACTTCCTCAACATTTATTGTTTTAGTGAATGGATTTTTCTCATCAAAAGTTACGTGTATTGATTCTATAATTGTGAGAGTTCTTTTATTGTAGATTCTGAATGTCTAGTTTTTTTAATGCATATCCTAGGAATATTCCTTCATCTAATTTTGCATCGAATTTTCCTAAGTCATCTTTATCATTCAATACAAAACACTTGCACCCAAATACATGAAAATAAGATATGTTAAGCCTTCTTCCTTTCCATAGTTCATAGGAGGTCTTATTTATGCTTGATCTAATGGAAGCTCTATTCATTACATAGCATGCGATATTTACGACTTTAGCCCAAAAATATTGAGGTAGTTTATATTCATTGAGCATGGTCCAGCCATTTCTTGAAGATATCTATTCTTTCTTTCAACAACTCTATTTTGTTGAGGAGTTCAAGGTGTTGAAAAACTGTGACTTATTCCATGTTTATTACAGAATTTGTCAACTTCTTTATTGTTAAATTCTCTTCCTTGATCACTCCTTATATTTAAAACACCATATCCTTTTTCATTTTGAAGTCTTTTGTACAAGTTAATTAGCATCTTGCAAGCTTCATCTTTGGAGGCTAAAAAAAGTACTCAGGTAAGCCTGGATTAGTCATCAACAATGACAAAAGCATATTTCTTTCCTCCTATACTTTGTATTCTAGTAGGACCAAATAAGTCTAAATGGATAAGTTCTAAAGGTCTACTAGTTGAAATATATTTCTTCTTTTTAAACTTGTCTTGGTTTGCTTCCCAAGTTGGCAAGTATCACAGATTTTGTCTTTTATGAATTTTGTGCTAGGCAGACCTTTAACTAACTTCTTTTTAGATAATTTTGATAACAGATCCATACTTGCATGTCCTAATCTTCCATGTCATAACCAACTGGTTTCATTCATGGTTGCTAAGCATATGACCTCTTGAAAACTTAGATTTTCAAAGTTTATACAATATATAGTATTGACTCTATAAGAAATGAATAGAACATCATGTTTTTTTGGATTTTCAACTATGCATTTGTTTTGTTTAAAGATTATGTCAAATCTTTTTTCATTTAACTGACTTATACTTAATAGATTGTGTTTTAATCCTTCTACTAACAACACATTATCAATGGTTAAGGAAGGTTCTTTACCTATTTTTCCAATTCCAATAATTTTACCTTTAGTATTGTCGTCGAAGGTGACATACCCTCCATCTTTTTGCATTAGGGTGGTGAATTTTGTTTTATCCCCAATCATGTGTCTTGAACACTCGTTGTCCAAGTACCACTTATCCTTTGATGGAGTGGTCCTAAAGCACACCTTAGCATCTCTAGCCATGAAGCAGATGTTTGCCACTTCTTGAGCACTTGATTCATCCTATGATTCACTTGAGCTCGTGTCATCCCATGTAGTTTTCATTGCCTCCTTTTTCAGCTATGGACAATGTGGTTTAATATGCCCAACCTTTTTGCAATTATAACAAGTAGAAGGTTCATTCTTAGTTTCCTTTCTACTTGTTTCTCCTTTGTCATCTATTGATCCTTTAAACTTTAGAGTGAACTTTTATTTTTTTTGAAGAATTTTCCAAGTCTTCTAGTGATGAAGGCTATATCATCATCATTTAATTCATTGTCTTCTTCATCTTCACTAGAGCTGTCTTTAGCAGCCTTAAGAGCTATTGATTTCTTGTTCTTGTTATTCTCAAAATTTCTTTTATTTATAGTCATCTCATATGTAAGAAGAGATCCAATTAATTCATTAAGGGAGGTGTTTTTCAAGTTTATTCCTTCCGTAATTGCAGTGGCCTTAGGTTCCTATATTGGAGGAAGTCCTCTAAGTATTTTCCGAATCATCTCATAAGTTGAGTAATTTTTCCCTAAGGCATTAAGGGAGTTTATTATATGGGTGAACCTAGTGTACATACTAGTGATAGTCTCATTTGGATTCATCCTAAATGCCTCATACTCACTTGTGAGCATATCGATTCTACTATCTCTAACATCAATTGTTCCTTCATAAGTTACCTCTAATTTATCCCATATTTCTTTAGCTGATTTACTTGCCATGATCCTATTGAATTCATTTATATCAAGAGCACAATATAATGCATTCATAGTACTTGAATTTACTTGCAACATTTTAAGATCATTGTCGATCATCTCTTTTTCTTCTTTAGGTATTTCTTTACCATCTACTATTTTAGTGGGGATAAGGTCACCATGTGTGACAACTTTCCATGCTTTCTAATCCATACTTTGTAAGTGAATTCTCATTCTTTGTTTCCAAAAGGTGTAGTTTACACCGCAAAAAATAGGTGGTTTAGATGAGGATTGACCCTCAGCAAATGGAGATACACCTAGGTGTGTCATATAGATTTTTATGTAGCTTCTAATTTAATATTTACTACAACCTCGCTTTGATACCATTTGAAAAGTAAAGTGTACTCCCAAGAGGGGGATGAATTGGGATTTAAAAATATCTTTACAAACTCTTTTTATAAGTTCCTTTAGTTAATTTTGAATCTTCGTTATTTTTATTTTCAGTTGTCACACACAAACACAATGATCAAGAATCCTTTGAACTTTAACCAACAATTATACCAATATTAAAGACCAGTTTAGTTAAATTCTCAAATTTTCTCTGATATTCAAACTCAAAATCAATGAATAAATATGAGATCAAGACTTATTTTCAAATTGACAAATCACTAAGTTACAGCTTTAATATATAGTTTCAAGCTCAAAATCTTTTCACAAAATTAATCTCAACTTTACAATAATAATTCTTGAAATATAACTTGAAGAACAAATATTGCAATCAACTTATAACAATTCAACTTTTCTTTTTAGATTATAACAGAATTAAATTTCTCAAGATTTATGTCGGTTGAGCAATAAAAACAATTCAAATTTCAGAACTGTATCAAAAACTCAATCTACCAATCAAGAAGTTAATGAACTTTGATGTTTATTAATCAACGTACTCCCTTTAGTCAAAGTTTTCGCAATTCCCAATGATAAATTAATTTTCAGCAATTAAGTAAGCATCCACCCAATTTATATATGCATAAAATTAAAGAGAGTAGGGTAAGGAGAGTGACACCGTATTTCTACTAGGTTCGGTCCAAGACCTACGTCCTTGCCCCAAACAAACCGCTATGATGATTTCCCTTTCCAACTTTTTTTATTAGGCCAAAGTTATAACATCTCTAACGAGAATCCCCTCTCGCTAGTCCAAAGATCCAATCCCTTGAATCGTCAACAAATCTCTTTAGCATGAATCCCATCTTGCTAGTCCAATGATTCAATAAACTGAACTATCAAAAATCAACAAGAAATGATTTTGTGTACAATGACACTTTCAAAAGAGCTTATTAGCATTGAATGCATAATAAATATACAATCTTCAATTAAATATCAATATAGAAAGAATTGAAACTCATAAATTTATCACTGGGCTCTTTCTTAGATTTGAATTTCTTAGTAAGTGAGTAATGAACCGTGTGATTTGATCAGCAAGAACTTCAACAGAGTATTTGCAATAAGATTTTGAAGAGTATGAACAATATAGCTTGATTGCTGATTGTAATTGTTGGTGTCTAAAATCTTTAAGTTTTCCTATGTATTTATAGATGGAAAAAGTTTCTATTTCGTGTTCCCTAAGTTGCTTTGAGTATTTTCCAAGTTATTACAAAATTTGGGGTCTAAGTAATTAAATTTGGAAACTTTTCTTCATTGTTTAAATTTGACCGTTATGAAGTTCAGTTGACTGGACTATCGGGGTCAGTTGCTTGATCTTTTAAAATCCAGTGAAATTTAAAAGTCAGAATGGGGTCAGTTGCTTGAACTCCTAGGGTCAGTCGACTGTGCCTATTCTGTTTTTCCAATTTATTTTAACATAAAAAAGGTCAGTCACTTGACCAAAACAAGTCAATCGTCTGATCGTGCAATAACATATGCTTTTATAATTTTGTTCCAAAAACTTTGTTACCTTTTATACTTGTCATATTACTTTGAGACTTTTGAAAATATTTTCTGGGGTTTTCAAAATTTGGTCTCTAAGTCAATAATGAAACCTAAAAGTTTCAATGCATCCATATCGACATTAGATAAAGTACTTACGTAAGACTTCTTAAGACTTAAAACATCCTAAGAACTAAGTCTTTATATTTGTCTTTCTTTAAGTCCATCTTGTATTCAAGTTTCAATATACTTTAAGTTTCATTGGATTTTTCTATCTTTGAATTCAAGTTTTAAATATACTTTGAGCTTTCATCAGATTTTTCTATCTTTAAATCCAAGCTTTAAATATACTTTAAGCTTCCATTTGACCATCTGTCTTTGGAGTATAAACTTTCAATAAAGCTTATGAGCACTTTATCTTGAATTCATATATTTGATTCCTGAAATATCATCACTTAACCAAAACATGTTAAGTTCTCTTAATTTGTTATCATCAAAATAAGATTCGTAAATCTTGTTAGACCAACACTTTTACACAATATACATAAGGCAAGATTGGAGCCCCTGTTGTGGTCTAGGGCTTGATTTTAATAGGTGAAGCTCAAGTTCAATTTTAAAACTGGCTTATCAATTAATGAAGACAAAAGTTTAGCTTGAGTTGACTTAATTGAAGATTTGAATATTCATTTCTAAAAAATATACACAACAAGACAACGTGAGCCTATTTAAACTAAAAGATTATGTGATCGTAAAATCACTATATTAATTATTCTAATTATGTCAATTAGGTAGCCTAAGTAAACATGCTAGACAATTAATTTCAAATATCCCTAAATTTTGAATGACTTATAAATAAAATTTAATCATTTAATTTGAACTTTTCATTGATCGTCCAAACTATTTAAAATTTAAGTATTTGATCCATCCTTATTTCAACATGTGGGCATTTGGGCATAATTTCTGAATTTTAAGTAAGATGTAACAAGAAAATGAAAAAAATGTACATCTAACAATGGAGTTAGAGGTTGGGGTGGTTAAAAAAATAAAAAAAAATATAATCAAATTGTAAAATTGACTAACCATTTTTTTAATTTGATTTTGATTTAAATTTTTAAATTTTTTATTTATCCATTTAATTTTGGCTAAGCTTTTTCAACAATCACAATTAACTAATCAACTAAATCGATATAGTATAAAAATATATATCAAATATTACATATAACCCTTTTATAATTTAAATTAAAAGTTGTATTACTCTAAAATTGATGGTTAAATTTAAATTATGAATATAAATTTATATGCCAATTATTATGAAAAAAAATTATTATTTGTAAAGAGAGTTTAAATTTTAAGTGGATTAATAATTTTCAAGTATGTAGAAATTATAGAATATGCCTCTCTCTCACACTCATAACAGATGGGTCCCATTAATACTAAGTGATGAAAAGACAACATATTTTATATATTTTCTGACTCAATCACATTTTATAACAAAAACTTCAATTCAGTGACAAGTTGGCATTCCCACAAGTAAAGAACCACTGAAACATTTCTAGTTGTGAGGACAACCTGCACGTCTACTTTACCACAGCTCGCTGACCTTTTGAACAGCACTCAACACAGTGACTTGGCCATCTCCCTCAGCTGAAACTTCTGAATCTTCCCGGTGGAAGTCTTGGGAAGTTCCTCCTTGATCACCACCGTCTTCGGCGCCATATAGTGCGGCAATCTCGCTCTGCAATACTCCACTATCTCTTTCTCCGTTGTTCCTGACGTCCCTGACTTCAAGCTCACGAACGCGCACGGCGTCTCCCCCCAGTACTCGTCCGGCCGCGCCACCACCGCCACCTCGTTCACGGCCGGGTTTGTGTACAGCACCGACTCCACCTCCACGCTGCTCAGATTCTCCCCTCCGCTTATGATCACATCCTTCGATCTGTCTTTTATTTCCAAATACCCATCCGGGTGCATCACCGCAACGTCGCCAGTGTAGAACCACCCGTCGTCTTTCATGGATTTCGCCGTCCTCTCTGGGTCTTTCAGATACCCCAGCATGATGCACCCGCCCCGCATAACGATCTCCCCCAGAGACAACCCGTCTCGCTTCACGCTCTTACCCGACCCGGGGTCCACCACGTCCACCTGGGTCATCCCGATCGTCCTCACTCCCTGTCTCGCCTTCAGCTTCGCACGCTCCGTTGCTGGCAGCCGGTTCCACTGCGGCTTCCACGCGCAGGATATCACGATCCCTGTCGTCTCGGTTAACCCGTACCCGTGGGACACGATGTACCCGAGAGATTCGGTCCGGAGGAGCACGGTGGCTGGCGGTGGAGCTCCGGCGGTCATGACTCTGACAGGTTTTTGGAGAGGCTCCGGGTCCGAATTGGAGAGCATGTTGAGCACCACGGGAGCGCAGCACATGTGGGTGACGCCGTGGGTTGTAATGGAGCGGCTGATGACGGCGGCGTCGAACCTCCGGAGGCAGATGTTGGTGCCGCCGACGGCGGCCATCCCCCACGGGTGGCTCCAGCCGTTGGCGTGGAACATGGGGAGGGTCCACAGGTAGACGGGTCGGGTGGGCATGGACCATTCGATGAGCGAATCGACGGTGGTGATGAAAACGCCGCGGTGGCAGTGAACTACCCCCTTGGGCGACGACGTCGTTCCGGAGGTGTAGTTGAGGGTGATCGGGTCCCACTCGTTTTTGGGTCGGATCCACTCGAACCCCGGGTCGCCCTTTTCGATCAAATTCTCGTACGTGGCGCATATATCAGCGGTGGCGTTGATTTCGGATGGGGCGGCGGAGCCATCCGCATCCGCATTGGCATCGTCGGCGATGAGGACGAGGAGAGGGCGGCGCGTGGAGGGGGGGAACAAGGAGAGCGCTTGGAGGACGAGGGAACGACAAATGCAGTCGACGAAGACGAGCTTGGATTCGCAGTGGCGGAGGAGGACAGAGACGATGCGGGGGTCGAGACGGATGTTCATGGTGTTGAGGATGGCGCCAGCCATGGGGACGGCGAAGTGGAGCTCGTACATGGCGGGGACGTTGGGGGCGACGACGGAGACGACGTCACCCCTGGAGATGCCGAGGAGGGAGGTGAGGGAGGAGGCCAGTTGGAGGCATCGGCGGTGGGTTTGGGACCAAGTGTAGGTGGTCGAGTTGTATACGACGGAAGGGCCATCGCCGTAGATGGTGGCAGCTCTGTCCAAGAAAGTCAGAGGGGTGAGAGGGGAAGAATTTGCAGGGTGAGGCCTGAGAAGCTCCATTCTCTCTCTCTCTCTCTCTCTCTGTAACAAATCTGTGCCTGTGAATTATTGATGAAGAGGGATAATGGGCAATATATTTATATAGGTAGAGAGAGAGAGAGAGAGAGAGAGAGATTGATTTGAATGATTTGAATAGCCAACGGTTAGTCAACAGAGGAAGCATGACGCTGCGCCAGTCCTTAAATTAAAGCGGTAATTTAAATTTGTGTGAATTTTAAAAAAAAGTAATATAAAATTATATGAAATCTTATCCAAATTTAATTGAGTATTGAAATTCATACTTTCAAATACAATATTAGTTCATTTTATTATATTTGTGTGCAACTCTTATATTTGTTGGGGCTCATAAATAAAAGAAGAAAAGCATATGAAATTCATTGATGCTGTTCAGTAGGGACTCGTCGACGAGTGAGGACTGAGAGCCCGAAAATTGTAAAAGTTCTGAGATACCGAGAGCAGGAAATAAAAAATTTAAAGACTCGTCGACGAGTAACCTTCTCTCTCTCGTCGACGAGTTCTCTGTTATTGTCAACGAGTGTTCCAAACTACAAGAAAATTTTCAAATTTTGAATTAGAACGTTGTGACGATTGGGTATTCGGAGGGAAGCCTCCAAGGGGTTGTTAAATATGTCTTTTTAGGCATATTGTAGATAGTGAGAGAAGGAGAGAAAATCATTGTATAACATTGTAGTGTGTATCTTTGATTTTCGTAGTGAAATCTTTTATCGATTGCTCCCGTGGATGTAGGTTTTACCAAATCACATAATTCCTAGTGTCGTTGCTTTTATCTTTGTTTTCTTTATATTGTTATAGCTGTGGAAGTATTTTGTTTTTCATCATTTAGATTGTTGCAAGTGTATGTTTGATCCTTTATACGATATATATATTCATCTGTACTTTATTTAAGGGACATATTTTCACAATAATTGGTATCAGAGAAAAGTTGTAATGGCCTCTACATTGAAGGATCTCTTACTATAGCAAAGTATGGTGAAAGTTATACATAGAATTCAACAGGATAGCATGGATGCAATGACTTGAAATGAATTGGGAGCAATCAATATTCCAAATATATCAATCAGATATTCAAATTAGTTCAAAAAGATTTTCTTCAATGAAATAAGCATACTACTAGTTTGAAAATATTTTACTTGTTGAAAATATCTTTGCACAACAAAAATCAAAGTTATTAGACACTTGCAATAACAATGAAAATATCCTAAACTTACTAGTTTATCCCAACACAAGATTTATAATATAAAAATATGTGGGATAAACCTAAGCTAAACTCCCCAAAAATAATATCACAATCAAACACACAGATGGGAGTTTCTAGCAAATCTAGCAATTACAAGCACTCTAAATATGCTCTCTCAATCTCAGAATGTATCAATGAAATGGAAATTTGAGAGTATTTGGACAAAGAGAGTGTTTTCAAACGAGAGAATTTTTTGCTAATGAAATTGCTAATTAATTGCTAATCTTTGCAAATGAACCTATATTTATAGACAAGGGTAAAATTATAACCGTTTGAGACTTTTTGGGAATTATTAGAAAAGTTTTAAATAGTTTAAACACAATTAACCCTACTTAACTCGGTTTTACCACAGTTAAAATAATTTTAATCCTGCGAGGTTCGGGTGGTTGAACCGTGGTTCGGTCGCCTGAATAGATACAATAAATAAAAGATCTTTAAATAGGTTCGATAGCTCGAGTTTCAGTTTGCTGGCCCAAAACAAAGTCAAAAACATTTCATTGTACATTCGAGTGCTCGTTCATAGGTTAGGTAGCCCGAACTCGTGTGTTCGGTTGCCCGAGGCTCAGTTTGAATTAAACAGTTCGATAGGTCGACTTGGTTGAATGTCCCTTTCAGGTGGTTCAGGCGCCTGTGGAAGGTGTGCATAAATTTGGTCAATAGCCCAAGAGCCTAAGTCAACTGTTGACTTCTCCACAGTTCGGACGTTCGAGGAGTTTTGAACTCCTAGGGTTCGGTCGTCCGAACTTTCTCAAATTCCCTAATATGATTCAATTTAGGTGCATTTTTAAAACTCCTGTATTTTGTATAATATATATGAGAGTGTTGGGATCTAGAGTCATACTATGGTCTAATTGAGCTTACCATATATCCTATATGCATGATATGGAGGTTAGTAATATAGACCATATTCCTAGTTACTATTACAGACCCATATTACATAAATTGAATTGGCAATACAAATTAAAATCTTTAGGGTCTTCATGTCTTGCTTCAAGTGTCATTCCTTGAGATGCTCATTTAAACCTACACAAACACTTAAAAAACATCAAATACTAAAATATTTGTCATTATAAAAACCGGGTGTGACTTATAAAGTCAACATGACTCAAGGTAGAAATGCAGGAAGTTCTATCTCAGGTCAACAATATCACATTATGAATAGGCATGTGATGTAGGTGGAGTAACAGACTCAGGGCAGTGATGACATAGTTCATATTGCAGGGAGTTTTAATTCAGAAGACCAGCAAAGTCACGGTGGGCTCATGTCTACTATCAGACCACCACCCAAGTATAAATTTGACATTATAGAGTTTTATGCATTCATTACTACCAGTAGAAAGGTTCCTACTATTTTTCAAATTGTAATGCATGGCAAAGGGAAAAATAAGTGGATAAGTGCTATGGTGGAGAAAATGGAGATATTGCATATGTATCAGGTTTGTGAGTTAGTGAGGCTTCTAGCTTGGAAAAGGGTGATAGGATGCAGTGGAGTGATGTATTTGTTGTGTGTGAATGACGTGTTATTGACTAGGAAGGCTTTAACTAAGGTTGATTATTTGGAATACATGAATGCGTTGGGTATGACCAAGATGGGTCTTGGTTTGCTGATTCCCTTGGAGAGAGCTGTAGGGAGATTAGTGTTATCTCAGAGTGGTTTTGTGGATAAGACTACAGGGAGATTGGTGTTATCTCAGGGTAGCTTTATTAATGGAACCGCAAGGAGACTTCGTTTGTTGTCTTAAGGGGTTATGTGAACAATCAATATGGAATGTCTACTGCTCAATACTCAAGGACGGGCTGTGATGTCCGGGATATGTCAAAGGTTCCTCATGATTATGCAATGGGATATTTTAGCAGGCAACAGAGTGATCTGTCAATTGTTAGTTTTGTTGAAGACTATGTAGGAGGTTTTGGTGATATAAGGCTTACAGTAGTGTTTGTGTTTATTGTTGTGAGAAGGTATTGTTGGAAACCTAGGGTGAAGTCTTTAGGTGTTACGTCTACAATTGTATCAGGGTTGATGGTAGAAGTTGAAACTGTCATCGGTAAGTTTATGTGGCATTACTTGGACTTAGTGTTTGTCTCCAAGTAATAAAAGGGAGACAAACCTAACCGAATGCTCTAAGTTCAAGATGGAGCAATCAGTTATGTTTTTCAGGTTTTCCTAAAGGGCGTATAATCACCAAGATGAAAATTTTTGTATTTGTGTGTGGCTCTCATACTTGTTGGGACTCATAAACAAAGGAAGAAAAGGGTATGGAATTCATTGATGCTGTTCAGCAGGGACTCGTTGACGAGTGTGCCTCACTCGTCAACGAGTAGATACTAAGTGCCCAAGAATTGCAGAAGTTTTGAGATACCGAGAGCAGGAAATCAGAAATTCGAAAAATCATCGACGAGTGGACTTACTAGTTGATGGGTGGCCTTCACTTTCTGATTGACGAGTCTCATGTTCTTGTCGATGAGTGTTCTGGGCTGCGAGAAAATTTTCAAATTTTGAATTAGAATATTGGAACGGTTGGGTATTCGTAGGGAAGCCTCCGAGGGTTTGTTAAATATGTCTTTCTGGGCATATTGTAGATAGTAAGAGGGTGAGAGAAGGTGAGAAGATCATTGCATGTATAACATTGTAGTATGTATCTTTGAATTTCATAGTGAAATTTCTTGCCAATTGCTCTTGTGGATGTAGATTTTGCCAAATCACGTAATTCCTGGTGTCGTTGCTTTTATCTTTGTTTTCTTTATATTGCTATAGTTGTGGAGGTATTTTGTTTTTCATCATTTAGATTGTTGCAAGTGTATGTTTGATCTTTTATACAATATACATATTCGATCCACTATGCATTGTGTGAGGGGCGTATTTTCACAACACATTTAAAACATAAGTTTAATATTCTAATTTATATTTTACTTTCTTATGTTAATAAAAAATTTTAAAAAACAAGAAAATACATTTACAATTAAGGAGAAAATTCTTAAGTGCGTGTGTGTGTGTGTGTAAAACAATGTCAATTTAAAACAAACTTAAAAAAAAAATACATAAATTAAAGAGCATTTTGACAACAAATAGACAAATCTATTTAATTTTGATCCTATCTGCAAAACTGTGATGTTTGAATGGTAAATGTAGAACTGTAGATACTAAACGAGCTTAGTGACCCAAGCATCATCTATTGCAAACTTGATTAGTTTAGTTTTCAAACTCAAAATTTTAAAATTGATCTTGACACAGTCATTTTAATGAATAAACTATTAACGAGTGGAACACTAAGTAGTTCATGAATAGTTTGGCTCATTCATAGCCCTAATAATAATAAATTAAAAAATAGAATAAAAATTTATTATTAATTTACTTTTTGAAAAGGATAAGAGAATATATTAATGAGAAATATTAAAGTGAAATATCAAAGTGAGTGCAAAACAATAATAATAACACATTATTATTATTATTATTATTATTATTATTATTATTATTATTATTATTATTATCATCATTGTAAATACCCCAATTTTAACCAGGTCGTTCCAAAGAGACCTCATGTCAAACCCTCCCACACTGCTTGTGGACTCCATATGGCTTGTGGGGCCCACATATCTCCATTGAGCCCTACATCTCTTGGTACGCTAGTTCGGATTCCTACATCCGATGCACGTTACCCCCTTTGGTACGCTAGGTCAGATTCTTACATTTGATACACGTTACCTCCTTTGGTACGCTAGCTCGGATCCCTATATTCGATGCATGCTAGCTCTGGGTTCCTATAACCCTCACACGGATCATGGACCCTACATGGCTTGTGGGCCCCACATTTCTTGGTACGCTACCTCAAATTCCTACATCCGGTGCACGTTACCTCCTTTGGTACACTAGTTCGGATTCTTACATTTAGTGCACGTTACCTCCTTTAGTACGCTAGCTCGGATCCCTAGGTGCATGCTAGCTCGGGTTCCTATAACTCTTATGCGACTTGGGGGCCCCACACATCTCTATTGGGCTCCGCATGACTTCTTGGACCCCCATATTATTATTATTATTATTATTTATTTATTTATTTATTTAATTTGTCAAATGCAAGCATGC
Organism: Malania oleifera; assembly: GCF_029873635.1. Lineage (NCBI taxonomy): Eukaryota > Viridiplantae > Streptophyta > Magnoliopsida > Santalales > Ximeniaceae > Malania > Malania oleifera. The sequence goes on from NC_080419.1 coordinate 105,336,800, forward strand.
TTTGTTCCTCCCATCATCACTCACCACATGCTTTGTTCCCCTCTTTATCATTCATCCCATGCTATATTCCCTTTATCATTCTTTACCCCATGCTTTGTTCCCCCCCATCATCACTCACCACATGTCTTGTTCTCCTCTTTATCATTCATCTTATGTTATATTCCCTTTATCATTCTTCACCCCATGCTTTGTTCCCCCCATCATCACTCACCACATGTTTTGTTCCCCTCTTTATCATTTATCCCATGCTATATTCCCTTCATTATTCTTCACCCCATGCTTTATTCCCCCATCATCACTCACTACATGCTTTGTTCCCCTCTTTATCATTCATCCCATGCTATATTCCCTTCATTATTCTTCACCTCATGCTTTGTTCCCCCCATCATCACTCACCACATGTTTTGTTCCCCTCTCTATCATTCATCCCATGCTATATTCCCTCTATCATTTTTCACCTCATGCTTTGTTCCCCCCATAATTACTCCCTTGTGTCTTCTTTCCCATGCTTGCCCCTAGCTAAATCTATAAATAGTCTTCTTATTCTAAGCAAAAAAAGAAGAGGAGTTCTTGGTGGGTGGTAAGGAGAAAATTTCGAATATTGAAGTCATCTATTATAAGTTTGTGAAGCTAGTTTTTTTGAGTGGTAAGGAGAAGATTTTGAATATTGAAGTCTTCTACTGACTAAGGTTATGTTTCATTCTCTTAGAAGATCAAGCGGTCGACTGATCCCGTTTCCTACAGGTGCCGAGTCACCCCATCTGAAGAAGGCACTTTGTAGTGCCTCGAGTTAGAGCTCAAGAACAACTCTTAGGAAGACGCTGTAGACTGGCCCTAGTAGACTCACCGACAGGAAAAAAAGACCCTAGGAGAGGAAAACAAGAGGTAAAACTAATGAATTTTCCCTTCCTGGGTTACATTCTAAAGTATAATAAATGGGGTATAAAATTGTGAATCAAAGACTCAAACCCAAAGTTAGGTTCAATCTCGAGCCTAAACCCCGTTTATCTCTCTGCGAATTGTTTGAACCCTTGAATCGGTATGGAACCGATTTATTGTTTTATTTACTATTTTTTTTTCTTTTCTTTGAATGTCTAAATGATTCAAAAAACCCATAAAAATCATAAAATACCAAAAAAATCATAAAAGTTGTTTTAGGAAAAATTGCAATAATATTTTCAAACTTTGACTTCTATGAGTTTTGTTTTAATTTTATTTGTGCTATTTTAAAGTTTGGGAAAAATATTGAAAAATCATAAAAGTCACAAAAATGTTTTCACACTTAGAAAAAATCACAAAAACATTTTCAAGGTCCAAGAAATCATTTTCACCTTGAATGAGCCCAAAACCTCCCAAGGTTTCAAAAATGTCAATTTTCCTTACTTAAAAAAAATCCTATACATTTCAAAATACCTGGGAGTTATTTTTTGTAAAAAAACTTATTTTCTCTATTTTCTAATCCCAATGATTGCAAGGAAGGACATTAAGTTTTTCAAAGCATGATATGCCTCGGTTTCGAAAGAATATTTATATGTTATTTTTTTTCGTGTATTTGTTTTACAATTTTAAAAAAGGGAGTAATTTTAAAGGCTAATTAAATTAATTTTTGGGATAATTTTTAATTAATCTGGTACCATTCATAAGAATGGGCGTGCAGGGGGTGCGAAGACCTTCCCCTTGCATAACCATACTCTTGAGCCCGTCTCTAGTAATGCAAACCGTTTTTACCCTTAATTGAGTAGTAATTAAGTGTTCTAACCACACTAAAAGGTTAGTGGTGACTCCATTACATGATTTTTCACAAAAATTTAAAATTCACTTTTCATTCGCTTCGTTCCGCCTGGGAATGTCGCGATAGCTTGGCGACTCCGCTGGGGAGCATTGAGAGTCGAGCCAATGATTAATCGTCGATTATCCCAATTTCAAATATAATAAACCTTTTGAATACTCCCCTTTTCTTTTTGTGCAAATTGATAAAACTAATGGTGCATAGGTGAGTAATTGTGCATATTAATAACCATAAGTTTTTTACCTACCTTTTATGTTCGAATAAAAAGTAATTGATACTTGTAAATATTTGCCATGTTGAGCATATGATCGGTTGGTAAGCATGTGAATAGTTGTATAGATTTCTAACATGTGATGTGTTGCATGTATTCGATTATGAATAACGAATGGATGAATGTGGGGTAGAGGGTGTAGGATAAAATGGTCGAACTCACACACCTTCACAGCTCTGTACCCGGGCTTTCCCTTTTAGGATTAGATAGGGGTGTAATAGCGTTTGTCTCTTCATAGCTTAAGCTTAATGGGACCTACGAATCACTCCGCTTAGTGCGAGCTTTGTCCGAACCTCTGTGAGGGAGGATGGAGTTTCAATCTAGGAACCTTTTGTCTCTAGGGATAGAGCTTAACCACCCGTGCTTATCCAAAATCCCCTACCTAGGACAGAGTCTCAAAGAGCCTGGTATATATCCATCCCGGGTTTGGGACAGGAACCCCATCCTTCTCCAAGAGATCTTATGGCTATACATATTTCATGGTAGTATTACTAACATATTGCATACATATAGGCATCCCACCTGCTTTACCAAGGTTCCGAGAAAAATCAGGGCCGTCCATGGAGGATGCAATAATTTACCAGGAAATCGAGTCTGTGGTACGGTTATATTCTGAAGATCAACAGAGCCAATGGGTAGACAGCCTGGACAAAGAATCAGTGGTGAAGTTACCAGCCAAAGTCTGCATATATACTCGGTCAAACCCACTAGATGAACTAAAGACTATTTGGAAAGGGTGGACACTGCAGCACTGTTTGGAGTTCTCGCAGTTATATAGCCACATCGGTTTTCTGTTGCATATATCAGTGAACTTTCAGATGGTGAAGGCATTAGTTGACTTCTAGAATCCCCCGTACATATGTTTCACAGTCAATGGGATAGACATGGTTCCTACAATCAAAGAGTACACGTCACTTCTACATTTGATGAAACAACGGTCACCTTATCACATTTATATGCCTGATTCCCGAGCTTCTCTGGCAAGAGAATTATATAATGTTGCTGGAATCAAGATTTAGCGAGCCGCAGGGGAAGACGAGAAAATCACTTGGAAGTGCCTGAAGGCATTGTTGGAAGAAGAAGAAGGTAAGGAGGCTCAGATGCATCTACTAGACCTGGCCATATATGGTCTCATTATTTTCCCTAAAGAACGAGGGACCATTGATCGAGCCACTATTTATTTTGTGGCGCAAGTGAACAATGGGGCTAATCCAGTTCCTGGCATTTTGGTAGAAACTTTCTGATCTCTCAACAAATGTAGAAGTAAGGGCCAGGAACGATTGAAGTGTATTGTACCGTTACTTTATATTTGGTTTGCAAGTCACCTACCAAGTAAACAATGGAGATACCGTAACACCTTTTTAGCTCTCCGAATCCCTTTAGTCGAGATTGAAGAGGCTTAGCAGATTGTTCAATGAAGCAAGGCCGGTTGGAATGAAAAATTGCACAAATTGGGTGAGTTGGGATTAGTCTGGCGAGTACCTTGGATGAACCATTCCAACATGATATAATGGTGTGGAAACCTCCCATGGGTCCCTTTACTAGGTCCATGGGGAGGAGTGGCATATGCTTCTCTAACGGCCATGAGGCAAATGGGGGCATCTCAATTTGTGCCAGCAACCCACGGATTGGCAAAATCAAACTTTTCTTATACAGCAACGGATGCCCAGAATGAGATCAAAAAGTTCATAGTGGCCTGGAAACACGTGCATTTGGTAGACCCAGGTGAGGAAGCAATTACAATTCAGGAGAGCCACGAGATATAATGGGTCAACCGGGTAAACCCCCAATTCGAAGGAACTTTCGGAACCCTTGCTACTCATGGCCAGTCATCAAAGGATCCACAGTTACAGATGGAGCCACACTCAAAGAAGGAAATAGTATCAAAAAGCAAACAGACAGAGCGAGGGAAGGAAGAGTTGGTGGCCTTTTACCGTAAGAAAGTCAAACGGCAGAAAACTCAGCTCGTGCTGTTGGAAAAAGAAGTAGTGGCCTTTAGAAAAGAGAGACGGATGCTTTGAGCTGCACTCGATCAAAAATCCAAGACGTTGAAAGGCGCAAAGGCTGAAATTGAAAAGAGAACCCTCCGCATTCAAGAATTAGATGACTAATGGGATAAGCAAGGAGGACCTGTAGCTAGAAACTGGATAAGGCCAAACCATTCATAGAACAAGCCAGGTACTGGGAGGACAAATACCAAGCGCTAAAGCAGAGAGTGGATAGATCGGCACCCAAAGGGTCAGAGCCAGCTCAAGAAGGATCGCGCTGTGTCAACAAAGAGCAAACGGGACAATCAGAATCCTTCGTCTGTGTAGTACATTCGACAGATCCATATATTTCATGAAAAGTTGTAATGAAATGATAATGATTTTTTTCGGAACCTTGGTCGAAGCACATAGGGTGCATAATTATATTTTTATCATTCATGCACTAAATACATATTTGCATAAACATTCATGGCATATCATACATTTGTCCTGAAAGATGTTGGTTTCCTGTTCAGGGGGAAAAAAGGCATGATTGAGAATTGGAAAAATTGAGGCACCTACACACCCTTACAACACTCGCAGAAAAGCAAAAGCTATGGCAGAACAGTTATAAAGTCGTGTCTTGGGCATCGAGTAGGGACAGGAGGAACTGAGCAACCAAATGAAAAGAATACTGGACTTGCTACTGAGTAAGGGAAAGACAGTTCAAGAGTAGAACCATGAAGCAGACATAGATCCTATCAACCCTCTAGGCTTCACACTAGTCCATGGGTAGTCATTTGGACCGCCACCGGTTATCCTAGAGGGACCGCCGCCGAGCGCAGCCACCTTTATCCCGGCAGCACCAATTCCAAGAATTGGGATGCCCCCGATAATGACGACAATCATAGAAATAGGCAAGATCACAACTGAATACCACTGTGACAAGCTTGAAGAGCGATTAAGAGCCATCGAAGGGACCCTTGCATCCAATTCTGTCAATCCTGCGGATCTATGCTTGGTGCCCAAGGTGGTGCTCCCACCAAAGTTTAAGGTGCCAGAATTTGAGAAGTTTGACGGAACTCAATGCCCTCAAACCCACCTACGGTTGTACTACCAAGCGATGGCCACATACTGCGATGATGAAAAGTTGATGATACATTGTTTCTGGAACAATTTGACGGGGACAGCGGCCAGGTGGTATATCCACCAAGACAAAGCACGGGTCTGAACGTGGGGAGACGTAGCTACCGCCTTTGTAGCCCAGTATCGACATGTGATGGAAATGGCCCCGTACCAAATGGACTTGCTTAAAATAGAGAATAAGCATGATGACAAGTTCTGAGTTATGCTTCCAAGTGCAGAAGTGTCAAGTTGTATCAAGGATGAGTCCAGGATCGTATTCCACAGGGACCACTGAGTATCAAAGTATTTGCGAAAGTTTAGTGAAATCCTGTTGCTGAAAAATGGGGTTTGAAAATCTTTTTAGTTTTTTACGATTTTTGAAAACAGTAAACAAAGTGAGAGAAGCTTGAGTAAACTATCAAAATGAAACTGAAATTTTATCAATTTTCCAAAAATGTAAATCTAATAACGCAACCAAAACTAAACAGATTAACTGAAACAATTTTACCAAACACTCGGGTTACGGGTCAATGTCTGCTTGCTTCCATCGTTTACTAATTCCCTAGGCCTTACTCCTCTTCTTGTTAATCCAATCAAGGCATTAATAAGATGAAATTTTATTACTAAGCTCGAGTAAATTTGCCACATCCAAACGGAAGAAAATATAAACTCTCATTAAGCATCAACCGAATGTCGTGTAAATTAGTTGATGAAAATCCTAGATTAAATCAAGGTTTTGATGTGCCTAACGTCAACAACAAAACAAGAAACAAAAGCTAGCGATTTATCAACGATGCCTTCAATTTTCGGTTTTAACCAAATAAAAGTTTAACAATGATATCATAGGATAACTAATAAACCATGGAACGCAAACGACATCAACCCACAACCCGAGTTACCGAACTTAGCCACTCATGCTTGCAATAAAAAATAAGTATGGAAATCCTAGTCTACTTAAGGGAATACCTAAACATGCATTATAAAATATGGCAACTACAAATAAGGAATTAAAACATGCAATGGAAACTCAATCGGACACAAATGCATACAATAAAAATTGAACCTTTAACAAGAAGGATCTCAAATTAAAACTAAATTATTAATGAATTAAACGAAAACAAAACACGATAAAAACACAAACTTTAATAAACACCAACCCTAAACTAAATCAAGCTTTGGAAAATAAAAATTAAATCCTGAAAAGATGATTAGCCTAATTTCTTTGAACCAAAAAAAATTAAATAGCTATTACAATAAGAATAAAACATTAAAATCTAGATTTTTTAATTAACATTAACAAATCAAAACATCAGTATTACTAAATAAAGAAATAAGAGAAAAAGAGAGAGAGAGAGAGAGAGAGAGAGAGAGAGAGAGAGAGAGAGAGAGAGAGAGAGAGAGAGAGAGACGGCCATGGCAGGCCGTGGAAAACTCAGCAGCTGCTATGGTGGAGGTCTCGGGTCCTGTTGGTGTTGGTTGTGCGTGGCCGAGAGCTTGGTGTTGGATCTGCTGGAGTCTCGGGTCCTGTTGTAGAGGAGTCTGCTGCTGCGAAGGAGCTGGAGTGGCAGAGGATAGATGATGTTGCAGCTGGTAGTGATCCGTGGATTTACTGCTAGCTAAAGGAGGCTGGGCAAGAACTGCTGTTGTCTGGTGGAGGAATGGTGGTGTGGAGAGCCGGGAGGATGGTTGCAGAACAAAAGAATAGAGAGGGGAAGAGAGGAGAGCTAAACAGAGGACTGAGAAAAGAGAAGAACAGAGTGAGAAGAGAAGAAAAGAGAATTGGGAAAGGAAGATAGGGAAGAGGATGAAAGAAAACAAGAGAGAGAGCAAGGAAGAAAAACAAAGTAACAGAGAAAGAGAAGGGAAGAGGCAGAGTTTGAGGGAGAGAGAAGGGTGCCGGAGGCACACCCTGTGCGGGAGAGCAAAAAAGGATTAAATAGGAGAGGTAGACTGCTGCCCTAGGATCCGTGAAGCCACGACCCGACCCGTTTGGAAAGGGTTGACCCGTATTGTTATATATATTTTTTTTCATTCTCTGTTTATCGAAAATCTGACTCTTCTAGAGCCCTTTTCTCGCAAAACTCAAAACATGAAAGTTGTAGATAATCCTTTCCTATTTTTCTAGAAATTTGAATCGTCTCGATCGGAGCTCAGAAAGAAAAGTTATGTATAAAATACGAACAAGTGTCGGTTTTGGTTCCCGAAAATTTTCCTGCAATAAAAAATTATCAAAAATTCATAAATTGTGCAATGAAACTCAAGAATGATAATTTTTGCACTTTTTTAAAATATTGGATAATTTTGGGCATTTCATTAAAAATATAAACAGGAAAACCCGGGTTAAGATGCCCAAGTACGCAGTTTTGACGCGTAAGCACATGACGAGACATTCCGAGAATATGCCTATAGATGGCGAGACCTAGCAGTCCAAGTTGATCCCTTGGTGGGTGACCAAGAAGAAATTTCCCTTTTTTTTAACACCTTGAAGGAACCCTACCGAGGACATTTGAGGGGGGCAACTCCACACGAATTTATGGACATAGTGATCGCAGGGGGGAGGATCGAGGCTGACATTAAAGCAGGTTGTGTCAAAGAAAGTAGCTTGGAAAGTGGTCCAAGTAGGAAGTGGACCAGCAAAAAGAAGGATGAAGAGACTCAGATGGTTTAGGGACCATCTAACAAAAAAAATACAAAGGGTCGTAGTCCATGGTCCAACCAAAACTTTGTAGTTGAACAAAGGGTCATAGTCCATGGTCCAACCAAAACTTTGTAGTTGAAACCGCAGTGAATCAAGGAGCATATGTAGGCCCTAAGCCCCAATTTGTGGCCCCCTCGCCAGTGCCAGCCCAGCCGAACATACCAGCCCGCCTGAGCTAGCAGACACACACGATAAATACACCCAAGAGTTTTCGGAGAGTGGACCTGATTCCTATGCCATACGCAGACTTATTCCCTCAGCTGCTAAAACAAAAGATGAAATCTACCATCCCCAGGATTCCTCTCACCAATCCTCCTCCACACTGGTATAATCCCGAGGTCCAATGCGCGTACCATGCCAATTCTCCAAGGCACCCTATTGACCAGTGTTTGGCCTTCAAGCATAAAGTGCAAGATTTGAGGGACGCTAGTTGGTTGTCATTCGATAGGAAGCCAGTTGGTATTCAAAAAAATCCCTTGCCTGACCATAGAAGGGACAATGTCAAGATGATCGAAGAAGAAGCCGAGGAAAAATCAGAAAGAAATTGGGAACAAATGACGCTAGACTGGGTGTAATGTGAACTGACAACGGCAGGCCTAGGAGGACTAAAGGCTATTTGCCCTGAAGGCGCCCCATGCGCATGCCAAAATACTGTGAAAGGATCAATACAACAATGTGGGACTTTCTGAATTTTTTTGAGTAGCTTGATTCACAGCAAACGAGTGGAAATAAGCCGCATTTAGAAAACAAATGAAGTTTTAGCTATAGGGGAATCTGACCATCCCCAATTCACCAACAGACCATTTATCCCCATCATGGGAAAAACCCCACAAGTCCTAGAGGCCCCGATTCGGGTAGTGATCGTGGCCCCTCACCCTTTTGCATACCGCTGTGACTGGGCTGTATCGTGGAGGTACAATTGTGAGTACACACCGAAGGAGAAACTAGCAGTGCTGCTGAAGCAAGAGGGATAACCAGAAGTGGAAGGGTTTATACACCGGAGGTCTTGGAGAAGGTGCAGTCTGGCCAAGAACAGAACAAGAACCTGAAGAAGCCGGTTCAACCTCAGGAAGCTGAGGAATTCTTGAAAATAATTTAACACAATGAATACAACATCATTGACCAACTGAAGAAGATGCCAGCCTATATCTCTATCTTGTCGCTGTTGTTGAGCTTGGAAGCCCACCGGGAAGCTCTATTAAAGGCCCTTAATCAGGCCTATATTCCCCAAGACATCAGCATTGACAATTTTAACCACGTGATTGGTGGTCTTACGACTACCAACTACATTACATTTGCTGATGAGGAGATCCCCATGGAAGGACAGGGGCATAATCAGGCATTGCATGATTCCGCTAAATGCTGAGATCACATGATTGCACGAGTGTTGATTGATAATGGGTCATCCTTGAATGTCATTCCCATGACAAACCCACAGAAGTTGCCTATTGACCAGTCCTACATAAGGCAAAACAGTCTGACTGTGTGGGCTTTCAATGGCACCCGCAGGGAATCGATGGGATTTATTGAAATTTTCGTGCAAATTGGACCGGTCACCTTTCGAAATTACATTCCAAGTCATGGCCATAACCCCATCTTATAGCTGCTTATAGGGGAGGCCGAGGATACATAACACCGGGGCAGTTTTGTCCTCTTTGCACCCATGGGTCAAATTTGTAGTGGATGGGAAATCGATTTGCATATATAGAGAAACAGACTTGATGGTAACCAAACCCACTTCCACCCCTTATGTGGAAGCTGTTGAAGAAGCCCTGGAGGATTCATTTCGAGCCTTTGAAATAATCAATGCAGCAACTATGGTCAAAGGGTTCCGAGTCCCACAACCACGAGTTTCCTCAACGGCTCGCTTGATTGCGACAGAACTGATCAGACATGGGTATCATCTGGGTCAAGGGCTGGGGAGATGTTTATAAGGGATTTCGAAGCCATTGGTGATTCCAAAAATGAAAGACAGATACGGTCTAGGATATAGGCCTACGTTTGTAGAAAGGAAAAAGAAGCTCAGAGAAGGGAAAGACTCACTAGTGAGACCAACGCTCAGTGGGGGTCAGGTGCCTCTCATATCAATCAGACATTCATAAAAGGCAGTCAAGATGATCTTGAGTCTAAAATGAGACAAGTAAGCATATCTTTTCTAGATTCAGAGGTTTCATCAGCCACCTCGGACAAATGGGTCCGACATCTTCAACCAGGAAAGGAACTGCACAATTGGAGTTCTTTTGATTGTCTCATTTTCTTCATGTAATGATTTCTTTTATTTCTGATTTTTCATTTTAATTTTTTTTTTGTAAGCCCAAGGCACTATAGTCATGGGCAGTTTCTTCTCAGTTGATAAAAAATTATGCACTTCTTGACGTTTGTTTGCATCCCTAGTTCAGCTATCAAAATTTGTTTGCTATGACTTCATGCAGGAATAGGAGAGATAATGAAACCAGTACCCTTGATAAAGATATTGACATTGATTTTGAAAATATAATTCATGAAACTGAAATTGAAGAAGGTGAGGTGAATTTATCCCTTGAAATGGAGAGAATGTTGAAGTCAGATGAAAAGCCAACACTGACTAGTAGTGACCCCACCACTATAATCAACCTGGGAACTAAAGAGGAGCCTAAACAAGTAAAGATTGGAGCACTACTGAGGGGCGAGGAAGGAGAAAAATAATTAAACTATTAAAAGAATACTGGGATGTGTTTGCTTGGTCATATCAGGACATGCCGGGTCTAGACACGGATTTGGTAACTCACAAGATTCCCCTCTACCCAAGTTCGAAGCCGGTCAAGCAAAATTTAAGGAGAGTGCGGCCGGAGATGTTGCTTAAGATAAAAGAAGAGGTGCAAAAAAAATTTGAGGCTAGGTTTATAGAGGTAGCCCAATATCCTGAATGGATGGCCAACGTCGTTCCGATAATGAAAAAGAATGGCAAAGTGCGAGTTTGCATGGACTACCGGGACCTAAATAAAGCTAGCCCTAAAGACAATTTCCCGCTCCTGCACGTTGATGTGTTGGTGGACAACACCGTAGGGCACGCTTTATTTTCATTCATGGATGGTTTTTCAGGGTATAATCTGATCAAGATGGCCCTAGAGGATAAGGAAAAAACCACTTTTATCACATTATGGGGGACCTTTTGTTATAAAGTCATGCCATTTGGCCTAAAGAATGTTGGGGATACCTACCAAAGAGCTATGGTGACTCTTTTCCATGACTTAATGCACAAAGAAATCGAGGTGTATGTGGATGATATGATCGTCAAGTCACGCAATGATGGTGACCATGTGACGAACTTGGAGAGGTTATTCAAAAGGCTCCGAAAATGCCAATTAAAATTGAACCTGAAAAAGTGCACCTTTGGTGCTACTTTAGGAAAATTGTCGGGGTTTATCATAAGCGAGAAAGGAATCGAAGTCGACCTTGATAAAATCAAAGCTATTCAGGAAATGCCTAGTCCCAAGACTGAAAAGGAGGTACGAAGTTTCTTAGGTAGGCTCAATTACATTGCTCGATTCATATCCCAACTGACTACTACCTGTGAACCCATCTTTAAGTTGTTATGGAAAAATAACCCAGAGAGGTGGAATGAGGAATGCCAAGAAGCTTTTGAGAAAATAAAGGAATACCTCATGAACCCTCCGGTGCTAGTACCCCCAGTGCCTGGAAGGCTGTTGATTCTGTACTTGGTAGTATCGGAAAATTCCATGGGTTGTGTATTGGGTCAACACGATGAGTCAGGAAGAAAAGAAAGGGCCATTTATTACCTAAGAAAAAAGTTCACAGAATATGAATCTAAGTTCTCGGACTTGGAGAAAACATGTTGCGCTCTAGTTTAGGTAGTCAGTAGGCTGAGACAATACACATTGTATTACTCGACCTTGCTGATTTCCAAAATGGACCCAATCAAGTTCGTTTTCAAAAAGCCCATAGTAACAGGATGAGTTACGAGGTGGCAGATGTTGTTGACTGAATATGATATCACCTATGTGACCCGAAAAGCTATTAAGGGAAGCGTCATTGCAGAGTATCTAGAAGATAGAGCTGTGGAAGATTACCAGCCTATGGAGTTTGACTTCCCTAATAAGGATATTGATTCGATAAGCAAAGAAGAAGAAGATTACAAAGGATGGACGATGTTATTTGATGGGGCGGTCAATGTATGGGGACATAGAATAGGAGCCATACTCATATCACTAGAAAGGAGACATTATTCGATCGTAGCCAAGCTGACTTTTCCTTGCACATAGTGGAATACAAAGCGTGTATATTGGGTTTACAAGCCGGCATGGACCGAGATATCAAAGAATTAGTCGTGAAGGGAGACTCGGCCTTGGTCATTCATCAAGTGACAGGAGAATGGGAAACCCGGGATTCCAAATTGGTGCCGTATCAAGAGTACATTCAAGAGATGATCAAAGGATTTGATAGCATAAATTTCTCACACCTGCCAAGGGAAAACAATTTAATTCCTGATGCGCTGGCAACCCAAGTGGCTTTGATCAAAGTAGAACCTGGAGTAGAGATTGATTTGATTCAAGTCAGAATACAGTTAGAGCCTGCTCATTGTGTAGTGGTAGAAGAAGTTGACGGAAAACCCTGGTTCCATGACATTTAGACATACATCTAGCAAAATGAGTACCCTGAAGGAGCAACCGACAATGACTGAAAGACGATTAGGGGGTTGGCCATGGGGTTCTTCTTGGACGGTGAGATGTTGTATGAAAGGAACCATGATATGACCCTTCTACATTGTGTAGAAGCGCGGGAAGCACAACTTATCATGCATGAGGTCCACGAGGGAGTCTGTGGTACTTATGCTGGGGGGTTATTCATTGGTGCGGAAAATCCTCAGGAGTGAATATTACTGGATGACCATGGAAAGGGATTGCATTGAATATGCCCGGAAATGCCATAAATGCCAAATTTATGGAGACCGGATTCAAGTTCCATTAGCCCCACTCCATGCCTTAATCGCACCTTGGCCCTTCTCAGCCTGGGGCATGGATGTGATTGGGCCAATTACTTTGAAAGCCAGCAACGAGCACCATTTCATCTTTGTGGCTATTGATTATTTCACAAAATGGGTAAAGGCGGCGTCATAGTCCAGTGTCACGCAAAACGTGGTCAGTCGCTTCATAAAGAGGGAGTTAATTTGCCGGTATGGAGTTCCCGAAAGGATAATCTCAGATAATGCAAAGAACTGAATAACGAAGTAATAACAAAGTTGTGTAATCAGTTCAAGGTTAGACACCATAATTCGGCTCCTTACAGACCACAAATAAACGGGGCAGTCGAAGTAGCCAACAAGACATCAAGAGTATCTTGGAAAAGATGACGGAAACCTACAAAGATTGGCATGACAAGGTCCCTTTTGCCCTAATGGCGTACAGAACCACAGTTCGAACCTCCACAGGTGCCACTTTTTTCTCACTAGTGTATGGGACGGAGGTTGTGGTCCCGATAGAGGTTGAAATCTCGTCCCTATGGGTTTTAAAGGAAGCAAAGTTGACCGAAGCAAAATGGATACAATCTCGGTATGATCAGTTGAACTTGATTGAGGAAAAAAGGATGTTTGTAATAGCTCATGGGCAGTTGTACCAGAAAACGATGATGAGGGCATTCAATAAGAAGATGCGACCTTGACAATTCCAGGAAGGGGATTTAGTATCTAGAAAGATTTTTCCAATCCATATGGATCCCCGCGGTAAATGGACACCTAACTACGAAGGGCCTTACGTGGTAAAAAAGGCATTCTCAGGAGGCACCTTGTTGCTAGCAAACATAGATGGAGTTGAGCTCCTACACCCCGTTAATTCTGATGCTGTAAAGAAATATTATGCTTAGAGGCCTTGTACACTCTTGAAAGAAAGCAATAAATTGATCATGTTGTTATTCCATGCTCCCTTTATTTGTTCATGTTTTGATTAGATGATAGATGGTCATTTTTTGCCGACCAGTTACCCCTTAAAAAACCTAAAAATTCGTTTATCGCTTGGAAAACCCTTTTGAACTTAAAAGTCAAACTATTTTCTTCAAAAGTCATTTCCCAAATTTAAATCGGGTTGGGATTTTCAAAGGTCAGGCAAATCATGCGAGGCAATAACGCAGTGCCAAAATGACGGAAGACCATTTTTCTGCTACTCAAAAGTTAAAGAAAGAAAAAATCCCTTGATACCCCCTGTTGAGCCTGAAAATATTTAATGTTTTGTTTAAATTCGTCAAAGGATCACACCCCACACTGGGGCAGTTTTGGAAAGACCGGTCCCGAACGAAGCCTAAATGAATAAATGGAGGCACGATTCCCTGTAAAAAAAAAAAAAAGAAAAGGAAAATGCGGCAAAAGAACAAAGGGGAAAATCAAAGCAAAGGAAAGACAAGGGATATGCGTCGTTTGTCATCTTTAGCCAATTCACCCTTTGGTAAAATTCATAAGTTCAAGCCTCATGCACCCTTTCTTCTTTAACCAATACCCACAACCTACATTACAACCCGAATGAAAAGACCTGACCAGATTGGCATATGTTATTGTCTCAAATGATTTGTCAGACTCAATATTGAGTTTGAACTACGTAATGACCTGATCCTGTAAAGGTACGTAGGCAGCTTGTTCAAATTAACAAGCTCGGTCAATGCTTAACAAAAACCTCAAATTGGGGAAAACCATGTTCATCTGGGGGTGGGACTTTGAGCTTTAGTTTTCCTATTCTTCTGAAAACCCTCATCCTTAAAGCCAATGTTTCATCCCAAGTCTTAAAGACCATCTAGAGATCGAAACATGAACAATGCCCAATCCCGTCATGGACAAACAAATGAATGAAGAGTATCATTCGGTCTTACAACGTCAAAAGGAGGAGTGAGTTCTTTTCGGTGAAAAAGGGCAGTTCTTGAAAAGGGAAGAGTTGTTTCGGCTTTATAAATTGACGTCATCACCTTGACAAGGGGCACTGGTGTCGAGTTTACCCTCTTCCCAAAATAATTTTTGAACATAGAAAAACAATTATTTTGCACAGTCTGATACACTGAGTTAGCAAATTAATGTCATAAATGTATAACAAAAAATCCTTTTGTTTTTCAAAACCCTAAAAAAAAATGGAAATTAAAAAAACTAAGAGTTCTTGACATTGGGCCAGATTTTGGGCCCTTGTCAAATTTGAAAGGGGGGCAGGTCCAGCAACAATGGTAATTGGGGGCAGATTTTAGGTTGAGTTTTGTCTAAACGCCTTCATATCAAAACACAAGATGAAGACATAGCCAAGATTAGTGGCAGGTAAGCACTGGGGTAGATTTTGAGCACTTTTGGAATTTGAAACATGACCATAGTCATCAGCAACTTGAAATTTGAAAACATGTCCGAGAGTAGGCACAAACCAATGTAATTCGAGCAAATGACGAGATGAATTTTTAAGAATCAATTCAAGGACCCTCATATTGGATTAAAATTTGAAAATGGCCAAAGATAAGGATAGGGTTGTCGATTACCGGCACGTTGGAGGAAGGAAAGTTCATGCATCAGCATGCATTCCATGCATTGCATAAGAAAGAAAATACAAAGGACATCTCATACAACGTGCATACATCATTGCATTCATGCATCATTATGCACACGTACACATAGTAACATATCACTGCATTCTAGCATCTCAAGTAGCAACATGCATACATATAGCAATATAGCACCATTCATTCATACTTGTCGGATTGAATAAACTTTTGAATAATCCTTTTGCATCCTTGATTGAGCCATTCTTGTCTTGACATATTTGAAAACTAGGGCAGCTGACCCCATGCACAAATTTACATACTTTGAAATTGTGGTAGTTGTCCCCAGGAATCGATTGAGGCATTAGTTGTTGAGTCTTAAAGTAGGCAATATAAAGACAGCCAAAGAACCTCAAGATTTCGTTCCCAATTGATAATCCCCAATAAAGTAACTCTGAGCTCTACACCTGAGGACATTTTCCAGAAGAATCTCAGGGTCTTACATCCAATTGATCACCCTTAGTAGGGTAACCATTTTCCAAAATACTAACCTTCCAAAAGATCTTGGGACCTAATATCCGATTGATCATTCCCAGTAGAGCAATTTTTCAGGACTTAGAACCCTACAGATGAGCTTATTCTTAAAGAGTCTCGAGATTTCATTCTTGATTGATCATCCCCGGTGGAGCAACTTTGAGCCCTATGCTTGAGGTGCATTCTTTAGAAAATAAAAATAAAAATTTTTGGATTTCTTTTCCGATTGATCATCCCCAGCAGGACAACTATGTTTCAAACCTAATTGAAATTAGGAATAGCTTCCCAAGAGGGGGGGGGGTGAATTGGATTCTAAAAATTTCTTTTAATTCCTTTTGGAATACCTTAAACTTCCTTTATTTCTTTTAACTAATTCTTGACTTGTTTGTTTAATTCTTTAATTAATTTAGAACTTAGTTCTTTTATCCAATCAATAACACAATTAAACAACCAATCAATTAAACAATATCTTCAAGCCAAACAATCAATTTATTTTCCAAGTACAAGTTAAACAACAAACAACCAAACCAGGATATAAAGTATTCAGCTCTTTGGTAATATAACAACTCAAGATGGTTGTTTGTTTATATTTGCCAAATTTGAACCAAGCCCTGTAGTGAATGAGAATTTATATTTGCTGATGTAAAGCCTTGTATAGATGAATCAAATCACTCTTTCCAAATATTTAGAACTCAAATAAACTCTTGGTAAATTTATCTTTAGGATGTCAAATAACATACTCCCGTAAGGTTTCTGCAAGATATGGTGTAACCAACGTACTCCCTTTCGGTTTCCGTAACCCAAATCAAAATTAAACCTTAAGTTTGTTTGATTTCCAAATATTACATAGTATATATGATTATCAAATAAACCATCCACACAATTTAAATATGTTGAAAATAAAGAGTAAGGCAAAAAGAGAATGGGACAGAGATTTTTATGAGGTTTGGCTTATACCCAGTCTACGTCCTCGCCTTTGGCAAACCACCAAAGGATTCACTAGTTCAATTCCGTTGACGGGTGGAACAATACCAATTACAACACTCCTTGGTTAAGACTAGAGCTCGCCTTCTCCAAATGATATTCCCTCGTTTGGTCACTCCTTATATAGGCTAGAGCCCGCCTCTCTAAGCAATATCCCCTTGCTTAGCCAACGATCCAAACACCTTGGAACGTCAATGAACTACAAGAAACACAAGATAAAATCTTCGTACAAGTATACTCTCTCAAAGAGCAAGTTAGTACAATTTCAACACTATATACTTTGAATGTAAAATATCAATATGAAATACAATGAAGCTCAAGTGTAGAATTTCACCAATATCCTTCTTAGAAGAGGATTAACATTAGGAACTCAGAGAAAGAAGGATCAGCACTTCATAATTCTCAGCAAAATAATTTTTCAATGAGTGAACAAGAGAGCTTTGGAAGAACAAGAATACTTTCAGCTTTACAAGCAGATTTTTCAATTCTTGGATGATTTTTTATTTGCAAAACCATGTATTTATAGGCTTTCAAACTTGTTTCCATGTTGCAAAAGTTTCCTTTAAGTGTTTCCCAAAATTATAGAAAGTTTGGAGCTCAAACGGCTATATTTTAAAATATTAGAATTTGAAAAATTTTCCCGTTGAACAGAGTTCAGTTGACTGAAGTGTCATGGTCAGTCAACTGAAGTTCCTTAAACCCTTAAAAAATTGAACTGGATATAGGGTCAGTCAATGAAGTTAGAGTTCAAATGACTGATGTCGCAAGTTTAGTTGACTGAAGTCACAAGTTCAGTCGACTGAACTCACTGCTGCAACTTTCTACCTGTTCTGGAAATACTTCAGTCAGCTAAACTTATTCTTCAGTCGACTGAAGTCAGTTGTTCAGTCATCTGAAGTCCCTCCCGTGAACAGTGTTCAGCTGTCTGACACCAGTGACCCCGCTTCAGTGTTTTGGCCATAACTTTTTCTATATAACTCTAAATTAGGTGTTCTCGGTGTCAAATGAAATCTAAGAGAAAATCCTAAAACTTTAATGTTGACCACTTTTCAAAATAATGAGGTTTTTATAGTGAAAAATGCACCTGAATACGGCTGTATAAAAAATGACAGCAAATGGAAATACCCTTGTTGGTGCTTTTTATTCCAAAAATGATTCTAACCCTTTTAAAATAATTTTTGACCTTATAAAAATATTTTCCAGGTATTTTAAAAGGTATTTAGGTCCAAGAAGTTAATCTAAGAGTTTCAAAATATTGCAAATGATATTTTAAACATTTAAAGCACTTATATGAAAACTTCTAAAACTTTTCTCAGTCTAGGTTGAGTCTTCATGTTTTGTTTCTTCAAGCTTCCATCTTTTCTTCAAGCTTTCATATTATTTGAGCTTTCTCACTTTGCTTTCTTTTGGCTCTTTGGACTTTAATATGCCTTGGCTTTCAACAACTTATTCATGTCTTCATATTCTTTAATCATCTTTAAATCCATGCTTGGACTCTTTTAAGCTTCATTTGATCCTTGTGAGCACTTTGACCTTACTTTCTCATATATGAGCCCTGAAACAACATTACTCACACAAAAATGTTAAATTCCACTTGTTTGTTAGCATCAAAACAAGATAAGAAGATTTTAAGCCTTGTAAGGCCAACACTAAAGATTCATTTTCCAAAAAATCTCAAAGTAGTGATTTTTCCAACACAAGATTTTCTAGCTAAAAATTTTGGCTCGGGTCATCGAACCCGCCTTGGCTCGGATTATCACATCCGTAGCAAGCCATTCGAGGAAAACCAAGGTTTGGGTCATTGTACCCCCACGGTTCGGATTCCTACATCTGCAGCAAACCGATGCAAAGGTTTGGGTCATCGTACCCCCATGGCTCGGATTCCTACATCTGCAGCAAACCAACACAAAGGTTTCGTACATCGTACCCCCACGGCTTGGATTCCTACATTCATAGCAAACCGACACAAAAGTTTGGGTCATCGTACCCCCACGACTCAGATTCCTACATCGGCAGCAAACCGACATAGAGGTTTGGGTCATCGTACCCCCACAGCTCGAATTCCTACATCTGCAGCAAATCGAAACAAAGGTTTGGGTCATTGTACCCCCACGGCTCGGACTCCCATGTCCGTAGCGAACCGACACAAAGGTTTGGGTCATCGTACTCCCATGGCTTAGACTCCCATGTCCACAGTGAACCGACACAAAGTTTGGGTCATCGTATCCCCACAACTTGGATTCCTACATTCGCAGCAAACCAACACAGAGGTTTAGGTCATCGTACCCCCATGGCTTGGAATCTTACATCTGCAGCCAACCGACACAAAGGTTTGGGTCATGATACCCATGTGGCTAGGATTCCTACATTCGCAGTAAACTGACACAAAGGTTTAGGTCGTTGTACCTCCATGACTCGAATTCCTACATCTGCAACAAACTGACACAAAGGTTTGAGTCATCGTATCCATGTGGCCCTTATTCCTACATCCATAGCCAACCATCATAGAGGTTTGGGTCATTGTACCCTTATGGCCCAAATTTTTACATCCACAGCAAGCCATTCGGAGGATATTATAACCTGGTTCAGTGTACCAGCAATACTTTTGTCCTTAGTTAAAAAAAAAAAAAAAACCACCTAAATTTTATTAATTATCCTCACTTATGGCGAAGGAATACCGTGGTTACAGTTACGGTTCTGGGAGATTACAATAACTAAACCAAAACTCTCCCAAAACCAAATCAAAACTCTTTCAAAAAAAAAAAAAAACGGGGGGGGGGGGGGGTGTACATTTACGCGCCACATATGGCAACATAAACACATAATATCACGACTCTTCATGCCTCTCCACCTCCCTTTTCAGGTTGAGAAATGAGAAGTCTGGCCTTTTCCATGCACTATGGTTTTGAGCTGTTTATGCTCCCACTAGGTGTCCTCTCAGCTTTTCTCTAACTCGGCTATTTTAGACCCAAGGTCGTTGGAGTAAACGACCACCATTCTTATCAAATCTTCGACCTCCCGTTTCAGCATCTTATTTTTCTGCCTTAAGTCCCTCATCTTCTGTTGTTCCTCTTGGTATTTCTGCTGTAAAAGGTAGACTTCATTTCCGAGGAGGGTCACAGTTTCGTTCTATTTCTGCAAACGACGGGCTAAGTGAGATGTCGAGGTCATTGCTTGGGCACTATGATAGAGTGCCTGGGTAGCTACACCGACATCAGACATCATGGCTAGTACTGTCTCATTCCTCAGCATTTCATTTTGAAACTGAGGAGAGCTGGAAGGAGCTAAGGACACTAGGACGAGTTGGCACCTCTGGTGCCACATTCAAATCAGGAACCTGTTTGGAAGATGAAGCCCCTGCCATGAGAAATGATTGAGAGTTCTTTTTGAAATGGTTAAGGCGCGATTGCCATAACAAAGGGTGGCCAAAGATGGGTTGTAGTTACACGGGGAGTTTGCCTGTAGTGTTTAGGTGTGAGAGGAAGTGTGTTAAATAGAACAATATTGAGACTGCCTAGCTGTATATGTTTTAAAGTGTGTGAATGACAGGAGGAAGAGAGAATTGATGTGCATCGATAAGTTCCCTAGTTATTAGTGGAGGATTATGCTCACAAGGCAGTGAAAAAAAAATCCCGAGACAGATTTTGAAAGACGTGGAGCCGTCATAATATCTAAACCCAAGGAAAAAAAAGAAAAAGAAAAAAAAAAAGAAGGGGGCGCATTTATTCCCATGGCCCATTTTAAAAGAACCCGAAGCCAATTGTTTTGCACAAAGCCCAACAACTATTTAAAAAAAAAAACCCGAGCTTATTCATTTTTAGAACCAAAACCCCAAATCTATTTTAAGAGAAACCAGCCTATTTTAAAAGTGAGTCAGACCCTATTTTTTCTGAAGTGGGCTGGCCCGTTTTAAAACTTAATCCAAACACAACCATTTAAATAAACTTGGGCCTTATTTTTTTAAAAGGAAAGTGGGTTGGCTCGTTTTAAAACTCAATCCAAGCCCAACCATTTAAATAAACTCGGGTCTTATTTTTTTAAAAGGAAAGTGGGCCGGCCCATTTTAAAAGTGACCTAGGTCCTATTTTTTCTGAAGTGGGCCGGCCCATTTTAAAACTCAATCCAAGTCCATTTTTCGAAATCAAGCTCAGGCCCGATTCACTCAAGCTCATTCTCATAAGTCCCAAAGTCCACACATGACCTAGACACGTGATAGAGCCCATGTGGCTCGCTCGGGGTCCCCCGAATTCACTCAACTCACTCGGGTTAACGTGTACGAGTCAACCCTGGATTGACTCACACACTCAGTAGGTTGACTCGTATGAGTTAACCCTGATACTTACTCATCGAGTCGAATACGAGTTGACTCGTCTGCAACCTCACCAACCAACCTAAAATCCTAATCCCTTAAACCAGAGCCTGACATCAACACCCTTCAGATCGTCACAGATATCACTCGCGCCCCCATTCTAATCACATACATACTAGATCTAAAAAGGAGAAAATTGACAAAAAAAAAAAAAAAATCAAATAAAGAGAGAACAAGGGGTATTTAGCCTTTTAGACTTCCTAGATCTTCTCGGGTGACACTTTAAGACACCTTTGGCCAATCGGTTGTTCGTCATTGTCCAAGCAAACCTTGTGCAGTTTCGAACAAACTCGTGTGTTTGGTAGCTCATTGACAGCCAAGGAATGAGGAGGATGGGAGCTTTACTAATACGAGAAAGAAAAATAGGTGGTCTGAGAGTTGAGTTTTGAAGGGGGTTCATTTAAGAGATATGGACAGACAGACTGAAAGAGAAGAATAGAGAGACTAAAAGAGAAGAACAGAGAGACTGAAAGAGAAGAATAGAGGAGATCAGGAGAAGAACAGAGAGGGTGAGAGAAGAGAGAAGAGAGAGAGAGGGCATTCGAAAGAATGAGACATGAAAAAATGAACAAAATGAAAAAATTGGGTTTAAGTATCTAAAACCCCAGAGCCACAAGATTCGACCACGTGGAATTCCATCATCCGTTCGATAGAAGAAAGCATGTGGCTCCCCTGCGTCAATCCGTTTCTATTCCCCATCAACGGTCAAGATCGCCTCGTTCAAAGACGAAGCCATCATGAGTGTCCGCATGTTTCTTCACTCTCTAGGTGACACATGGCAAGTACGTGACCCTCATCATTAATGCGCATAGAAGCCTGTGAGCCGTCTCCACGAGCCATTGGATCATCCTTCCATTGGATGGATCAGATCATGCCACAATAGGAGATCTGTGCGGGTTAAATCCCTTTGGATCCCTATAGTGTACCAATGGTCCGGATCACTCCACATCAGCACGTCAGCATCAGGAGTCTGCGCCCCCTCCTCAACTGCGCAATTTATGTTTTCTGGGGACGGCTTCGATCGCTCCATGTTGGCAATCTAAGTACCACTTGCTGCTCACCGTCCGATGTGTGTTTTCTCGGGACGGTGAGGATCTCTCCATGTTAGCAATCCGAGCATGCCTCACCTCCATCGTTGAATCCCTCTTTTCCAGTGACGACTTGGATAGAGCCACATCATCGATCCACGCCTGCATACACCCACCAATCGGGCCATTGACACGTGGCTTATTTTCCCCAACGCATGAAGAGTCCTATGTGGCCCCCTGACCACCGTTGGATCTGTGTTCTCTTCGGATGGTTAGAATTGTGCCACACCTAGATCTGGGTCACATTTGACCAGCCACTCAATTACTAACACGTGGCATGCCCTCCTCAACCATATGATCTATGTTTTCTAGGAACAGTTTGGATCGCTCCACGTTGGCAATCTGAGTACCACTTGCTGCTCACCTTCCGATGTGTCTTTTCTCGGGATGGTGAGGATCTCTCCACGTTAGCAATTCGAGCATGCCTCACCTCCACCGTTCAATCTCGCTTTTCCAAGGACGGCTTGGATCGAGCCACGTCATTGATCCACACTCATATACACCCACCAATCGGGCCACTGACACGTGACTCATTTTCCCCAATGCACGAAGAGTCCTACGTGGCCCCATGACCACCGTTGGATCTATATTCTTCGGGGACGATCAGGATTGTGCCACGCCAAGATCCAGATCACATTTAACCAATCATTCAGCTATTGACACATGGCACACCCTCCCACACACTGTCATATGCTATGTAGTCTCTTGTGAGCTGTTCGATCTATATTTCCCCACGACGAACAAGATCATGCCATGTCTTCGATTCGGGTTATCCTCTATCTCCCCTTTTGATGGTCGACACATAACCTTGCTTAGAAGACGACACGTGGTCAGTTGTTTGGCCTGACTAAAATATGTGTCTTTTATCTTTATAGGCTTGTTGCTATAGATAACATAGGAGAGTTCCTACTATTATCCCAAAGCAACAAGGCCTATAAAGAGGGGCAGTTGTAGAAACCCCAGTTTTAACCAAGTCGTTCCAAAGAGACCTTATGTCAAACCCTCCCACACTGCTTGTGGACCCCACATGGCTTGTTGGCCTCACATCTCTTGGTACGCTAGCTCGGATTCCTACATTCGGTGCATGTTACCTCCTTTGGTACGTTAGCTCGAATTCCTACATCCGGTGCACGTTACCTCCTTTAGTATGCTAGTTCGGATCCCTATATCCGGTGCATGCTAGCTCGGGTTCCTATAACTCCCACGCTGCTTGTGGGCCCCACACATCTCCTTTGGGCTCTGCATGACTTCTCGACCCCCATATTATTATTATTATTATTATTATTATTATTATTATTATTATTATTATTATTATTGTTATTATTATTATTATTTATGTAATTTGTCAAGTGCAAGCATGCTTTGTTCCCCCAATCATCACTCACCACATGTTTTGTTCCCCTCTTTATCATTCATCCCATGTTATATTCCCTTCATCATTCTTCACTCCATGCTTTGTTCCCCCCATCATCACTCACCACATGCTTTGTTCTCCTCTTTATCATTCATCCCATGTTATATTCCCTTCATTATTCTTCAACCCATGCTTTGTTCTCCCCATCATCACTCACCACATGCTTTGTTCCCCTCTTTATCATTCATCCCATGCTATATTCCCTTCATCATTCTTCACCCCATGCTTTGTTCCCTCATCATCACTCATCACATGCTTTGTTCCCCTCTTTATCATTCATCCCATGCTATATTCCCTTTATTATTCTTCACCTCTTGCTTTGTTCCCCCCATCATCACTCACCACATCCTTTGTTCCCCTCTTTATCATTCATCCCATGCTATATTCCCTCCATCATTTTTAACCCCATGCTTTGTTCCCCCCATAATTACTCCCCTATGTCTTCTTTCCCATGCTTGCCCCTAGCTAAATCTATAAATAGTCTTCCCATTCTAAGCACAAAAAGAAGAAGAGTTCTTGGTGGTGGTAAGGAGAAGATTTCGAATATTGAAGTCTTATATTATAAGTTTGTGAAGTTAGTTTTTTTGAGTGGTAAGGAGAAGATTTTGAATATTGAAGTCTTCTACTGACTGATGTTACGTTTCATTCTCTTAAAAGATCAAGCGGTCGACTGATCCCGTTTCCTACTGGTGCCGAGTCACCCTATCTGAAGAAGGCACTCCGTAGTGCCTCGAGTTAGAGCTCATGAACAACTCTCGGGAAGACGCTGTAGACTAGCCCCAATAGACTCACCGACAGGAAAAAAAGACTGGAGGAGAGGAAAACGAGAGGTAAAATTAATGGATTTTCCCTTCCTGAGTTACATTCTAAAGTATAATAAATAGGGTATGAAGTTGTGAATTAAAGACTCAAACCCAAAGTTAGGTTTAATCTCGAACTTAAACCCCGTTTATCTCTTTGTGAATTGTTTGAACCCTTGAATCAGTATGGAACTAATTTATTGTTTTATTTAGTATGTTTTTTTTTTCTTTTCTTTGAATGTCTAAATGATTCAAAAAAACCCATAAAAAATCACAAAATGCCAAAAAAATCCCAAAAGTTTTTTTAGGAAAAATTCCAAAAATATTTTCAAACTTTGACTTTTATGAGTTTTGTTTTAATTTTATTTGTGCTATTTTGAAGTTCGGGAAAAATATTGAAAAATCATAAAAGTCACAAAAATATTTTCACACTTAGAAAAAATCACAAAAACATTTTCAAGGTCAAAGAAATCATTTTCACCCCAAATGAGCCCAAAACCTCTCAAGGTTTCAAAAATGTCAATTTTCCTTACTTAAAAAAAAATCCTATAAATTTCAAAATACCTGGGAGTAATTTTTTGTAAAAAAACATATTTTCTCTATTTTCTGATCCCAATGATTGCAGGGAAGGGCGTTGAGTTTTTTGAAACAGATATGTCCCGGTTCTGAGGGAATACTTATATGTTATTTTTTTTTTCGGGGTATTTGTTTTACAATTTTAAAAAAAGGAGTAATTTAAAAGGCTAATTAAATTAATTTTTGGGATAATTTTCAATTAATCTAGTACCATTCATAAGAATAAGCGTGGTGTGAAGACCTTCCCCTTGCGTAACCGTACTCCCAAGTTCATCTCTAGTAGTACAAACCAATTCTACCCTTAATTGAGTAGTAATCAAGTGTTATAACCACACTAAAAGGTTAGTGACGACTCTATTACACAATTTTTCATGAAAATTTAAAATTCATTCTTCATTCGCTTTGTTTCACCTGGGAACGTCGCGACAATCATAATCATCATCATCATCGTTATTTATTTTATCATCTTCCATGGCAACAAAGATAATTTTTTTTTCGTTTTTTAAAATATTCTTAAAAATATTATTGGAGTAAAACCCAACAATACCTCCTAAGTATTCTAAATAGGACACCCCACCTTCTTAATTTTTTGAAAACAGCTGGAAAAATGCTTTGAGGTGTCGATTTAATTTCATTGACAAAAGAAACCACCATTAAGTTTATTTTGAAAAGTAAATAAATTTTATCCTAAATAAAATGACATTTTGTTTATTCGTTCTTTCATTTTCTATAGAAAAAAAAATGAGATATCAAAATTAATAAATAAATTTGAAAAATCAGTCCCTTAAGTACTATAATGTCTTGAAAACCGATTTTATAAGCAAATTAGATACCCAGATCCTCGATTTTATTGATCCAACTAATTCAATTAGTTTGGGTCAATTAATTGACATTAGCATGACAATATAATTTTATCGTCATTTCAATTTTTTTTTTTTTACATTATATGAAAGAATTAAAGATGACTAAGAAATCATAAAATATACCTAATAATTGTAATGCTACAAAATGTTTGTTATATGCAATTTTCATACAAATTGAATGACTAAAGACATCATAAAACAAATAAAACATAATTCAAAATTTTTGAACTCAAATAACTCACCAAATATAGTGTTAAAAAATATTAACTAAAAGTTCAAAATTCATAACATCATAAATAAATATTAATAGATTAACTTCTATTCGAACTGATTTTCCAATTTTTTTTTGTTTTATTCAGGTTGATATGCTATGAGAAATAACTCTCAACTTGGCTTGGAAAGCAAGCTTGTTCTTGATTCAGCCAATTAGACGATTTGAGCGAATTTTTAAAACACTAGTCAAGTACAAATTTTTATATTACATTCTAAATATTTAGAACATTTAAAGAAAGTAATGATAATTTTAGTGTCACAATTGTAGGAATAGAAATTATACAACTTAAATTATTATTTTATTAACAATTTACATATAATTTGATAGCATTAGAAATTAGCTCATACATTTATACTCTATGTAATGCCAGTGTCACAATCAATGGACTTAAACTCTAATTGAAATTAGTTAAAAAGTTCATTGATCATAAAAAAAGTGCTATTATGTGATTCCAATATGTAAAATACATTTTGAACTCTTAAAAATATCAAATAAATGAAGGTCAAATGGACAATACAGACCATGATAATGTTATAAATTAGTTTGGATCGTCGATTCAACTAGTCATATTGAGAACTTTTACATTTCGGCTTGGGATGAATGCCGTATTTTGTAACATAAGAACCTCAATAAAATTGAGAAAAACCAATTAATGAGCTCTCAAACCACAGTTCATCAATTAAAAAAAGTTTCAATTATCTTCGTTATCATTTATATTTTAGAAACAGAAAGACTAATATTCAATCCTATAATTTTAATTTATGATATATGAACTTCGAATTTTTAATTTATACTTTTCCTAGCACACTATTTGATAGGTTATAAGAATATAAAATATAAACTAATTTTATTTATTTTTAAGATTTATTTAGTTATTTAATTTGCATGAAAATTGTATATATCAAAGATTTTGGAATACTATAACCATCTAAGTATTTTTATTTCAGATTTATTTATATTATTAATTATTTATTTTTATACATTTTTAATTTTTAAATAATATAATTATATTACCATAGTTACGTTAATTGGTTGATTTGAACTGGTCGGACCAATTGAACCAGTAAATTTGAGAATTGATTGGTTTGATATTTTTTTTTTTCATTAATTCAATTTTCTACACATGACGCTTAGCTAATTAATTTCTCTACATTTATTAAGCCGATGTTACTTTCTTAATTGATCTTATCACAATTGAATAGACAGGTAAAAATGTAATTTTATTAAGAATAAAATTTATTTTTTTCTCACAAGCTTAACACTTAATTGAGGATCCACTAACAAAAGATTTTTCTTATTCATAAAATCAAATTGAAAGTTTTTTTGGTTGTTTAATTTCAGAAGCCTAGGGAATGAAGTAGGTTTCAAATTTTACCATTATTAACGGTTGGGAGTGCTAGGAATCCAAGTACTAAGCGTCCAGCTGCCATTGACATAGCACGATTGAACAAATTGCTGACAATTGAAGATGACAAGGCTATTGATAGGCTGAAGTGGCTTGGTCCTGGCTAGCTAGTTGGCTTGAATGCAGTGCCTTGCTCTCAAATTCAAATTCTTGGTGACTCTTGCCCAATTTCCTGAATAGGTGGTACCATCATAAGATCTATGATCTCTTGATAAAATGGTTCGCCTTGTTGTTGACATTTGGTGCCTCTAGTTATAGACACATGAAAAGTTAGGGGCAGCTCGGTTCAGGGATCTCTTAATACATAGTGGAATATGAATTGTAATCTTTAAGAGAGGAGCTATATAGGGGATTGTACCATTCTTGTACGGCTTCTCAAAATGTGACGATGATAGTTCAATTAAGATAGTCATTATAAGAAAAATCTCGCTTGATATGATGAATTACAAATTATCTGTTCAGGAAAAATAGAGAGAAAAAGTAGAGAGGGATATAGGGTACTTGCTCTTGAAGAAAAAAGTCATCGATACAATGTAGATTGGGGCTGTTTTTTGCAAAAACGACATGGATTCCCAGATATCCACACTTTCATTCAGAAATTCACCAAACCTCGAGTGTTTATGGCTAAATGGAGAAGCTTCAATAGGAGTTGGAATCCACAAAGAAAGGGCGCAGTGAAATAACTCAGGAATACCCTTATTTGGCGACTGAACTGCTCCATGCTGACCTACAAAACTTGGAGGGGCAAAGAGTCGGCATTGAAGAATCTATCCAAAATGGGATAGGAAGCCCCTAATACATCCATTTTTGAATTACTTTGGAAAATGGAAGGTTTTTGTTTTTGGATGATGGAATTGTACAACCTTTTTAGAGTTTGATATTAGTTTTGGATTCGATTCGTATTTCACCATCACTGATGAGAATATCGATTTTCTTTTCTTTCTGCGCTCTGCCTTTTGGTAGCTAACGAAAAAGGAATCGATATTTAAATTCATTGATCGCTACCATAGACAAGCCTTTGAATTGCTATGACGTAACAGTTACCGCGTTCGGTGTTCCAAATGTAGGCTTGAAGTTTGTGTCTCCTAGTTTTTATCAATTTTTCTTCAAATTTCATGAAAACCTATATAAGTACTAAAACCCACAAAGGTTCAACTACTCTTTTTCAGAATTTTTAAATATTTTACTAATATATATATTAGATTAAACTTAAAGGTAAGTTGCCTACGTACCCAAAAATTTTGGGATCAAGTCTATGTTGCTCAAAAAATAGTTTTCTAGTTTTAGAAAATTAATTAATTAATTTTTTATTTTTAAGAAAAAATTATTTCTTTTTAAAGAATTTATTTTAAGAAATATTTTTGTTTTACTTTGAAAAATAAATTTTGGGAATCTTAAAGGATTAAATTTTCATTTTAAATAAAAAGCATGTTTTATGATTTTAAGAAATATCTTTATTTTACTTCAAAAAATAAACTTTTTAATCCCAATTTGGCAAAAACCAGTTTTTGAGAAAGCAAACATTAAATTTTCATTTTAAAGAAAAAACATTCTTGACTTTTTAGAAAGAAAATGGACAACACCATTTGATTGAAAAATCATTTTTTGGGAAAGTCAATTTGGGAAAACTAGTTTTTTAGGAAATTTTAATTTAATTGTGAAAACCCACAAGACTATAAATAAAGAAAAACACATCACATGATTCACATAAAAACACATAAACATGCATGGCCTATCTTTGAAAATGTCTACACTATGCATTGACTACATGACACAAGCATATTCACAAATTTTAATATTAAATTCAATAACTCAAAAATTTAGAAAAGAAACAAAGTTCTTTTCTATGCCAATCGGTCGACCATCCACTAGGTTGACCAGTCACTAGTGGGTGGTCAATCGCCTAAGAATTTTGCCTTCCTTAGTCGACCACCTATTTGGGGACAATCGACTACCGATGTGCAATTTTGAAATCCTACATATTCTACACACTACTTCACATATTCTTCTTATGCTTTCATAACATTTCTTGGGCATATTTACAGAATATTCAACATGCAAACACATTAACTCAAAAAAGTAAATATTATACTACATATACATACATGCTATCATGCTGAAAATTGAAATGCATGTGAACAATAATTTGCATATATATATTATTGAACATAGTGTATAGTTTTAGTCCCACATCGGAATGTTAGGATAACCTCACTTTCTTGTATAGTTATATATATACATCTCCAAGTTGTAAGCAAAATACACAAAGTGAAATTCACTTTCTCTTGTAAAGTTCTCTCTCTTTTACTTTCTTCTTGGTATCAGAGTAAGGTTGGGTTCCTTGTTTAAGGTTTGGGTTCTCCATTGAGTCGTATGTTCTGCACTCGCCACGTATGTGGAGCTTGTGCATCAGAAAACTTCATTGGTAGTAGGTTGAGTCGTATGCTCTGTACTTGCCACCTTTAGTGGATCTTGTACATCAGAAAACTTAGTTTACTATTTTCTCGATACCTTTTGACGACTTTCCCGGCGACTTCAATGACTTTTTCGGCTGCTTTCCAGTGAATTCTCGGCTGCTCTGGCGACTTTTTCGTCACTTTTCAGTGACTCTAACGCCTTTCTCAGCAACTTTTTGGCATCTTCGACAACTTCTCAACAAATCTGGTGAATTTCTGACGGCTCCGACGACTTTTCCTGCATCTTCCGGTAACTTTTTCAGTGAATTTTCGGCATCTCTAGCAACTTTCAGTGACTTCTATGGCGACTTTCTAGCATATCTGGCAGCTTCCAGTGACTTCTCTAGCGACTTTCCTGCATCTCCGGCAGCTTTCCAACCCTTTCCCTACCATATAAAGCACGCCTATTTCTATTGTCGAGTATAGTTGTAGTAATGTATTATGCTAATTACATGTCTAAGGAAAATTCTTTCTAGGAAAGTGGGACTTAAGCAGTTCATTGTGACCCTCCACTTCCCTAGGAAATTACCTGGTGTAATTTAGTACAATCATTCACTATTTATTTTTTCCGACCATTCTTTCGGCAACTTGCTTTGCTGTGGTGATACTTTTGCAGCCTATTCCTCTTTTTTACAATGGCTACCAAGGACAATACATCCCCCTCTTCTCCTCTGAACCTTCCACGCCTTGACTTATCTCTGGCTTAAGCTGCTCCTGTTCAGAAGGTCACCAGCATTCTTTTGAATGACGACAACTTTCATGCATGGTCACAGTCCCTTCGCTTATATCTTGGGGGTCGTGGCAAGGTTGAGTGGTTGTCAGGATTGAAGTCTTGCCCTGCTAATACTGATCCAACTCATCGACAGTGGTCCATTGACAATTATGTCATCTTGGATTGGATATTTGCTTCTATGGAAGACTGCCTCTACAGGATGTTCATGTTTCACGATACTGTTCATAGCCTTTGGTCTGCCTTAACTAAAATGTTTGCCCACACAAGGTATGAGGCTCGGATTTTTGAGCTTTATTGGGAGCTCCACCAAGTGACTCAGGCTTCTTTGAGTTTATCCGTGACTGAATTCTTTGGCCATCTCCAATCACGGTGGGAGGAGCTCACCCAGTATGAGCCTCTTTCGGAGTTTTCTACTGAGGCAGCTATTAAGGCCAAGCGCCAGGATCGTTGGCATAGCTACCAATTCTTAATGGGTTTAAAACCTGAGTTTGAATCACTCTGGACTCAAATTTTGAACACATCCCTAGTGCCTTCTTTGTATGAGGCATTTGCAATGATTGATGGTGATGATCGTCGATGACGTCTTCTCCTTGGATTTGCTTCTTCTAGTGTGTCTTAGCAAGTTGCCCTTGCAGCCCCTACTGGTGCTCAGTCTGTTGACCGCAAGACTCGATTGTGCTAGCACTACCAATGGAACAATCACACCATTGAGCACTGCTTCATTCTCCACCCAAAGCTGCAGGAGTGTTACTACAAACAAGCCTCTCATGGTTGTGGTTGTGGCAAAGGTCGAGGACCTTCTAACACTGGAGTTGTCGCAGAATCTCTTCCTGCGACTTCGACTTCTCTTACTCCTGCACCTGTTGTTGCTCCAAATTTCTCTTAGCTCCATGCTCAGCTTACTTAGCTTCAAATTTAGATTAGCATCCTTGCCTCTACTGCACTAGCTACATCTTCCTTTACAGCCACCTTTGCTGCAGGTAACCCTACTGCCCTTTTAAGTCTAGCACACCCGGTGGCACAATCGTTTGGATACTAGACTTAGGGGCGAACAACCATTGGACTGGTAAGGCATCTCTCATTACATCCCCTGTCCCTTTGTTGGTTTGTAATGTCCGCATTGCCGATGGTACCTCTCGTTCCATTCATACCCAGGGCAATGCCTGCTTATCATTGACTCTATCTTTATCCCCTGTTTATTATGTTCCACAATTTTCCTATAACTTGTTATCTGTTAACTAGATTGCCAAAAAATACAACTATGTTGTAGTTTTCTTACCCAACTCTTGTTACTTGTAGGACCTAAGTTTAAGGAAGATTTTTGGGAGGGGCTTTGAAAGAGACGGGCTCTACTACTTTGGCGATTTGCGTTCTTGTCTTGCATTCTCTTCTGGCTTTCAGGCTTCTGTTTTGCCTTCTGATGTTTTTGTTGTTTTCTCTTTAAAAACCTTGGATTTGTGGCATACCCATTTGGGAC
This sequence comes from Malania oleifera, assembly GCF_029873635.1. Lineage (NCBI taxonomy): Eukaryota > Viridiplantae > Streptophyta > Magnoliopsida > Santalales > Ximeniaceae > Malania > Malania oleifera. The sequence continues at coordinate 105,369,117 of NC_080419.1, forward strand.
ATGCAAATTTTAAATATTTGTGTTGGGTTTTTCTAGAATTTAATAAAGCTTGCAAGAATTTTAATTTTCAGTGTGCTACTTGCGAATTATCTAAGCATGTTCGTTCATCTTATCCATCTTGTATGCACCGTTCTCTTGCAGCTTTTAATATTGTTCATAGTGATGTCTGGGGTCCCTCCCCGTCTCCTCACTCACTCAGCATTGATATTATGTCACCTTTATTGACGATTACTCCCATTGCACCTGGGTCTCCCTCATGAAAAATAAATTCGAAGTTTTCACTCATTTTCAAGCTTTCCTACAAATGATTAAGACTTAATACAATATCTTGGTTCGTATCTTGAGGTCTGACAATGCTCGTGAGTACCTCAGTAATGAGTTTCGTGCTGAGTTGTGTCAACAGGGTATTCTCCAACAACTGACATGTCCCTACACTCCTTAACATAATGATGTGGCTGAATGCAAAAATCACCACAGCATGTCTATTGTCCGGTGTCTTCTTCGGGGAATGCACGTCCCGAAGTCTTATTGGCTGCATGCCATTCTCACTGCAGCTTATCTTCTCAATCGTACCTTGAGTCATGCATTGCAGAATTTGGCTCCACTTTATGATCTCCTGCATCCTGACCAGTCCCTTTTCTCTCTTCTTCCTAGAGTGTTTGGATGCGCCTACTTTGTTCATGACCGGAGTCCTTCTCGGACCAAGCTTGATGATAAAGCCATCCAGTGCATTTTTCTAGGGCATTCCTCTATGTCTAAGGGATATCGTTGTTATGATCTTGTTAGTCGGCACACTTATCACTCTCTCGATGTCACGTTCCATGAGTCTACCCCATTCTAAATTGACTCCTCTCCTTCCATATCTCCGCTAGTGCCATCTCTACTTCCTCGACCTGAGCCTATCTCCCTCCTCTTTGATGTTGTCTTCATCTTCTGATCCTTATACCTCTGCCCCCACTGGGCAGGACCAAATCTCTCTCATTCCACAAGTTTACGCTCGCCGACCGCGCCCTTCAGAGCCTTTGCCAGCATCTTCACCAAGCTCAAGTGTGTCTTCTATAGTCCCTGATCCCCCCTACTCCCTCCTCATGGTATCCTTATCGAACCCGTTGAGCTCCTGGTAGACTTTATTTAACCTGTTCTACTAACCACCCTATCTCCCAGTATCTTTCTTATCAGGATATTTCCTCGAGTTATCAAGCCTTTTTGGGACAGGCTAATGCTATTATCATACCTCGCTCAGTTCATGAGGCCCTCTAGGACCCCAAATGGGTTGCTGCCATGTGTACTGAGATGGACACTCTACATCAGCAGCATACTTGGAATCTTGTTCCCCTTCCTTCAAGTGCATGCATGGTGGGCTATAAGCGGTGTTCACAGTTAAGCACCTTGCAGATGGTATTGTTGATAGGTATAAAGCCCGCTTGGTGGCTAAGGGTTTTACATAGATTCCAAGTCAGGATTTTCATGCTACATTTGCTCCTATGGTGAAGCTCACTACTATTCTTCTCCTCATATATTTGGCGGCTTCTTTCACTTGGCCTTTATACCAACTTGATGTCAAGAATGCCTTCTTGAATAGTGATCTTACTGATACTATTTACATGGATCCCCCTCCCAATTTTTCTACTCAGGGGGAGTATTCCGGCAAAGTATGTAAATTGCGCAAGTCCTTATATGGGCTTAAGCAATCACCTTGTGCATGGTTTAAAAGATTCAGTGATGGGGTTCTCTCTATGAGATTTATTCAGTGCCAGTCAGACCACACTTGCTTTATTAGACGTCTCTCCCATGGTCATTGCACTATTATCTCTGTCTATATGGATGATATTATTATTACAAGTAATGATTTGTCTAGAATTGCTCAAATTAGAAAGGACTTGGGAGACACCTTTGAGATCAAGGATCTAGGACCTCTTAAGTATTTATTGGGCATTGAGATAGCATGCTCCCGCAAGGGCATTTCCCTCTCTCAGTGAAAACATGCCCTCGATCTCCTTATGGACATTGGTATGTTGGGATGTCGGCCAATTTCTACGCCCTTGGATCTGAATATCTTTCTTTCTGCAGAGTCTGGTGATCTATTGACAGACCCTTCGTTGTATCAGAGACTTTTTGGTCACCTTATCTACTTGACCAACACTCGGCCTAATTTGGCCTATGTAGTGAGCCTAGTAAGTCAGTTTATGCATTCTCCCCGAACTTCACATCTTGATGTTGTCTATCACATCTTACGGTATGTGAAGACCTCACTTGGACTAGGATTGTTCTATTCATCTGGAATACAACCAGGTCTTTCCGTGTTTATTGTTGCTGACTATGCTGGGTCCAAGACTGACAGGCGATCTACCTCAGGTACTTGTACTTTTGAGGGTGATCATCTTCTTTCTTGGAAGAGTAAAAAGCAGGCGGTGGTTTAACATTCTTCTGCTGAGGATGGATATCGGGCTATGGCACAGGGTACCTGTGAGATCCTATGACTACGCTCTCTTCTATCTGAGATTGGCTTTCCTGTGACAGACTCTTTTTTGTTGTTTTGTGACAACAAGTCTGCTATAGCTCTCTTTTCTGATTCAATTCTGCAAAAGAGGACCAAGCATATTAAGGTGGACATTTACTTCATCAGGGAAAAAGTTCGTTCTGGGATTATCTCTCCCCACTTTATTTCCTCCAAAGGCCAGGTTGCTGATGTCTTCACCAAGTCTATTGGCCTAGGTTTATTACAGACTGCTATCTCCAAGCTTCGACTTGTCAACATCTTCGGTCCAGCTTGAGGGGGAGTATTGAACATAGTGTATAGTTTTAGTTCCACATTGGAACGTTAGGATAATCTCACTCTCTTGTACAACCATATATATACATCTCCAAGTTGCCAGAAAAATACACCAAGTGAAATTCACTTCCTCTTGTAAAGTTTTCTCTCTTTTACTTTCTTCTATATTTTGACACACACATAAATACATAAACTCTTTAACTTACATAAAATAAAACAATTCATTACATTAAATTTGAACATATATTTCACATGAAAACACATCTTACACTACAAACATTCTTCATGCTTTTCATGAAAAAGACTTCAAACAATTAGAAGAACACGAAAATGAATTGCATGCTGTGGGAAAATGAGATTGAGAGTAATGGAGAGAGCGAGTGTGAAAAAGAGAATAAGAGGATAAGAGTGATTTTAGCTTGTTCAGGGTAGAAGAGTTTCGAATTCTTATCTTAGTTTTCTTTTGGTTTTCTTGAACAGCTTTGAGTTTGTTTCCAAATTTTGTTAAAACAACCTTAGGAAGCACCAGAACTGATGCCCAATATGTTGGGTTTCCCTCCTTGTGGGGCCCAACAATTGGAAAGAGTTTTTTTTTAATGGCCGTTGGCTTCTCAAGGAAGCAGTTCTCACCTTCAGCAAAAGGTCTCATGAGCAATGGCTGACCCTTTACCTCCTTCTTTTTCTTTGTTTCGTTTTTCTTGCTTGCTGCCATTGGACTCTGGTTTTTCAATACTAGCTCCCAATGCCTGCAGCACTCCTTCTACCTAGAGCAGCTCCTCACAACTGTAGGGCTTCTAGTCTTCTTCTCCAGCAGCTACGGCTGCAAGCTACTACCCTCACTCTTGAACTTCGACTGTGTATTATTAATAGCATATTGAGTTATTCTGGTTGTGCTCATTTTGGTTGGTTCTTTGGAGTTTTGTTTAGAATATTTGGTGAGAGCTTTCCATCTTGCTACATTTATTTATACACTCCTGTGTATTTGTAAGGTTTATGCCTTTTGTATCCACTTTGTACAACTTATTTTAGTGATAGTGGATTTGGACCGCCGTGCCCCGTGGACGTACCTCAACATTTGAGGGAACCACGTTAAATTTCTTGTGTCTCAATTTTTATTGTTTGCATTATTCCATTGATTTACTTGTGGGTATTTGTTCGTATATATAATATTTCCCTAACAAATGGTGTCAAAGCCGTGTTATTTCTACGCATTAAATTTATGTAAATCATGGATGGTAATGTTGGCCGTATGATTAGCTTCAATGGAAGCAATTGGGTAACTTGGAAGACAAAAATGCAAGATCTTTTATTTTGTAAAGATTTGGATGGGCCTATTGAGGGTGATAGCCGAAAGCCTAAAGACATAAGTGATAATGAGTGGAATAGGCTTAATAGGAAAATCGTTGGTGTTATCCGACAATGGATTGATGATAGTGTTTTTCATCATGTTTATACTGAAACTTGAGCACATGAATTGTGAAAAAAATTAGAGGGTCTTTATGATAGAAAATTAGCTACAAATAAAGCCTTTCTTTTTCAAAAATTGGTGAATTTGAAATATAAAATGGTGGTCTTATTATTGAGCATTTGAATGAAATGAAAAATATTATCAAGCAGCTTGCTACTATGAGAATAGTTTTTGATGATGAATTGCTGGCCTTAATGCTTCTTAGCTCTTTGCCGAAAAGTTGGGAGACTTTGGTTGTGACTGTTAGTAATTCGGCTCCCGATGGAATTGTTACTATGAACCAAGTAACTAACAGCTTGTTGAATGAAGAAATTAGAAGAAAATCAATTGGCTCTTCTCATTCAGAGGCACTTGTGACAGAAAACCGGGGGAGAGGCAGAAGTAAAAGCAGATATTCTCACCGTAATGATAAATCAAGAGGTCGGTCCAGCTCAGTTTCGAAAAAAGATATTGAGTGCCACTATTGTCATAAAAAGGGGCATATGAAGCGGGAGTGTAGAAAATTAAAATTTAAGGAGCAAAACAAAGAGAAAAATTTTGAGAAAAAGCATGAAGACACAACTTCATTTGCATTTGATGGTGATCTCATGGTTGTTTGTGATGAATGTTGCATTAATTTAATAATTCAAGAGACTGATTGGGTTATTGATTCCGGTGCGTCATTCCATGTCACTTCTCGGGGAGATTTCTTCACTTCTTATTCCAAAGGAAATTATGGAGTTGTTCGGATGGGAAATGAAGGTCTATCAAAAATTGTTCGCATTGGAAATGTTTGTTTGGAAACAAATTTGGGATGCAAGTTGGTACTCAAAGATGTGAGACATGTACCCAATATTCGACTAAATTTGATATCTACTGGAAAGCTTGATGATGAAGGGTTTGACAATCATTTTGGTGATGGAAAATGGAAGCTCACAAAGGGTAATTTGGTGGTGACTAAAGGCAAGAAAACCGGTACACTTTATATGATGCGAGGTAAAATTGGTAATGGTGTTGTGAATGCAATTGAAAGTCACTCTTCCACAGATTTGTGGCATAAGCGGCTTGGGCACAAGAGTGAAAAAGGAATGCAGTTTTTGTTCAAAAAGAAGCTCCTACCCAGGATGAAAGGTACCTCTCTTAAAGCTTGTGTTCATTGTTTGGCTGGTAAGCAACATAGAGCTCCTTTTCGTGCAAAGTTTGTTACTAAAAAATCTAATGTTTTAGATTTGATACATTCAGATATATGTGGTCCTTTGAAAGTTAAATCTCATGGTGGTGCACTTTATTTTGTTACCTTTATTGATGATTGTTCAAGAAAAGTTTGGGCTTACACTTTGAAGACTAAAGATCAAGTCTTAGATGTGTTTAAGCATTTTCAGGTTAAAGTTGAAAGGGAGATAAGAAAGAAGGTGAAATGTGTGCGCTTGGATAATGGTGGAGAGTACATTGGCCCATTTGATGCATATTGTTACAGTTAAGGAATTAGACATCAAAAGACCATTAAGAAAACCCCTCAACAAAATGGTATTGCTGAAAGGATGAACCGCACTATACTGGAGAGAATGAGATGTATGCTCTCTCATGCGAAGTTGCAAAAATCATTTTGGGGTGAAGCAATGAGGACGGAGGTGGACTTGATTAATTTTTCCCCTTCAATTCCTTTACTTGGTGAAGTTCCTGAAAAAATTTGGAAAGGTAAGGATGTTACTTATGATCACTTGAAAGTGTTTGGCTGTCGTGCATTTGTTCACATTCCAAAAGATGAAAGATCCAAACTTGATAACAAGACAATGCAATGTATTTTTCTTGGCTATGGGCATGATAAATTTGGATACAGATTGTGGGATCCGGTTGACAAGAAAATTGTTAGAAGCCGAGATGTTGTATTTTTTGAAGATCAAACAATTGAAGATTTTGGCACGGTTGAACAACCACAATCTAATGGGAATGATTTTGTTGACTTAGACTTACCTTCTCCACCTTTGGCACATGATGAAAATATGGAAGATGTTCTTCCACCTCTTGAAGATATTGGAAATGATGAAATTCCTAATGATGTTGAAGATGAAAATGAGGGGGAGCAACAAGTTCAAGAGCAAGCTCAATTGAGAAGGTCTTCAAGAGAGTCAAGACCTTCATCTAAATATCCATTAAGTGACTATGTTACTCTAACGGATCAAGGGTAACCCAAAAGCTATCAAGAAGCCATGAACCATGAAAATAAAGTTGAATGGGTGGAGGCTATGCAAGAGGAAATGAATTCCATAGTTGACAATCACACTTATGATTTGGTTAAACTTCCTCCTGGAAAGAAAGCTTTGAAAAATAAATGGGTGTTTAGATTGAAAAATGATGGAAAAAATCTTCAGTACAAGGCTAGGCTTGTGGTAAAAGGCTTTGGTCAGAAAAAGGGAATTGACTTTGATGAAATATTCTCATCGGTTGTAAAGATGTAATCTATTCGGGTTGTTCTTGGCATGACAACATACTTGAATTTAGAAGTTGAGCAACTAGATGTGAAAACCGCTTTCTTACATGGTGACTTGGAAAATGAAATTTACATGGAACAACCGGAAGGCTTCAAACAAAAAGGGAAAGAGAATTTAGTGTGCAAATTAAAGAAAAGTTTGTATGGGTTGAAACAAGCACCACGGAGATGGTACAAGAAATTTGACTCTTTCATGATTGATCATGGTTACTCAAAAACCTCTTCGGATGATTGTGTGTTTGTGAAAAAATTTTCAAATGACACTTATATTATTCTCCTACTCTATGTTGACGATATGATCATTGTAGGACAAGACTTCTCCAAGATTGACAAATTGAAGTTAGAGTTGAGCAAGTCTTTTGGGACTAGCAAAACAAATTCTTGATCGTGAAAAAGGGCAAATTTGGTTGTCTCAAGAAAGTTACATTGAAAAAGTGCTTTAGAAGTTCAATATGGATAAAGCAAAACCCGTTGGTTGCCCACTTGCTAGTCACTTCAAGTTTAGTTCTAAACAAAGTCCTACAAGTGAGAAAGATAAGGAAGAGATGAAAATTCCTTATGCTTCGACCGTTGGTTCCTTAATGTATGCAATGGTTTGCACAAGATCGGATTTAGCTTATGCTATTGGAGTTGTTAGTTAGTTTCTCTCTAATCTAGGAAAGGAGCATTGGTTAGCAGTAAAATGGATTCTCCGATACCTTAGAGGCACTTCAAAGGCATGCTTGAACTTTGGAACGCTCCATGGATTCACGGATGTCGACATGGCCGGTGATGTTGATTCTAGAAAATCCACTTTGGGTTATTTGATGACTTTTGCAGGGGGAGCTGTGGTATGGTAATCTAAATTACAGAAATGTGTTGCTCTATCTACTATGGAAGCCAAGTTTGTTGCCATTATGGAAGCTTGCAAAGAATTGCTTTGGTTGAAGAGATTTTTGAAAGAGTTGGGGATGGAACAGGAAAGGTATGTTCTTTATTGTGATAGCCAAAGTGCAATTCATTTGAGTAAGAATTCTATCTTCCATTCAAAGTCAAAATATATTGACGTTAAATATCATTGGATTCGGGATGTGTTGGATAAGAAATTATTGCAGCTTGACAAAATTCACACTGATGATAATGGTTCAGATATGATGACAAAAGTATTGTCTAGAGACAAGCATGTGAAGTGTCTAGTTTTGGCCAGATTGGTGGAGTCGTCCCCATAAGTCGGGAGGGAGAGATTTGTTGGGTTTCCCTCCTTGTGGGGCCCAACAATTGGAAAGAGTTATTTTTTAATGGCTCTTGGCTTCTCAAGGAAGCAGTTCTCACCTTCAGCAAAAGGTCTCACGCGCAGTGGCTGACCCTTTACCTCCTTCTTTTTCTTTATTTCGTTTTTCCTGCTTGCTGCCATTGGACTCTGGTTTTTCAATACCAGCTCCCAACACCTGCAGCACTCCTTCTGCCTACAGCAGCTCCTCACAAGTGTAGGGCTGCTAGTCTTCTTCGCCAGCAGCTACGGTTGCAAGCTACTGCCCTCACTCTTGAACTCCGACTGTGTATTATTAACAGCATATTGAGTTATTCTGATTGTGCTCATTTTGGTTGGTTCTTTGGAGTTTTGTTCAGAATATTTGGTGAGAGCTTTCCATCTTCCTACATTTATTTATACACTCTTGTGTATTTGTAAGGCTTATGCCTTTTGTATCCACTTCGTACAACTTATTTTGGTGATAGTGGATTTGGACCGCCGTGCCCCATGGACGTACCTCAACATTTGAGGAAACTACGTTAAATTTCTTGTGTCTCAATTTTTATTATTTGCATTATTCCATTGATTTACTTGTGAGAATTTGTTCGTATATATAATATTTTCCTAACACAATATCCATAAGTATTCAGTAAAATGGATTTAAAAAGTTGTAATCTCCAGAATAAGATGGAAACTTGTGAGTTATTAGAAATTTTATCAACAAGAAGATCACAATCCGTATTGCTAATTCTCTTAGTAACCAAAGGTAGACCCAAATACTTCACTAGAAGCTGGCTCTTTTCAATCTGAATCTCCTCGGATACAGCATTAACGGTATCGGGCAGAATACCAAAACTGAAAAACTCAGACTTAGCCTGATTGCATTTAAGGTCAGTCATTTTGTAAAATTATTCAAGACATTCTTTACAGCTGTAGCAGAATTCAAGTCAACTTTTGCCAACATGAGGAAATCATCAGCAAAACAGAGATTTAGAAGGTTTATCTTCTTGAATTTTGGATGAAAAGATAAAGTACCTTTAGAGGCAGCATAATGAAGAAGTTTAGTAAGAACTTTCATCTTCATAACAAAAAGACAAGGAGAAATTAGATCTCCTTGTCTTAAATCTTTCTTACCTTTGAAAGAGCCCTCAAGAGAACCATTTATCATAGTTGAAAAGGAAGGAGTAGAGATGCATTCATTTATCGAACTCATAATACAGTCCAACAACTGAATCAAGAAACCCCAATTCACTGAATCAAATGCTTTATCAACCTTTTAATCCATTCTAGGAGATCGACCCTTAACATGATAACCAGCCTTTGGGCTAAAAGTAAATAATCTTGGATATTTCTGCCTTTAATAAATGTTGTTTGATTAGCATTGATGAACGACCCAAGACGTTTTTGCAGCCTGTTATCAAAAATTTTTGCGATACGCTGATAGAGTATATTGCAACAAGTAATTGGTCTAAAGTCTTTAGGATGACAAGGAGAGTTCACTTTAGGAATCCATACAAGCATAACACCATTAACCTATTTAAGCAGTTGGGAGTCTTCAAAAAATGATAAAATAACATCAGACACATGGTTACCCACAATATGCCAACATTTTTTGAAAATCCATCATTATAACCATTAGGTCTAGGTGTTATATCATCAACAAATGAGAACATAACAGTTTTGATTTCCATAAGCTCAACTTTACTGCTTAAGTTCCCTTTCTCAATCTCAGACCAACTAAACTTAAATAGATCCTTTAAGAAATCAGACTAACATGGCTGGACCTCCTCATCTTCTCTTCCCAATAAGCTGATATAATAATCAGTCATGATACTGGCAAACTGCTTTGCTAAATTTATAGAATCCCTGTTTCCATCTTCCAGAGTAACAATCTGATTTTTGATTCTTTTATGATTAATCATTTATATAAAAAAAAATATATATATTGTTCCTATCTCCGAGTTTAAGCCAACTCTCCTTCGCCTTTTGATATAAAATCTGCTCTTCAGTTTTCAACGAAGACAAATAATTGCAAAGCTTGCTATTAACAACATCTGTATCACCTCTTTTGTCCAACAGACTTAATTGAGCAGCTTTCAGCTGCAGCACAACCTCTAGTATCCAATCTTGAATATTAGCATAATGCATATTGTTGAACAGCTTCAGATTTTTTTTCAAAATAGATTTTCTACATAGAACAAGCATAGGTGTACCCTTAATGATGATATTCTAGGAATCATAAAACTACACTGAATTTGATATAAAGCAGGATTACATAGTCCCAGCATCTGAATTTTATTCGAAGATATAAAACTGCTTACTTCTTGTTATTTGATAGGGTCATTAAGCCTCTCACATTCCAGCTACCATGAAATCAATTAGAAATTAACATGGAGTTATCATCAGACAAAGTCTGTTTCTTTGGAGGTCTCCCCTTCTTCCTTCCATTTTCTTCCATTTGATTTTCACATTTAGCTTCTGAATCAGAATTTAAAAGAGAGGACTTACTACCGCAGCCAGAGGATTTAACAGAAGCTTTATCAGCACTTTCAGGTTTCAACAGAATCCTAGCTGCATCAGATGAGTTTCTGTCGATCTCCATATCACCTTTAACAGTCAGCCTCTTTTCGATAATACTATCAGCATTCCTAGAAATAGGGAATCATGCTCCTTCCCATTAGTCTCATCCACAAGAGTGTTAAGAAGAGCAAATGCATTACTTTACGTAATCTCAACCTTCTTTTCCTTTCTAAGAGATTCATTCATTTTTGAACATTCATCCCTATCATCATAAGATTTAAACAGTATCCTTATGTGTAGCATTACTTAGCATAATCTCAGTCTTCTTTTCCTTTTCAAGAGATTCATTTATTTCTCAACATTCAGCCCTATCATCACTAGATTGAACAATAGTGTCCTCAGGAGTAGCTTTACTTTTTGCTCTGGTCCTTGAGAATCAATTTTTTTAGAGCATTACAACCTTTAGTTGAGTGACCAAACATCTTACAATTATCACATTTGGCAGGAGTCCATGCAAATTCCAATTTAATGCTTAACAGTTCCCCATTTGGAATTCTTATGTCAATAGATTGAGGAATCTAATCATTCAAATCAATCAAATGTCAATAGACTGAGGAATCTCATGATTCAAATCAATCTCAATGCAAATTCTAGAATAAGATAAAATTTTCATTTGCCTAGTAGCAGAATCAAGGAACAAAGGCTTCCCAACCTTATGAGCAATGTAACCTAGTCCATTAACAATCTAAGATACAGAAGGAAGGTTGAAGAATTTCACCCAGAGAGGAATTTTGTCAGCCTTCAACTTATCTAATTCTGAAGAAGGATACGAAAGTGAAAGAAACAAAGGACAATTGTCAATGAACCAATGTCCATTCTTAATAATCCTCGTTGAATTTGAATAGAAAAAATCTAGAGAAAAGTGAAAATATATTAATCTGCCCTGTTTTCTTCGAGACTCTATTAATAACAGATCTGAGATATGTTAACAAAGGAGGTTTGCCTATGAACTTCTCGATAATAGCGTCATTCCACTTAGAAGAACCAATAGTGAAAACATCCTCAGGTGGATCAACATTAATCCATCCGTTAACATTTTGAGGCCCATGACACTTCAATTCCTCATCAGAAATTTCGTCTTCCTTTTAACAGATTTTTTCCATTTCATTGTATTTGTAGAGATGTCTTTACTCTTTGAATTGGGTGGGGGGGGGGGGGGGGGTGAATTCCTTTGCAGCTAAACTAGTAGAAATTTTGACTTCAAAAACATTCTCCATTAAGCAATACAGAAGAAAACTAACCTTTTCAGAATCAAAAACAAATATTTCAAAAACAACTTCCTGAAGAACCAATACTTCGCACAAACAGCATCACTCTTTACAAAATCCCCAACAAAACAAAGAGATAATGCAAAAACAGAAGAGAAGCTTGATGAATCCAACAATCTTGAAGAACAATCAGGAACGGCGCACTCCACAATCAAGCTTGCTAAATTGCGCCGAAAGAAAACCGCCCAGCTTCGTGCCCCAATTTTTCGCAACAGCATCAAGCTACCAGAACGCCAAAAAAAAACAAAAAACAAAAAGCAAAAAACAAAAAACGAAAAAAAAATTAGGAACGTGCTCCCCATCTTTGATTAATCTTCAAGCATGATCTTTGAAAAAAAATATTTTGCCATGGAGTAGCAACGGTTAGGGGTGAGCATAATTCGGGGAAAACCGAATTAACCGAATTAACCGACCGAAATTGGTCGGTTCGGTTCGGTTAAAAAATTATGTTCGGTCGGTTCGGTTATGCTTTCCAACATTTCGGTGAATCGGGTTTCGGTTCGGTTAATGGAGAATGTTAATTCGGTTAACCGATTAACCGAATTAATAATTAATTAAATTTAAATATAAATTAGTAAATTAAAATCTGGTTATTATTTTTCTGGTATTCTCTCAAACTCTCAGGCTCAGTCTCACACTCAGCCAGAACGCAGAAGACCCTCCCTCACTGGCAATGAGTCACTGCCTCTCTCTCGCTCACCTGAGCTCGCTCATTCGCAGTCCACACCAGACACCACCGGTCCACCAGACTCCATCTTCACGCGATGCCGTCGTATGTGTCCATCGCTGTCGCCGACTCGCCATCGCCGCCATCGTCACCAACACGGCAACACAGACTACCCAGTCATTGCTCTTTGAAATCGGAAGGCCATCACCGAGTCACTGCCTCTCTCCCACTCATCCGAGCTCACTGCTCCGCACCGCCATCGCCATCGTCGTCGCCGTCCATCGTCACCAGCACACAAGCTGACAAGCTCCCTCTCATTCTCATTTCTCTTCTCTCGTGCACATACCAGTTCACTGAGAAGTGAGAACCACCCCCGAGTCCCCTTCCTTCACTTCTCGGGAAGCTTCCCCCCTGCCCTCACTTCTCGGATACACCTTCCCGGCTTCCCCCCTTCCCTCACTTCTCGGTTTAATTCGGTTAACCGAATTACCCGAAAAATAAATTCGGTCGGTTCGATTCGGTTCAGCCAAACGGTTCGGTCGGTTCGGTTAACAGTTTTCTTTAACCGAAAATTTCGGTTAATTCGGTTAATTAACCGAATATGGCCGAACCGACCGTTTGCTCACCCCTAGCAACGGTTACAGAAGTGATCAATACCTAAATAAGCTTGAACTTGAATACTTTTTCGATGTCAAGCTTATTTTCTCATGGCTCTATAGTCAACTCATAAAAAAATTTCATCCCCAATGACAATAAAGCAAAAATGGAGAAAACTTTGTTAAATTTATTTTTTTTTTCTTTTTTTTCTATTAGATAAAAACTTTAGCCACCAACGAATGGATCTCCTGATACAACATAAAACTTACGAATCCACACCGAATCTACGGATAAGCGTCATGCTGCGGCACCAACTTTGTTAAATTTATTCTCCTTTAACCATAGGAACTGATATCATTGCTTACCTCCTTTTTGTTTACCTCTCTTTTTAAAAAGAAGATTGTAAATTTTTAAAAAATAATTCAAAATATAAGATAAAAAGAGAAACAAATAGTTATAAGGAGACAAATTATTGAAGTACTAAATAATTTCACAGTGAAGTTTATGCATTATTTATTTTAAATAGTAATAGATAAACCGAAAACCAAAAGGTACCTTAATCAATCCCAAAAGAAAAGGCTGTTGGAACGTTACACTATATGAATCCTGCTTTTAAGCATAAGGTCGTTGCACTCTGGACATATTTAGCAACTTTAGCTATTTGGAAAATGCCTTCACTGTTTTTCCTATTTATAAACTTCATATGTGCAGTATATGAATGTGTTTTCTCATAATTAACCCAGTGAGTCCACTCGGCGAGGTCAACCCACACGCCTCCTGGTCCAGAGGCTAGAGCCGACTCGCCTTCGCCGGACCTAGTGACTGCGCCATCTCCCTGAGCACAAACTTCTGGATCTTCCCGGTGGAAGTCTTGGGAAGTTCCTCCTTGATCACCACCGTCTTCGGCGCCATATAGTGCGGCAACCTCGCCCTACAGTACTCCATTATCTCCTTCTCCGTCGTCCCCGTCGCCTCCGGCCTCAAGCTCACGAACGCGCACGGCGTCTCCCCCCAGTACTCGTCCGGCCGCGCCACCACCGCTGCCTCATTCACCGCCGGATGCGTGTACAGCAGCGACTCCACCTCCACGCTGCTCAGATTCTCCCCACCGCTAATGATCACATCCTTCGACCTGTCTTTTATTTCCAAATACCCGTCTGGGTGCATCACGGCCACGTCGCCGGTGTAGAACCACCCGTCGTCTCTCATGGATTTCGCCGTCGCCACCGGGTCCTTCAGATACCCCAGCATGATACTCGCGCCCCGCATAACGATCTCCCCCAAAGACGATCCATCTCGCTTCACGCTCTTACGCGACTTGGGATCCACCACGTCCACCTGGGTCATCCCGATCGTCCTCACTCCTTGTCTCGCCTTCAGCCTTGCCCTCTCCGTCGCCGGCAGCCGGTTCCACTGCTCTTTCCACGCGCAGGAGACGACGATTCCCGCTGTCTCGGTTAACCCGTAACCGTGTGAAACGATGAAGCCGAGAGATTCGGTCCGGAGGAGCACGGTGGCCGGCGGTGGAGACCCAGCGGTTAGGACCCGGACAGGGGTCTGGATCGGGTTCGGGTCTGCATTGGAGAGCATGTTGAGCACCACGGGTGCGACGCACATGTGGGTTACGCCGTAGGTGGTTATGGCGCGGCGGATGAATGCGCCGTCGAACCTCCGGATGCAGATGTTGGTGCCGCCGACGGCGGCCATCCCCCACGTGTAGCTCCACCCGTTGCCGTGAAACATGGGAAGGGTCCAGAGAAAAACGGGCTGTGTGGGCATCGACCACTGGATGAGCGAATCGACGGTGATGATGAAAACCCCACGGTGGCAGTGGATCACCCCCTTTGGAGACGACGTCGTTCCGGAGGTGTAGTTGAGCGTGATCGGGTCCCACTCGCTTTTGGGTCGGACCCACTCGAACCCGGGGTCGCCCTTCTCGATCAAACTCTCGTACGTGGCGCAGAAATCAGCGGTGGCATTGATTTCGGATGACACGGCGGCGGTGTCCGTGTCGGATTCGTCCGGGATGAAGACGAGGAGTGGACCGCGCGTGGATGGGGGGAACAGGGAGAGTGCTTGGAGGACGAGGGAGCGAGAGAGGCAGTCGACAAAGACGAGCTTGGAGTCGCAGTGGCGGAGGAGAACGGAGATGGTGCGGGGGTCGAGGCGGGTGTTGATGCAGTTGAGGACGGCGCCGGACATGGGAACGGCGAAGTGGAGTTCGTACATGGCGGGGACGTTGGGGGCGACGACGGAGACGACGTCGCCGGGGGAGATGCCGAGGCAGGTGATGAGGGAGGAGGCGAGCTGGAGGCGTCGGCAGCGGGTCTGGGACCAAGTGTGGGTAGTGGTGTTGTATACGACGGAGGGGCAGTCACCGTAGACGGTGGCGGCTCTGTCCAGGAAAATCAGAGGGGTGAGAGAGGAAGAATTTGCAGGTCGAGGGGTGAGAAGCTGCATTCTTTCTATTTGTGTTTATGTATCTTCAAAAATTCTATCTGGCAAATGGGGATGGAGGACCAGTGAGCAGAGCATATTGGGCAGACAGACTGACAGAGAGTGTATCTGGAAGAGAGTTTTTTCTATTTTTGATTTTTTTATTTAATAAAATATTAAATAAGGATTTGATGGGAACTTTTTTTCATTTTTAACTTTTTTGAAAAAAAAGCTACACAAGACACTTCTCTCCTCCTCCTTTTATTTTTCTTCTTCACGTGCACCAGCCTGCGCCTGCTGCTCTCCCAAGCCTTCCTCCTCTGCTGGCGAGAGAAGGTCCAGCTCCCCCTCTCTTCTCCTCCCGCACTAACTTTTTTTTTTCCCCATTCTTTAATATTTCATGCCAGCTGGAACCCATCCCACACTACTTTTTTTTTCCCCCCTAGCACTTCCATGTCGTCTCGATCCTCTGCACTCGAGTCGCTGGACGCGACCGTGAGGCCACACATCTCCAAGGAGATCATGGAGTCGAGCAAGCCTGCTGATGAATTGGTGAAGTTCAACCCAAGTGAAAGTTTGGATAATCCTGTAACTGGAACCTTTAATTCTATAGCTGTTCATCAGATACTACGCGTCGATACTAGTAGAAACCATCATTGTTGGAGATGGAATGGATAAGCTATAATCAATAAAGTAAAATCCATTTTTTATGTTTCAATACAATGATATGCCATGACCCTCTCTCTCTCTCTCTCTCTCTCTCTCTCTCTCTGAAATTATGTGATTATCAAAGCCACAAGCTTGAACAAAGAAGTTGAGAAGCAGGGCTTGGGGTGTGACTGTGTGAGTAGGCTTGCATTTTCCTATTCAATTGGGTCACCATAGTTGCATGATGGTAAGAGGCTGGCTCCGTCTCTTCCTTCTCATGGTGTAGACCATGCCAAGTTCAGATTATGGTCAACTTCCAGTGGCCCGTAAGCCAAAAATCTTCCAACAGACCTCACAGTTTTTTTACACACTGCAGATATTTTCACCTGTGCTTGAGAGTTTAGAACAACAAAATAAAATACAGTTTAATTTTTTCTATATTTAAAACCTGAAATTCAAACTCTCAAAACACAACCTCACGAAAAAAATGAGAATGGGTTGGAAGAAAGCTAAAAAAACATTTGTTCTCTGAATTCTCATATAACCCTTGAAGAACTGGGGGAAAAAAAAAAGATAATATTTTATAGTAGCCATCTTTTTGGCTTCACCTAAGCTAAAAGTTCTCTTTTTGGAAGCTCATACTGAACTTGATAACTTTTTAATATAAATTTAATTAAATATGTATTTTTAATAAATTTATTTTATATATATTGTTGATAATCTTATAACAATGAAAATATTCCAAAGATCCAAATATTCTACTAAAAAAAGAGACTTTTGAAAATGTAATTTTATAAAAATATCAGAATATTTTTTTTATGTGGCACCCTAACATTAATAGAAAATAAAGAATATTCATAGACAGTTTCTTATTATTTTTAGCAAAATTTCATTCTTGCTTTTCAAGGAGCCCCAAATATTTTATTTTTGATGTTGAATTGTTATTTACTAATTTGAGCAATTGAACATTAATGTCAATGCCTATAGTATAGATTCTGAAATATCATTCCATGAAATTCCGCCCCCAAGGAGAAATTTTCAGACACAGAAAGATGTAGACAAGAAAGAAATTTAAAGAACTCGAACCTTGGTCTGGGAAGGAGCCCATCGCCTGATCTCCCATTCCCGATGAAGCCCCAACCTGGAAATTAGGTAAGCGATCTTGTCGCCGGAACTGTCAAATTACAGAGAGTATATTAGGGAAATATATCCTTTCCATGTATAAAAATATATAGATTCCATTTTTCAATTATCTCATGTATGAATTAATATGTGAGAATCAATAAAAAAAAATTATCTTTTTTCCAAATTTAACATGATATCAGAGCCAACCCGGCCTAATTTTTTTCTAAACCTTCCTTGCAGCCGCCCACCGTTCTGAACGCAAGCAACAGTCCGGCGCTCGGTTTTTTTCTCCAGCAGCTCTCCGTCCGGTGCTCATCATTCCAAGTCGTCCAGCTCCCTCTCTCTTTCCGGCGTCGTTTCACCGTTCTCAGCCCTGTTCGTTGTCTCCGGCTGGTTCCTATCCGACGCTCACAGTCATCCCAAACTCCCTCTCGGCTGGCCGTAGTTCTCCCGTCTCTCTCTGTTTTTCTTTTCAGCGGTCTCTTATCTTCTCCGGTGTGTTATCGTCGCACCTCTCGATTGTTCAGTTTTTTTTTTTTTAGGGTTACCTCGGATTCGCGACGCTGAACGCACAAATCGGTGGTCATCGCCGCCCTCACTCACGAGTTCGCCGCTGCACTCTCTGTCACACCGGCACCGTTCCTTCTCTGTTCTCACGAGTTCACTGTTGCACTCATCCCCTCCTTTATCACGCCTCTGCACTCTCTGTACGCACGAGTTCGCTGCTGCATCTCCGTGTTCCGGCGTCGCTCTTTGCTCTCTGTCGTGCTCCGTGCTTGTAGCAACTTACGGCCAGCACATCTCCAGTTGGTTCTCCGGTGGTCTTCTTGATTTACCGGCAGCACCTGTCTGAGCCTATTCATTTTTTCCGGTTACTCGCATGCAAGCAGTAGGTCTTGATTTTCCGGCGGCGTTTCCCGACGACGTCTCTCTTTCCCTTTGATTGTCATCCTCGTAGTGTTGTGGAACCTCTCATCCAAGGCTATCTCCCTAAGCCTGTCACTAGTGGCCAGACACTTCTGCATCCGCCATCACTCACCGTCATCTCTGGCAGCCTTCGAGCGGAGCTTCGGCGAATTTCCAGCATCTCTGGTGTTTGTTGGTTCATCATCTCTCAGTCTTACGGCTGTTCTCAGTTCCCGGCGTCGTCTTTATCCTATGCAATCAGCTACTCTGGCTGTCTTCTCCGACAATCCCATATCAGTTCAGTTCTCCGGTGTCATCATCTCCGGCATTATCTTAGTCTGGCGAAGTCTCGTCTCCATCATTCCTAAGTTATCCGGCTATTCTTTCCTATCTCCGGCATCATCTCTCTCAGTTCTAGTTTGTCGTCTCGGCTTATTTTTGTTCATAGCTTTTCAGTGATCCACCTCAGTCTTGTTTTCTTCTCTGGCGCCCATCTTCTTCGGCAGTTTTTTGGTTGATCATCTTCAGTTTCGGCTCACCTTAGTGGTCTCAACACTTTGACAGCATCTTCAGCTCCTCTGATTAGACCTGAAGATTATCAAATCAAAGATTTATATTTTTTGGTCGTTGTAAAGATCGAATTTGACCCGATTCGGCGATTTGATTCATATGAACTGATCTGACGTTATGGAAGAATCTGGTTTTTCACTAGCTGCAAATATTGTCACAGGTTCTTCAACCTCTTCTAAGATTGTTATCCCTGATCTCACCAGCAAACAATACTGTCAACTCTTGGATCGTTTATCACCCTTAAACACTAACTCATAATACCGTCAACTCTTGGATTGTTTATCACCCTTGAACACCAACTCTGCCAATTTTGTTGGTAACCTTGCCTCTTGCCATTATGTTTCTCTTTCTAACACTCATGAATGGATTGTTGATCCATGTGCCTTCGATCATATGAATTCCAATTTGTCTTCTCTTGATAATATTCAACTTCTCAATCCGTCATGCCCCATTAAGCTTCCCAATGGTGACATTACCAGCACTATGCGTTTTTCTTCTAATTTCTCTCTTTTTAATATTCCTTATATGCCTTCATTTAATTTAATTAATTATCCATCAGCAAACTTACCACTGATCCCAATTTTGTTGCTATATTTTTTCCTACATTTTGTGTCTTTCAGGACCTATCAATGAGGAGGCTGATTGGACCGTGTGAAGTACGAGATGGACTTTACCACTATAAACCTCCCTCGGCCTCAATTTTCCACTCTCAAAATGTTTCTAACACTACTCTTTGACATCAACGTCTTGGTCACCCTTCTATTTCATGTATTCCGAAAACCTTACATATTTCTTATTCTCATTTTCCTTGTGATGTTTGTGCTAGAGCAAAACACACTCGTTTACCTGTTTCTTTAAACACAAATAAGAGCACATTTTGTTTTAATCGGATTTATTGTGTGATATATGGGGTGATTATTCTACAGCTTCACTTTCTGATGCACATTATTTTTTAACAATCGTGGATAACTACTCCCATGCTACATGGGTCTATCTTATGCGCATGAAATCTGATACTTTCACTTACCTTAAGAATTTTTGCGTCATGGTTAAAAATCAATTCAATTGCACTGTTAAGCACGTGTGCGCTGATAATGGTTGATTATTTCTATTCACTTTACTTTAAACATTTTTCCATGATCAAAACATTTTTCATGAGCGCATAAGTGTAGATACACCTCAATAGAATGGTGTTGTTGAGCGTAAACATCGCCACCTTCTTAATGTGGCTCGGTGTTTATGTTTTCAAGCTAATCTTTCCATCTCTTTTTGGGGTGAATGCATTCTCACATCCACTTATTTAATTAACCGCACTCCTTCACCCAGCCTCAATTATAAGTCCCCTTATGAATTTCTTTTTTAGAAACCACTATCATGCACACACTTGCGCGTGTTTGGGTGCTTGTGCTATGCCCAAATTGCTCATCAACATCGCGCTAAATTTTCTCCCCGTGCTCTTCGATGTGTTTTCGTAGGTTATCCTACTCATCATAAGGCTTATTGTGTTTATGATCTTGAAAACAAAAAAATTTTCACCTCCCATGATGTCACTTTTGAAGAAAATGTTTTTTCTTATCATCTCTCATCTCCAACTCATACATCTTCTCTAGTCTTTCCTCTTCTTATTCCTGATATAAATCCTTCCTAAACTTTCCCTACTCCACCAACAACACCTAACCCTAGCCCCTCATCTCTCCCTCCTTTTCCTTTGGTCCCCTCCTCGACACCCCCACCCTTACCCCCTTCCCTACCACCCCCTCCACTCACCTTTTCACGACCCAAACGAACTGTCACACATCCCTTTTACTTGGCTGATTATATCTGCCCTACTTTACCACAGTCCTCCACGTCTTCACAAGTTTCAAGATGTTCCTCAGGTACGGTTCATTGTCTCTCCTCTTTTTTATCTTATCATCATTTCACTAATCAACATTTGGCCTTTCTTTCTGTCATGTCCCGACATCCCGAACCCACCTCATATTCTCAAGTTGTGCTACACCCACATTGGCGTGATGCCATGGCCTCTGAAATCCAAGCCTTAGAAACCAATAATACATGAGTTCTTCAACACCTTCCACCTAAAAAAAAAAAAAAAAACCAATTCGTTGTAAATGGGTGCTCAAAACAAAACTTCGGGCCAATGGATCCATAGAGCAACACAAAGCTCGCTTGGTGGCCAAGGGCTACACTCAAGTAGAAGGTATGGATTATCATGACACTTTTGCTCCTATTGCTAAACTCGTTATTGTTATATGTGTTCTTGCAGTGGCTGCAGTTCGGAATTGGCATCTTCTTTAATTGGACGTTAACAATTTTCTCCATGGTAACCTCGATGAGGAGGTTTATATGCTCCCTCCATCGGGTTATTGAAAATAGGGGGAGACTCATGTTTGTCATCTTCAGAAATCCTGTTATGACCTTAAGCAAGTCTCTCGCAATTGGTTTTCTAAATTATCTTCTATTTTACTTGCTGAGGGTTTCACCCAATCTCAGGTGGATCATTCTTCTCTTTTCACCCGTTCTCGAGGCCAGTCTTTTACTCTCATACTTATTTATGTTGATGACATTCTCATGGAAAGCAGTGATCTCTCCGATATTAGCACCTTCAAAGTCATGCTTGCTCAAAAATTCAAACTAAAGGATCTTGGAAAATTGAAATATTTACTTAGCCTCGAAGTTGCTCGCTCTCCCACTTGTATATTTCTTAATCAACAAAAATATGCTCTTGACATCCTCACTGATAGCGATCATCTTGGTGCTCGTTCTGCCCACTTTCCCATGAAACAAAATCTCAAGTTCAGTAATACTGATGGTGATCTTCTCTTCGATCCAAGCTCGTTTCGGCGACTCGTTGGACATTTGATATATCCCACCATCACTCGCCCCAACATTGTATTTCCAATTAACATTTTCAGTCAATTTATACACCAACCTAGACAACCACATTATGATGCTGCTATACATGTTCTTCGATACATTAAGACTTCTCTAGGACAGGGCTTATTTTTTCCTTCTGCCAATGATCTTTAAGTCTCAGCCTATTCTGATTCGAATTGGGCTAGTTGTCCCCTCACTCCCTGCTCCACTACTGGTTTTTTCATTCAATTGGGCGCTAGTCCAATTTCCTAGCACACTAAGAAACAAACTATAGTATCTCGCTCCTCCACCGAAGCTAAGTACCAGACACTTGCTTCCACTACCTTTGAACTTACATGACTCAAAACTCTTTTAAATGATCTTGGAGTACTGCATTCCCAGCCTATGCTCTTATATTGTGACAACCAAGTGGCTTTTCACATTACCCAGAATCCTGTTTTCTACGAACGTACCAAACATACAGAAATCGATTGTCATATAGTTCTTAAAAAGTTATGGGCTAGTCTCTTCTTCACTAAGCATATTCCTACCCATGGTCAGCTTGCCGATATCTTCACCAAAGCTTTGGGTCATGACCATTTCCAAGACTTATCACGCAAGTTGGGCATTATGGATCTCCATGCTCCAACTTGATGGGGAGTATTAGAGAAATATACCCTTTCCATATAGAAAAACATACATTTTCCATATTTCAATTATTTCATGTATATATATACCCTTGTATCACTTGTAATATGTGAGAATCAATAGAGAAAATTTATCTTTTCTCCAAATTTAACAGAGTACGTTGAAAAATCTCTGCCAATGACCCTTCCGACCCACCACCCATCGTTGTCGAAGGCATCCACCTTATCCAAAACGTTGAAACCCGTCACTGGAATCTGGGGCAGAAGAGGCCTCACGTCGGCAGTGTCAACCACCTCCCTCAATGACTGCCCTACTTCCCTGTTCAAAAACAGAGTAAGGTGGTCCACCATCAACTTCTTCTTGCCCACCCTTCTTATAATCTTGGCCACGAAGTACAGTGAAGGGTGGGTGGACACCAGCACATCATCGTTTTGCCAAGACCAAGGTTCAAGATGGAGTTTTTCCCATTTTATTTTTATTTTAAAATAATAAATTAAATAATATCCTATTTGGAAAAATATTTCCCAAAATGACTCTGACGTAAGGGAGATTTAAACAAATCTCATTGGACCAAGCAACAAGATTTAAAGGATCAGAGCAGTTGTGAAGTTGATATGTGGCAAGCAAATTTCGTTGGGCCATCTAACAAGATTTTCCTGAAAATAGCTAAATCCGAGGGCGCAACCATCATCTCCTCTTCGTCTCGTAGGAAAACAGGTCGAAAAATATGGCAAACAGTTCTCTCTCTCTCTTAAAAAAAGCAGAGCCCCCCACCGCCTCCCTCGCTGGTTAATCATCGCGGCTACTCTTACCTCGCCGCCTCCCTTGCCGGCTTACTCACTGCAGCTATTTTCAAGCAAATTTCGCTTGATGGTTCAGCGAGATTTGCTTGTCACATGTCAACGCCTCAACTGTCCTGACCCTTTAAATCTCGCTGGACCAAACAGTGAGATTACGTTAGAGTTATGTTGGGAAATATTTTCTCAAATAGGGTATTATTTAATATATTATTTTAAAATAAAGATAAAACGAGAAAAAACTCGGGAGAGAAGTGTCGCATGCAAAACTCGCTTGTAGCGTTTTTTTTAAAAAGTAGTTTTTCAAAATGGAAAAAAAAATTCCCATCAAATCATTATTTAATATTTTTTTAAAATGAAAAAAACTCATCTAGAAGAGGCGTGGGACCCACCATTCTGAGTTGGAATACGACTTGAAACTTTTTTTTATTTTATTTTTCTTTATATATTAATAATGACAATATGATTGAGAAACGGTTGGCTTTAGGTAGGGAAAAAAAATATTATATTAATATTTAGATATGTTAAAATTCCAAAGTTGTATAGTTGTCACCTATCTTTAAAAAATTAAGTCATTTGCATAGATTTAAAAATTAATGTGATTGTATATTTTTGTTCTATGATTGAGGAAAGAGAAAGAGAAGCAGGTAGAGGTAAAGCATTAAGAAATGGTATGGAATGGCCCAAGAGGACGTCAAGAGTAGAAAGTAGAGACTATGGGCATTGGCCGCCTGTCTCCTTCCTACGCCCAAATTTCTAGCCCCATCTTTGCCCATTGCCGCCACTCTATTCTATTGAAGGGTTTTGTTTGAAAACAATATATATATATATATATATATATATATATATATATTCACTCTCAATTTTAAATATTATTAAAATTATATATATCTATTCTAACGATTAGAAGTTAGGAAAAAAAATGATAATGATGTGTAAGTTAAAATATTGCTAATTGATTTACTGCATATTTTATTTTCTTTTGACTTTTCTTGGTAGTCAAAAAAAAAATTGAATTCCTTTAAATTTTTATTTGTATCTTTTGTAAGTTTAAACATAAACATGATTTATACACTTTAATTTTAAGGATCTTCGAAACTCATAATTTTACATAACAAACATTAAAAGAAAACCATAACTTCTTGATCCGTAGCCTCCAAGCATATATCCTTAGACTGGGTTTCTATTTCACAACCTTACGCTTCCTTACGCTCTTTCTTAATTTGATGGAAATCTTAGCATAAACTTTCTAGGTTGAGATAGGACCAACCCCAAACCTCATTTATATATTAATCACTTCCATCAAGTGATTAATTAATATACATAATTTATCATAATTATAGACTTCTCATATTCCGAAATATCATTATTGTAAATTATGATAACATTATTATATTTAATATTAAAGACCTTTCATATTACCTCAATAAATATGATCATAATTTTATTTTAGACAATTAATGTCTTACATTCTCCTACTTGGTTCACGTGAAATTACTTAACATAGTTGATCATATAAACATAATGCGCGTACATTAGTTATCATTCATATGTAGAAAACTTATAGGAGTCATGGCAGTTCCATATCATCTTTATTAACATAGTCCCTTCCATGTACTACGATACAAGTTCCACTACATATAATGATCTTTAAGTGAAAGACATACATTAGGTCCAACTTTAATGACTTAATTGAGATAATCCTGTTATCATTATTCCATAGCAATTATGTGTACAAAAATGGAAAACAGAAATAATAGAAACATTTTCATTATTGAGTTCAAGTATCAATTAAACAACATATATTAAGATTCCATAATGCTCATCTTTTCAACATGACCAATAAATGTTTTGGGCAGCAATCCTTTCGTCAAAGGATCAGCTATCATACAATCGGTGCTAATATTTTCAATTGACACTTTTATGTTTCTTTATTTTTTTTTCAGCTCCTTGATTGTTCACATAATGAATAGAATGAATTCCTTGATTGTTCAATCGTATTTTATTTGAACTAGCATACTGTGCAACTCATGCACATTCTATTTATCTTTCATGCTATTATAGTTCATTCAAAAAGCTCCATACTCAGTCGATAATCAGTTTAAAATGAACTGAACAAGAAAATTTTCATTCACATCCATTCCCAAAGTCTTAAGTTTTGCTACAATATTTGTCATTTCAATAACATGCTCATGCATAGTACGTGAACCATCAAACTTTATGGTAGTTAACATACACACTAATGTCTCATCAAGAGACTTATCTACTGTTTGGGAACCTTCTCCCACAAACTTTAAAAATTCTTTGGCATTTTCAATTTTAGGAATAGCTGTCTTGATGTTATTTGCAACACTCATTCGCATAAACATCAAACTTAATCTATTTGATCTTTCCCAATTATTATAATAGGTTATTTTTTTCAACATTGCTAGAATCAGTAATAGCAGCAAGCTGATCATTTAAGAGTGTCAAATCAAGATTCAATACACCGAGGTGAAATTGAACTTGTTCACTTCAATCAACAAAATTCAACCCCATTAAACATTAGAATAGATAAAACATGCAAGTGTAACGATCCAGGCACAGATACTACAAGAATTAAATACACTTAATGCTTGGAATAAAACATTTATAAGATTACAAACATAAAAATATTAATTTTTTTCCTTTGGGAGAAACACTAATATAAAGAGCTTTAAAATGATGCTAATTAAATACTTTGGTAACATTATATGCACTCATTATAAGTATCTATTATCTTTGGATAAATAGATAATAAAACATAATATTATTATCAAATCATTACCCTTATATTATAAGAACAATTAATCCACCTTTGGGTGATTCTTGATGTCTTATAATAATTTATATATATATATATATATATATATATATATATATATATATCATTCTAGCATCAAACATATGAGAACTTTACTTAATGATTTAATCACTTTGGTGATTGAAATCAAAGCACTTTATAACATCACAATGTTAAAATATTGTGAGTAACATAAACATGCTGGTAGAATGCTTGCAGATTCATGTTAGCATGCATTAACATTATATATCCTATTGATTTTCACGGATCAAGTCATAAAAGTTATATAACTTTCGTAGCCCATTCGTCTTATGTGCCACAAAAGGAATAAATTTATACCTTCAGAAATAACATTTCTTTTATTTAAATAATTATAAAATCATTCCAGCCACTCAATCACATAACATAATAACATTAATATATATTTATATATATTTTCTATCACAACAAACGTTCTGCACCATCAAACTTTATTTACCAAGGCTTACCACACTTACATCATTATACCTTAGAAAAACAAAAGGTTACAACTGTATCTTGATTCATGAACTAAAATTAACAGAACATGAACCTTTAATCATAATCGAAAATCATGAATTTCTATAACTTGGCTCTGATATCACATGTAAGTTTAAACATAAACATGATTTATACATTTTAATTTAAATGACTTTCGAAACTCGAAATTTTACACAACAAACATTAAAAGAAAATCATACCTTGATCCATAGCCTCAAAGTGTATATCCTTAGACTGTATTTCTATCTCACAATCTTACGCTTCCTTATGCTCTTTCTTAATTTGATAGAAATCCCATACCTTGATCCATAGCCTCAAAGTGTATATCCTTAGACTGTATTTCTATCTCACAATCTTACGCTTCCTTATGCTCTTTCTTAATTTGATAGAAATCCTAGCACAAGCTTTCTAGGTTGAGATAGGACCAGTCCCAAACCTCCTTTATATATTAATCACTTTCATCAATTGATTAATTAATATATATAATTTATCATAATTATAGACTTCTCATATTCAAAGATATCATTATTGTAAATTATGATAACATTATTATATTTAATATTAAAGACCTTTCATATTACCTCAATAAATAAGATCATAATTTTGTTTGAGGCAACTAATGTCTTACATCTTTTATTCCTATGTTTGTAAGAATATTTACAATCTTTTCCTAAAAATTAGCTAACTGCCTAGTTGGTTATGTCGATGGCCATTTTGATCGAATGCCCAAAGGTTGTCAAATATTTTTACTTTTTCTATTTGTTTACCTTTTGTTCTTGCCGCAATCACTTTATTTTTGAGACAAAATCTCTGTCATTCCGGGCATTTCTCCCTACTTTCTGCCAATTCTAATTGCATCAAGTGGCTTGGAGCTGTCCGAAATGGTAGAAAGAGGTATGACAGAAATTTTGACTTTGCACAAGCAAATAAAGATAAAAATCTGTGTCATTCCGAGATTTTCTAGTCTCTTTTTGCTAAACCTGACTGCACCAAGCGATTCAAAGAAGTTCAAAATGATAAGAAGAGGGTTGACAACAATTTTGACCTCAGATATGTAAATTGGGGTATAACCCTTGTCATTTCGAACTTTTCTACACCATTTCTACCAAATTTGTTTACATTGGGTGATTTAAGGCAGTCCAAAATGGTATGAAGATGTCTGACATCGATTTTGACTTCAAACGTGCAAATTAAGGTAAAACCCTATTATTTTTAAAATTTTTTTATCTTTTCTACTAATTTTGACTGCACTAGTTGATTCGAAATAGTCTAAAATGATAAGATAGTGTCTCTTGTTCCAGTAATTTTACCTTCTAACATGAAAATCGAGACAGAAGCCCCTTCATTTTTGGCTTTTCAACTCTCTTTTTGTCAAGTTTTACTGTATCGAGTGATCCAAAACAGTAACTTGCTTGCTTTTGCTCATTGTTGATGTGCATTATCAATTTTTATTCATTCATTTTATATTTTTTTTCTTTTCTTAGTAATTTAACATGAAAAATAAATTCTTTCAATTTTTTTTTTCTTTCTTTAGTGTTTTTAAGTTTCAAATGGATGGAGTCTTAAGTTTCATAAATTTGTGTATTTTAAGAGTATCAATATAAGAAGAATACTAGAACTGTGGTTTTCTAAAATAGTCTAAGCACACAAATCCGAAAAATATATTATTTTTGATTGATGAAAGAGAGAGAGAAGCAGGTATAGCGTTAAATGGAAGAAAAAATGGTAAATGATGAGAACATGCATAAGGCGTGGAATAACCAAAGAGGATGTTAAATTTGAATAAAGATATTTTCTTACATATTATTCAACATTACAAGGGTGTATATATATACATGAGTCAAGGAACAAGATCCCAAATTACTCCTAAATATCTACTCTATAATAATTATACAATAATTGAAAAATGGAAAGTGTAGATATTTCTCTAATACTCCCCCTCAAGTTGGAGCATGGAGATCCATAATGCCTGACTGTGGGTAAGAATATGCTTAGTGAAGAAGAGGCCAGCCCGTAACTTTCACGAACAATATGACAAGCGATTTTTATATGTTTTGTACGTTCATGGAAAATATGATTCTGGGCAATGTGAAAAGTTGCTTGATTGTCACAATATAAAAGCATAGGCTGGGAATGTGGTGCACCAAGATCATGTAAAAGAGTTTTGAGTCATGTAAATTCACAGGCAGTGGAAACAAGTGCCTGATACTCAGCTTCGGCAGAGGAGCGAGAGACTATATTTTGTTTCTTAGTGCACTAGGAAATCAGACTAGTGCCTAGTTGTATAAAAAAATCAGTGGTGGAGTGGCGAGTGAGGGGACAACTAGCCCAATTCGAATCAGAATAGGCTGAAACTTGAAGAGTGTTGGCAGTTAGGAAAAAATAAGCCTTGACTTGGAGATGCCTTATTGTATCAAAAAACACATACAACAGCATCATAATATGGTTGTTTGGGCTGGTGCATAAATTGACTGAGAATGTTGACTAGAGACGAGTGATGGTGAGATATATCAAACGTCCAATGAGTCACTGAAACAAGCTGGTATCAGAGAGAAGATCACCATTAGTATTATTGAGCTTGAGATTTTGTTCCATGGGAAAGTAGGCAGGACAAGCACCAAGACGATCGCTATTAATGAGGATGTTAAAAGCATATTTTTGTTGATTAAGAAATATGCCAGTGGGAGCACGAGCAACTTTAAGGCCAAGGAAATATTTCAGTTTTCCAAGATCCTTTAGTTTGAATTTGTGAGCAAACATGGCTTTGAAAGTGCTAATATCAGAGAGATCATTGCCTACCATGAGAATGTCATCAACATAAACAAATATGACAGTAAAATACTGACCCCAAGAGCAGGTGAAGAGAGAGTGATCGGCTTGAGATTGGTGAAACCCTTAACAAGTAAAACAAAAGATAATTTAGAGAACCAATTGCGAGAGGCTTGCTTAAGGCCATAAAGTGATTTCTGAAGACGACAAACACAAGTCTCCCCCTATTTGCAATAACCCGGTGGAGGGGTCATATAAACCTCCTCATCGAGGTCATTATGGAAAAAGACGTTGTTGATGTCCAATTGAAGGAGATGCCAATTCTGAGCTGCAGCCACTACAAGAACACACCTAATAGTAATGAGTTTAACAACATGAGCAAAAGTGTCATGATAATCTAAACCTTCTACCTGAGTGTAGCCCTTGGCCACCAAGCGAGCTTTGTGTTGCTCTATGGATCCATTGGCCCAATTTTTTGCTTTGAACATCCATTTACAGCCAATTGGTTTTTTTCCAGGTGGAAGGTCTTGAAGAACCAATATATTATTGGCTTCTAAGGCTTGGGTTTCAGAATCCATGGCATTATACCAATGTGGGTAGAGCACAACATGAGAATATGAGGTGGGTTCAAGATGGTGGGACATAACAGAATGAAAAAAACAAATGTTGATTAGGAAAATGATGATAAGATAAAAAAGAAGAGAGACAATGAACTGTACCTGAGGAAGATCTTGAAAGTTGTGAAGTCATGGAGGACTTTGGTAAAAGAGGGCAAATATAATCGTCCAAGTAAGAAGGATATGTGACAGCTCGTTTTGGCCGTGAAGAGATGGGTGGAGGGGGTGGTGAGGAATGGGGTGAGGGTAAGGGTCTCGTTGAGGATACCAAGGGAGAAGGAGGGAGAGATGAAGGGCTAGGGGTAGGGTTGTTTGGTTGGGTAGGTAAAGTGTAAGAAGGGAGGATATCGGGAATAGGGAGTGGAAGGACTGAAGAAGATGTAGGATTTGGAGGTATGAGATAATAGGGAAAAATAGTTTCTTCAAAAGTGACATCATGGGAGATGAAAAGTTTTTTTTTTTCAAGATCGTATACACGATAAGCCTTATGATGAGCATGATGGCCTAAGAAAACACATTGAAGAGCACGAGGAGAGAATTTATCATGATGTTGGCGAGCGGTTTGGGCATAGCACAAGCACCCAAATACTCCCAAGTGTGTATACGATGGTGGTTTCTGAAAAATAAGTTCATAAGGGGACTTATGATTGAGGCTAGGTGAAGGAGTGCGGCTAATTAAATAAGTGGCTATGAGAATGCATTCACCCCAAAAGAAGGGGGGAAGATTGGCTAGAAAACATAAACATCGAGCCACATTAAGAAGATAGCAATGTTTACACTCGACAACACCATTATGTTGAGGTGTACCCACACAGATGCACTCATCAAAAATGTCATGATCATGAAAAAAGGTTTGAAGTGGATTGGAAAGAAATTTTTTACCATTATCAGTGCGCAAGTGCTTAATAGTGCAATTGAATTGATTTTTAATCATGGCGTAAAAAATTTTAAGGCATGTAATCAAATTTCATGTGCATAAGATAGTCCCATGTAGCACGTGAGTAGTCATCCACAATTGTTAAAAAATAATGTGCACCACAAAGTGAAGCTGTAGGATAACCACCCCATATGCCACAATAAATTCGATTAAAACAAAATGTGCTCTTATTTGTATTCAAAGGAAAAGGTAAACAAGTGTGCTTTGCTCTAGCACAAACATCACAAGCCAAAGGAGAATAAGAAATATTTAAAGTTTTTGGAATACATGAAATAGAAGGGTGACCAAGATGTTGATACCAAAGAATAGTGTTAGAAACACGCTGAAAGTGGAAAATTGAGGCGGAGAGAGGTTCATAGTGGTAAAGTCCATCCTGTACTTCACCTGTTCCAATCAGCCTCCTCACTTATAGGTCCTGAAAAATAAAAAAGGTAGGAAAAAAATAGCAACACAATTAAGATCAGTGAAAAGTTTTCTGATGGACAATAAATTAAATTTAAATGAAGGCACATAAAGAACATTAGAAAGAGAGAGATTAGGAGAAAAACACATAGTTCCAATATGAGTTATAGGAACACTGTCACCATTTGGAAGCTTAATAGGGCATGATTGATTAAGGGGTTGACTATTATCAAGAGAAGATAAATTGGAAGTCATATGATCTAAGGCACCTGAATCAACAATCCATTTAGTATTAGAAAAAGAAGCAGAATGATAAGAAGCAAAGTTATCAGCAAAATTGGCAGAGTTGGTGTTTGAGGGCGATAAAAGATCCAAGAGTTGATGGTATTGTTCCCTGGTGAGACCAGAGACAGCAATCTCAGAAGAAGTTGAAAAACCAGTGACAATATTTGCAGCCATTAAAGAACCAGGATTTTTATTGAGTGTTCCACGAGATTGAGACTTGTTGCTGGGATAACCATGCAGCTTATAACATTGTGCTTTCCAATGACCATCATGACCACAGTGGTCACATTTTGGATAACCACACCCTCGTCCCTTGCTATCAGAAGAATGAGAAAAATTACGAGGATCCACCATGGCAGCAGATTTTATCGAAATGCTAGAGATATGAAGAAGGCATTGCTTCTCTTCTTGATGCAAAATTGAATAGATTTTGGTGATGGAAGGTAAAGGATCCATGGCCAAATTTGGTTGCGGATGGAAGCATATAAGTCATATAACCCCATCAAAACTTTTCTTGATGCAAAATTGAATAGACTTTGGTGATAGAAGGTAAAGGATCCATGGCCAAAATTTGGTTGCGAATGGAAGCATATGAGTCATATAACCCCATCAAAACTCTTCTTGATTCAAAATTGAATAGACTTTGGTGATGGAAGGTAAAGGATCCATGGCCAAAATTTGGCTGCTGATGGAAGCATATGAATCATGTAACCCCATCAAAAACTGAAAAACTCACTCAGTGTCTTGCATTCGGATTAATTCTTTTAAGACACCACAAGTGCACTGGGGTGTGGAGGCAAGCATGGATATTTTATC
The DNA here is from genome assembly GCF_029873635.1 of Malania oleifera. Classification (NCBI taxonomy): domain Eukaryota; kingdom Viridiplantae; phylum Streptophyta; class Magnoliopsida; order Santalales; family Ximeniaceae; genus Malania; species Malania oleifera. The sequence continues at coordinate 105,401,323 of NC_080419.1, forward strand.
CCAATAACCTTTAAACCCTGTAAAATACACAAAGATGGTCATGGATCCTTGGGTAAGAATAACAATGTCACGCTTCAACTTGAAAATTCTAGGATTGTTGCTTTGAGAGAAACAATTCTCAAGATCCAGCCATCATGGGGAAATTCATGATAGATCAGACTATGAACAATAGAATTATCAATGGAGTTAAGGATCCATGATCAAACCATATCACTGCAACGTTCCTATAGTTGAGTTTCTGCTAAGGAGGACGTTGGTTTTGTGATATCCTGTGGAAGAAATGCTTAAAAAGATTAGATGTTACTACCCATATCAACAAGGTGCACCTTTCTTTTCGGGAGCCTTTCCATAAGAACTCCACAGTTAAACGTACTTGGCTTGGAGTAATCTTGTCATGGGTGATCTTCTGGGAAGTTTTTTCAAGAAGTGTGTAAGTGAGGACACACTGAAAAAGACACGTGTTGGTCTGTGGGGCAAATCATTAGTCCGATAAGGCCTGCCCCCCTATTGTCTGGTCCAAGTGGAGGAGGAGAGATGTAGTGCTCCCTAGAAAACCCAAGTTAGGGCGTTATAGGTTTGGGAACAGTACTATTAACAAAACCAAATTTATTTTTGGCATTCAAGGCCATTTTCATAGCCCTCTTCCAGGTAGGATAATTGTCACCATTGAGAAGAGTGGAGACGAGGATGGCATGTGGGTGATAAGCATAATGGAGAAAATATGGAGATGACACATCCATAATTGATGAGGATGTTGGACTGGAGGAGGAGACCTCCACTGATGTGATGTTGGACATAATGTCAGATCAATTCAGATTAACCAAACCGCCGAATAGGGTCATATCCGATCTTTGTGAGGGACGATTACTGCTACTTTTGCCAGAGAAGACAATTGGAGACAATGAGCATGAAATGATGCCGGATACTGAATGTTGAGATAAGGTCGGAGAAGGCAAGTCTAGCCGGAGACTACCCAGAGGTCACTAGAGAGATAGAGAACATGCTGGAGAATATAACAGAGCTCTAGAGAAACTGCTACGAGCACCGAAGATACTAGAGAAAACTAGCAGAGAGAGATGGACGCTGGAGAAGATGAAGCTGGGATGACGAGAGAGACCTGCAACCCAAGACGATGGAAGATACCAGCCGAGACGACAGGAAAAATTGAGAACTAGAAGAGCAATGATGCCGAAAAGGAGAGAGACCATGGGAGACAACCGGAGATGAATGGCAGAGAAGCGGTATTCGGAGAAGCAAGATGACAACGTCAGTGCTGGGAGGAATGACCACGACAACGACGATGAGGTTCGAACTCCGAACGACGTCTGCAAGGAACGATGACGTCTGCAGAGGAGGAAGAATGTCAAACAAAGACTGAATGCTAAACTAAGAAGAGATCGCTAAAGCAGACAATCGGAACTGAGAACAGATGATAGGGAGAGATGCCTGAAAAAAAAAACAGAGAGCTGCGAGATGAACTGGGAGATCTACAAGGGACTTGAGATGAGTCGAAGAAGACTTCTGCCAAAAAATGGAGAAAGACGAGAGATCTGCAACTCCGGAAACGACAAGACTACTGCTAGAGAAAACGGAAGAACTGAGAGAGAGACGACGACGGCGAACATAGATGATGACTGCCGACGCTGAACGACGAATGACCTAGCAGTGAATAGTCACAAAGATCGGTGTCTCTGATACCATGTTAAATTTGAATAAAGATATTTTCTCACATATTATTCAACATTACAAGAATATATATATATAGATGAGTCAAGGCATGAGTCAAGGAACAAGATCCCACATTACTCCTAAATATCTGTAAGATCCCAAATTACTCCTAAATATCTACAAGATCCCAAATTAATTTTAAATATCTACTCTATAATAATTATATAAAAATTGAAAAATGGAAAGTATGGATATTTCTCTAATAGAGGACGTCAAGAGTAGAAAGTAGAAACTATGGGCATTGGCCACTTGTCTCCTTCCTTCGCCCAATTTTCTAGCCCTATAATTGTCCATTGTCACTCTATTCTATTGAAGGGTTTTGTTTGAAAACAAAAAAGAAATTTTAAATATTATTAAAAATATATATTTATTCTAATGATTAGAAGTTAAGTAAAAAAATGATAATAATATGTAAATTAAAATATTTCTAATTGATTTACTATATATTTTATTTTCTTTCGACTTTTCTTGATAGTCAAATAAAAAAATTGAATTCCTTTAAATTTTTAGTTTTTTTCTTAGTCCTATGTTTTCTTAAGTATGGAAATGTGATGTGTAAGAATATTTGTTGACTCTTTGAGTCAAATCCTATTTTGATAATAACAAATCACTTGGTATTTGATCTATCTATTGAGATTGTGAACGGGAACATTACTTAGCATGCACGAAAGGTGATGAAGTCATGGAAGCCACGAGGATTAAAGCATATATAACCTAGCACAATCCATGGAACTAAAAGAGTAGAAGAATGAAGATGCAAGCATCAAGTTCGAGATCGTCATGGAAATGGGTATTTAGAATTGATTGTATTTGCATATTTTTATGATATAGCTAGAGCTCAAAATATGCACTACATATGCATCTCATGAATATCTTTTAGGGTTAAACATGGACTTAGAGACCTTAATTTGAACCCCGAAAATTGTTTTATAAGAGATCAAAGCAAGAGAGCAAAATTGATTTTGAAACTGAAAATAAAAATTCTAAAATTGGTTTGCCCAGACGACTGAGGTGTACCCTCAAAAGTCTAAAGATGGATCCTCAGACGACTGAAGTTTACTTCAGAAGTCTAAAGAATTCCCTCATAAGATTGAAGAATTAGTTCAGTCATCTAAAGATTTAATTGATGAAACACAGAATAGGCAGAACACCTTCAGACGTCTAAACCCTCAGTTCAGTCGTCTGATCCTGTGTCAAGACTATAATTTTTAGTAGTTTAAGGAACATCGGACGTATGAACCTGTAGAAACTTTAAAAATCTGAACTTTAGAAGGAAAACAAGCGGGTTATTCACTTAATCAAATTGATTCAACGGTCAAAACTTAATCTAAGATCGAGATTACTTATAAAAACAACCTCTAAACCTCAGTGACTCACTTTTGGCATATGATTGGGAGCCTTGAATGTATACACAACTTTGGAAGGCATTGAACACATTGCTAAGCTCTTGCCTACGATTTCAAAGAGTTTACATCATATCTAAGCTTGAGCTATGTTGATTTTCAAAAGGAGTTCCAGCGAATATTGTGCAAACAACTTGGGTATTGAGGTTTGGCAATCAAACTATTTGTTTACTTATTCTCAAAGACTTTTTCATCTCACAAACTTATTCTTGCATATTCATTTTGAGAGATTGATCTTGAGTTATTAATTTTATATATATATATTGTGAAAGATCACTACTTGAGAAAAGTTTTTGTTTAAAACTAAAATCTTGAAGAAAATTTTAAATATATCTTCATTCAAAGATTTGCTATTTGGTTTGTGTAAGATTTATTTGATTGCAAATACTAAGAGCTTCTAAATACATATTCTTGGGGAATAATATTTTTGAAACTTAGTGTTTAAATATTTGCAATATTCAAAGTCGTATATTTATTCAAAGATTCAACTTTATAAATTATTGATAGCAAGAACATAGATTTGCACATTATTAAAGATTATTTTTGAAAGGATCTTATTTTCTAATCTTGCATAAAGTATTCTGAAATCGAACTATACGTTTCTCCAAAGCATTTATTTATAAAATCATTTTTGAGAGATATCGATTTAAAGGGTAGATTTGTGAAGAATATCATTCATATAACGATTTCATCGTTACTTTCATATTGAGCTTCAAGTTTTATCATATGAATATGTGTTAGGATTTCTATTGTACTCACTAATTTGGTTAGAAGCAATATTGAGTTTTGTAGAATTGTAATTCTATATTGTAATCACGGTTCGAGTTGTGAACTCAGAAGGAGGAAGTTGTGCCTCTTGTAAGCAGCAGATTGTAAAGAAAGCTCTGTCTTGGTTAAAGGAGCAGGGATTTAGTGAAATCCTTGAGTGGGTTGGTCAAAGCGAGGACGTAAGCCGGGTTGACTGAACCTCGTAAAATCATGTTTGCCTTCTCTCTTCCCTTAACATTTTAATTTCCGCTTGCATTTCATTGTCAGTTTTTGCATGTTTATATGTTGATTAATATTACATGCACTTGATAATTAATTGGGTATAATTGAATTTATTGAGATAATAATTTAAATTAATTTCAAGTGTCTGCGATTATTTTGTTAAATATTGAAATAGGGATTAAGTGGTAAAATAAACTTAAATAATTTTGAAATACCCAATTCACCCCCTTTGGGATAACACCGTAATTCACATTTGGTATTAAAGTGGGTTTACATAGACTTAACCGTTATTGCTGTTAAAAGATCACATGACACACATCGGTGTAACCCCATTCGGTGAGGGATGCTCGTCCACTAAACCACCTATTTTTTGCAGTGTAAATTACACCTATTGGAAAAGAAGAATGAGTATATATCTTTTAAATGTGGATTAGAAAGTGTGAAAAATAGTTTCCAAAGGGATCCATGTCCCTATAAAAGTAGTTGATAAAGTTAATGTACCCAAAACTGAAGATGAGTATACTGAAGAAGACTAGAAATATGTGCAAATAAATGCTACTACAATGAACTTGATATTCTGTGCACTAGATGTAAATGAGTTTAATAGGGTGATGGCCTGTAACACTACTAAAGAGATTTTGAAAAAATTAGAAGTTACATATGAAAGTACTAAGGAAGTAAAAGATAGTAGGATAAACATGCTTACTAGTGAATATGAGGCATTTAAAATGACGGCTAATGAATTTATTTAATCCATGTACACTAGATTCACACACATCACGAATTCTTTAAATGCTCTTGGTAAATCTTACCCTACTTATGAGTTGATCAGGAAAATAGTCAAGGGACTACCGCCAGTTTGGGAAGCTAAGGCTACTACAATAGCTGGAGGAAAGAATCTGAAAGAGAAGTCAGTTGATGAGCTGATCGGATCGCTCATCACTTATGAGCTAGCGATAAATGAGAGGAAGAATGAGCAAAATGAAGTAAAGAAAGTTACAGCGCTTAAGGAATCATCTAACAGGTCTAGTGAAGGAAGTGATTCAAAATTGGATGATAACATGGCTCTTCTCACTAAGAAATTTGGAAAGTTCATAAGAAAGAATAAGAAATACACCAGAAAATTCTAGGGCTCAAAAACAGAAAAAGGAGAGACAAGAAGAAAGAAGCAAAAGGAGGATCTTCCTATGTGCTATAATTGTATAGAAGTTGGGCATATCAAGACAGACAGCCCCCAGCAGAAGAAAGCGTCTAAGAAGAAGAAAAGACACTAATGGTTGGTTGGGATACTCACAGTACCAATAGTTCAGAATCTGAATCCAGTGATGACGAGATTGCAAATCTGTGTCTGATGACTCATGAAGACCACAAGGTACAATCTTTTTGCTCTGCTTCATCTTATTATTCCAATGATTTAGAAAATGAAAATAGCATGCTCTCTTATGATGAACTGCAATAGGAATATTTGTATACACTTAAAATGTTTGAGAAAATGGATAAGAAAAATTCTCTTTTGAAGTTAAAATTGAAGGAATTTTCAAAGCCAGTAGAAAAGTCAAAATGAATCTCATGCATCCTTAATGAGAGACAAGGATTTGAAAATTGAGGAGTTAGAAAAGAATTTGAAAGATATATCTAAGATTATTTGTAAATTTACAGAAGGTCAAACTAATTTTAAAAAACTCCTTGGAGCTCAAAGAAATTCTCTAGATAAAGAAGGACTTGGTTTTAATGGAAAGAATATTTTGAAACAAAAACATCTTTACATGGGTTATTTTGTAAAAGAATCAAAGACTATGTTCCATCAAAAGATTCTTATAAATATACCACATGCTTTAAATGTAAAAGGCTGAGTCATATCAAATTTGATTGTCCTTTTAAGAACAGAGATGTTAAGATGAAAAAGGTATGGAGGGTTAAAGGAGAGTCAAGCACTAACACCCGTGGACCCAAGAAAATCTAGGTAAATAAAGTAGTTATCTGATTATGTCTTGTAGATGTGTTTGAGACTGTCCACTTCAAAAGATAGATGGTATATGGACAACGAATGTTCACATCATATGACAGGGGATAAAGCTAAATTCGCATCCATCACACTAAAGGATGGAGGATTTGTCACGTTTAGGGACAATGCAAAAGGAAGGATCACAAGTATAGGTAAAGTTGGTAACGATTCATCACTTAGTATACACCCCGAACCCTTCAACCCAGGTCCGACGTGTTATATCTGATAAAATCCATATTCTAATATCATTTATACAGCAGAAAATATAACTATAATCTTTCAACAAATATAATACCAGAGTTTTCTAAAATTTATCTACACACCGTAATAAACCATGCTTCCACCTGTATTCAACATATATACATATCCTCAAAAAATATCTAGTGTATACCCTTTCTTTTAATACTTCTCAAAAAGTCTAAAATCCCTTGAGCTCTTTAAGCCCGACCTCGAGGATGTCCTAAAAAAAAAAAAAATCATATTCGGGTGAGACATATTTCAGTAAGGGAAGAAACAATATATTAAAACAATGTGTGATCAACATGAGGTAAATAAATATCATTTTAATAACATTTGAAAATCATTAACTTAATACTAAAATCATTCTCTGATCCTAACCAAACACATACAAAAGATTTAACCCATAAGATTACCCAAGCATAGAGGTGATTACCCGCCTATACAAGTAGCACCCCTATACTCTGATACTTAGGCAACCCGAAGATCACAACTGAGGCATACCAGGGCACTCACCTTACTCAGTAAGCCCTTAAGTGTTAAATTGATCTTGTACTCACACCGTTCAGCAATAGCTTACCGGAAAAGGCCCTAAGGATAGGAAAATCTACCCGCCCATACAAGTAAGTTCCCTCTCCCCTAGTACGTTATACAGCTACTACCACATCTGAAGCTACTAGTGCACTCGCCTTCCTCAGCAAGCCCTCAGGCGAAGAGTACGCCCCGCCCAATTACATCATGTTCTACATACATAGGTACTTCTAATATTATAATACTTTATTCTTTCCGTCATTATTCAATCATTCACATTTGTTCCTGTTCATAGTTTAAATATTGCATTGCATTTCACTTTACGTAATATTCAACATTTCATCATTCACATTTGTCATTTTATTCCATTGTTCGTTGCATAACATTTTCATTTCATTCCTTCGTACTACAACTGGTTTTAGCCATCATCAGTTAGTCTATAGCTCCTTTTAGCTGTCATCAGTTAGTCTACGAAGAAACGTGCTAGATCTGCAAACATGGCTGTCTTCCAACTGTCTTACGTTTACATGGTTGCATTTAACATACACAAGCAACATAGTCCATTTCATATTTTATTCTCAATGCTTTACTTACTTAGCCTACAACTCATACATTTAATATATATTTGCACATAATCTCATGCCACACAATTTAACAGTAAAATTCATACATATTCCTGTGAAATAAGCCAACCCACATTTAGCATTTAATTACTAAAAATATAATTTCCATTTCTTACATAATTATCCATAAAATTCCTTCCACTTTCTTCAATTCATTTCCACAAATACATAACTAAATAAGTCGTCCTAGGCTCAGAAATCATAGTTTTACATGGTTAGCAATTTAATAATTCACACCAAAACACACATATAATATAACGTAAATTATTAGCTTTAATTTCATAAATTCTGATTTAATATATAATTTCCCCTTACTTGGTTTCTTAAATTACGCCAACAGGGACTCCGAAAAATACCTGCGGTACTCAACCGAACCCTAAATCAAAAATCCTAATTTCATTAAATTAATCCTAAATAAAATACTATTTTAATATTTACTAGACCTTTAAATATCAAATAAACAGTTATACCCTCAAATATAACCAATTTGCCAAATTTTTCAAATCCCACTCTCGCTTTGGAGTGGGGCCTAGAAAATCCCAATTGAAAAATTACCTACGCCAAAATGACGACGATCACGACTAGGACCCGTGATGTTGTCTGATCGTCGATTTAACAGCAGATTTAATGATAAATTGAGAAATTAGGGAAAAGTTGTCATACCCCATGAATGGTGGCTACGTCGCTCTCGCGACAAATCTGCTCTAGTAGAAATGTCGGTGGCGGAGTTAGGAATCCAACGAAACCTTCCGTTTCTCGATCAACACTCGTTAGGTTGACGAAATTTTGGAGGAGAGAGAGAGAGAGAGAGAGAGAGAGAGAGAGAGAGAGAGAGAGAGACGGAGATAGAGAGGTAACGGACGGAGAGAATTGCAGAGAGAAAGATTGAGAGAGAGACGTGGAGAGGCTGACGGATTTCCAAGTTAAGCTTCCTTTTTTTCTTTCTTCTTTACTTACTTTACATATAATATAATAATAATATTTTATATATATATATATATATATATATCAATCATATTATTTATTTAATACATCAGATTTAATAATACTTAATTAATTAATTAATTCATAATAATAAATTTTTTAAAAATTTTATTTATGTATTTTATTTAATAATATTTAATTAATAATTACTCTTAATTTTTTTTCATACTATTCCTTTTTATTTGTTTATTTAATATGTTAATTTAATAATGCTTAACTAATTAATTGATTAATAATTTTAATTAATTAATTTTTTTTCCCCGGGTTATTACACTATAGATGATGTTTTACTAGTTGATGGTTTAAAACATAACTTATTAAATATAAGCCAACTGTGCAATAAAGGTTATAAAGTATCTTTTGAGCATGACTAGTGCATTGTTGAATATAAAACTGATAATAAAATTCTATTCACTGCTGAGCATCATGAAAATATATATACCACTAGCCTTGACAATCTTGCTTCTCAACACGCAACTTTTTTTTCTGTTATGAATGAGATTAGTTGGATTTGGCATAGGATACTAGGACACGCAAACATGGACTTAATATCTAAACTAGTTAAGGGAGACTTAGTTAAGGGAATGCATAAGACAAAATTCATGAAAGATAAAATCCGTGATGCATGTCAACTAAAGAAAGCAAGGAAGATCTAGTTTTAAGAAGAAGAAAGTCATCTCTACTACTAGGCCACTTCAAATGTTACATTTAGATTTAATTGGTCCAAACCCAATTCAAAGTTTAGGAGGAAAATCATACACATTTGTTATAGTTTATGATTATTCTAGATATACATGGGTGCTATTTTTAAGTCACAAAGATGAAGCGTGTGAACAATTCATTAAATTATGCAAGAAAATTCAAAATGCAAAAGGATATACAATCAAAAATATCCAGAGTGATAGGGGTAGAGAATTTAAAAATCAAGATATTGAAGAATATTGTGATTCATTAGAAATATCTCATAACTTTTCAGCTCCTAGAATACCCCAATAGAACAGAGTAGTTGAAAGAAAGAATAGGTCTATACAAGAAATGACCAGAACTATGCTTAATGAGCATAAGTTACCTAAGTACTTCTAGGCCAAGGCAGTGAGTACTGTATGCTATGTTCTAAATAGAGTTTTGATTAGACCATCTCTAAGTAAGACTCCTTACGAATTGTGGAATGGCCATAGACCAAACATCTTGTATTTTCATGTCTTTGGCTATAAATGCTTTGTGCCTAGAAACAATGAACACTTAGGAAACTTTGATGTGAAATCAAATGAAGGTATTTTTTTAGGATATGCCTTAGAGAGTAAAGCCTATAGGGTACATAATAAATGAACTTTAATAGTTGTAGAATCCATTCACGTAGTATTTGACGAATCCAATCCATTTACTCAAAATACGGATGAAGATGAAATTGAGATAAATAAAGATTTTGAAAAATTGTCTACTGAAAATAATTTAGATAAGTGAAATGAAATTAAGGAATCATCTGTCGAAAACACTGAATTTGAAAATGAAGTTAATGAACTACCTAAAGAATGGAAGTATAAAAAGAATCACCCCATTGATCAAATAATAGATGAACCATCCCGTGGAGTAGCCACATATTCCTCACTTAGAAATATAATTAGTCATTGTGCATTTCTATCTCAAGAAGAACTTAAGAATGTGAGTGAAGCAATTGAGGATGAATCTTGGGTGATGTCCATGCAAGAAGAGTTAAACTAGTTTGAGAGAAATAAAGTATGGATATTAATTCCTAGACATGAGGATAAGACAATTATTGGAACAAAATGGATATATAAGAACATGAAAGATGAACATGGGATAGTTGTTGGAAATAAGGCAGGACTAGTAACTCAAGGATATAACCAGGAAGAAGGAATAGATTTTGAGGAAACCTTTGCACCTATAACTAGAATGGAAGTCATTTGCATATTGTTAGCTTATGCTGCTTTTAAGGATTTCAAATTATATCAAATGGATGTCAAAAAAGCATTTTTAAATGGCTACATAAGTGAAGAGGTATATGTTGAACAACCCCCAGGTTTTGAAAACCATAAGTATCCAAAACACGTTTATAAACTAACTAAAGCCTTGTATGGTTTAAAACAAGCTCCTAGAGTTTGGTATGAAAGGTTAAGCGGTTTTCTACTAGATAATGGATTTATCAGAGGAAAGATAGATACAACACTATTTATAAAATCAAAGAATGAAAACATGCTCCTAGTTCAAGTATAGGTAGATGATATCATTTTTGGAGTAACAAATGAAGAATTGTGCAATAAGTTTGCAAGTACTATGCAAAATGAATTTGAGATGAGCATAATAGGTTAACTCAATTTCTTCCTAGGACTTCAACTCAAACAAGCAAAACATGGAATTTTTATAAATCAATTGAAGAACATTAGAGACTTAATTAAAAGGGTTAATATGGAAGATGGAAAAATACTAGGGACACCTATGAGCTCTTCTTTGAAATTAGACAAACACGAATAAGGTATACCAATAGATGTCAAGCTATATCGTAGGATGATCGGTAACTTACTATATCTGACTGCCAGCATGACTGATATAATGTTTAGTGTATGTTTGTGCGCAAGATTCCAGACTGCACCCAAAGAGTCTCATCTATTAGCAGTCAAAAGAATACTTAGGTACCTTATTGGAACAATCGAACTTGGTTTTTGGTATCCTAAGTATACATTCTTTGAGATTATTAGTTATTCAGATGTTGATTTTGCCAGAAGTAAAGTAGATAGAAATAGTACTAGAGGCACATGTCATTTCCTAGGACATTCGTTGGTATCTTGGTTTTCAAAGAAACAAAATTCAGTTGTTTTGTCCACAGCCGAGGCTAAATACGCAGTGGTTGGAAGTTGTTGTGCTCAAACGCTATATATGAAGCAACAACTTATGGATTTTGGATTAAGCTAAGATATAGTTCCTATAAGGTGCGACAATACTAGTGCAATAAACATCTCAAAGAACCCTATATCACATTCATGAACTAAACACATATAAATTAGACATCATTTTCTTCATGACCATGTGCAAAAAGGAGATGTGATACTTGAGTTTGTATGCACAGATGAACAATGGACAGACATATTCACGAAACCACTTGTGGAAGATAGGTTTATCCAAATTAGAACATAGGGAGACATATAAAGGTTGCATATTTTTTTTAAAATGAGATATAATTAAGTCAGAACATTTTTATTATATACTTTTCTGTTGATGTCAAAAGGGGGAGAAGAATATAAGCTTATAGCAAAAATACTTAGCAAAAATAGTTTGCAAAAGTTTTTTTTTTTTTTGAATGCAAGGGAGAAAAGTACTTAAGTACATGAGTTATACATGCAAAACTATTGCCTATTTTACATTGTGCTGAATTTTATATTGTGCATTATTTGAGAGGGAGTCTTGTTAGGCGTAATCCATTTTTTATTTTTGCTCATGTATTTGTCATCATCAAAAAGGGGGAGATTGTTGACTCTATGAGTCCAATCCTATTTTGATAATGACAAATCACTTGGTATTTGATCTATACATTGAGATTGTGAACAGGAACACTACTTAGCATGCACGGAAGGTGATGAAGTCATGGAATCCACGAGGATTAAAGCATATAAAACCTAACATAATCCATGGAACTAAAAGAGTAGAAGAATGAGTATGGTTATTTAGAATTGATTGCATTTGTATATTTTATATGATATAACTAGAAGCTCAAAATATGCCCTACACATGCATCTCATGAAAATCTTTTAGGGTTAAACATGGACTTAGAGACCTTAATTTAAACCCCGAAAAATGTTTTATAAGGGATCAAAGCAAGAGAGCAAAATTGATTTTGAAATTGAAAATAAAAATTTTGAAGTTGATCTGCCCAAATGACTTAAGTTTACTTCAGATGTCTAAAGGATTCCCTCAGAAGATTGAAGAATTAGTTCAGTCATCTGAAGATTTAATTGCTGAAACACAGAACAGGCAGAACACCTTCAGACGTCTGAACCTTCAGTTCAGTCATCTGAACTAGGACTTTAGAAGACTGAACCCACAGTTCAGTCGTCTGACCCTATGTCCAAACTATAATTTTCAGTACTTTAAGGAACATCAAACGTCTGAACCCAAGCACTTAGTCGTCTTAACCTGCAGACTCTTTTAAAATTTGAACTTTAGCGAGAAAACACACGAGTTATTCACTTAATCAAATTGATCAAACGGTCAAGACTTAATCTAAGGCCGAGATTACTTATAAATACAACATCTAAAGCCTAGTGCCTCACTTTTGGCATATGATTGAGAGCCTTGAACGTATACACAGCTGCATTGAACACATTGCTAAGCTCTTGCTTGTGATTTCAAAGTGTTTACATCATATATAAGCTTAGGCTACGTTGATTTTCAAAAGGAGTTCCAGTGAATATTGTGTAAACAACTTGGGTATTGAGGTTTGACGATCAAACTAATTTTTTGCTTATTCTCAAAGACTTTTTCATCTCACAAACTAATTCTTGAATATTCATTTTGAGAGATTGATCTTGAGTTATTAATTATATATATATATATATATATATATATATATATATATATATATTGTGAAAGATCACTACTTGAGAAAAGTTTTTGTTTAAAACTAAAATTTTGAAGAAAATTTTAAATATATATATCTTCATCCAAAGATTTTCTATTTGATTAGTGTAAGACTTATTTGATTGCAAATACTAAGAGCTTCTAAATATATATTCTTGAGGAATAATATTTTTGAAACTTAGTGTTTAAATCTTTGCAATATTCAAAGTTGTATATTTATTCAAAGATTCGACTTTACAAATTATTGATAGCAAGAACATAGATTTGCACATTATTAAAGATTATTTTTGAAAGAATCTTATTTTCTAATCTTGCATAAAGTATTCTAAAATCGAATCATACATTTATCCAAAGCATTTATTTATAAAATCATTTTTGAGAGATATCAATTTAAAGGGTAGATTTGTGAAACATATCATTCATATAACGATTTCATCATTAGATTCATATTGAGCTTCAAGTTTTATCATATGAATATGTGTTAGGATTTCTATTGTACTCACTAGCTTGGTTAGAAATAATATTGAGTTTTTTAGAATTATAATTCTATATTATAATCATAGTTCGGGTTGTGAACCGGGGAGGAGGAAGCTGTGCCTCCTGTAAGCAGCGGAGTAGGAGGAAGTTATGCCTCTTGTAAGCAGAGGATTGTAAGGGAAGCTCCGTCGCAGTTAAAAGAGTAGGGATTTAGTGGAATCCTTGAGTGAGTTGCTAAAGGCGAGGACATAGGCCGGGTTGGCTGAATCTTGTAAAATCGTGTTTGTCTTCTCTCTTTCCTTAACTTTTTAATTTCCGCTTGCATTTCATTATCAGTTTTTGCATGTTTGTATGTTGATTAATATTACATGCACTTGATGATTAATTGGGTATAATTGAATTTATTCAGATAATAATTTGAATTAATTTCAAGCCCCTGCAATTATTTTGTTAAAGATTGAAATAAGGATTAAGTGATAAAATAAACTTAAATAATTTTGAAATACCCAATTCACCCCCCTCTTGGGATAACACCGTAATTCACAATATTTACATTCCTAAGAATGTAAATATTTCATAACAATTAGCTAACTACCTAGTTGGCCATGTCGATGGTCATTTGGCTAAATGCCCAAAACAGAGGTTGTCAAATCTTTTTACTTTTTTTTTAAAATAATCTCTTTACCTTTTGTTCTTGCCTTATTCAATTTGTTTTTTCCATTTTTGACTATTCCAAGTTATTTGAGATGATCCAAAATAGTAAGGTGGGGTACGACAGTGATTTCGACCTTATACAAGAAAATTGAGACAAAATCTCTATCATTACGAGCATTTCTCCTCACTTTTTCCCAATTCTAATTGCATCGAGTGGCTCAGATCAATCCGGAATGGTAGGAAGATGTATGGCAGCGCTTTTGACTTTGAACAAGCAAATCAAGGCAAAAATTCTATATTTCTGAGATTTTCTAGTCTCTTTCTATCAAATATGATTGCACCAAGTGATTTAGAGTAGTTCGAAATGGTAAGAAGTTGTCTAACAGTCATTTTGACCTCAAGTTTGCAAATCAAGGTAAAACTCTTGTCATTTCGGGCTTTTCTGCACTATTTCTACCAAAATTGATTGCATAAGTGATTCAAAGTAGCTGAAAATAGTATGAAGATTTTAACATCGATTTTGACATTAAATGTGCAAATTGAGGTAAACCCCTATTGTTTTTTTTTTTTTTCTTCTAATTGCATTAGGTGATTTGAATTAGTCTAAAATGATAAGATAGTGTCTCTTCCAGTGATTTTGAGCTTTTGGCTTGTTAACTGGGTCAAAGCTAGGGGCCTGGTCTAACTGGTTTTTTATTTTTATTATTATTATTTGAGGACGAACTTGGGCCTGGCTTGTTTGGGCTTTGGGGCTGATCGGTGCAAAACTGCAAGTGCATAGTATCGTAATTTTATAATATAATGATGTGTAGAGTATCATCCTCAGGGATTGATGTCTTAATTTTACCAAGTACCGAAATTTTACTAATCTTGATTTTATTTAGAAAAATTAATAATTTTAGACTGCGAAATTTAAATAAAACTACTTTAAATAAACTATACAAGAGAATTTAAAACTGGATGTCGTGTATCAAATTACTGATGGTGAAAACTTCTAAAAAACTGATTTCACCTAATTTCTCACTATTAGTAATTTGATGTGTGCTATCCAGTTTTAAATTCTCTTAAATAGTTTATTTAAAGTAACTTTATTTAAATTTTGCAATCTAAAATTATTAATTTCTCTAAATAAAATCAAGGTTAGTAAAATTTCGATACATGGTAAAATTAAGACATCAATCCCTAGGACGATACTCTACACATCATTATATTATAAAACTACGATACTGTACACTTACAGTTTTGCACCGCTTAAGTTTTTGGCGCCGTTGCTTGCCGAACACCCCAAGCATCGATCGCGCGTCGCTTTCTTGTTCCAAAAAGATTTAAAATTTCTGCGTGCTGCCAATTCTTCCTTGCTACTGTGTTTGTTATTCACTGCAGCGCCACCTTATGATTCTGAAAAGCCTTAAATTTCCTACATGTCGTCAACTCCAAAAGAGAATTTTTTTTTTTTTTTTTTCAAAAGAAACTTCTTGGGTGCGGCCTCCTTCTCTCCGCGTAGAATACTCCCAGAAAAAAATTCGTCCTCCCAAAAGACTCCTCTTGCCGCCTTGCGCACGGCCTCTTCTGCCCCCTGTTCACGTCCAAACCCCACTTTGAATGTTCGCCAGCCAAGCCCCCCAAAACCCTATGCGTGCCCTCTGTTCTGCCGCCCCCTTCTTTCCTTTTCTTTCTTTTTCTTTTCTTTCTTTCCTTTTCTTTTCCTTTCTTTCCTTTCTTTTGCTCCTCACCCAGCGTGCTGCTCTAAGCATGGCCGGGTCACATCACACTTTCTTTTTTTTTTGTCTTTTTTTTTTTTTTAAAGGTACACAATCTGTCCTCCATCTTCAAACCCAATTTCGAACCTCCTACGGCCCATAACTTTCAAAGATTAAAACACAAAAGTTGTAGAGCTCTTTCTCAACTTTCCTCAGATTTTTGAATCGTCTCGATCGGAGTTCGAACAAAAAATTTACGCTCAGATTACGGAAAATTGTCGAAATAGTCCATAAAACGGCATATAGTAACTTCACATCTGATTTTGACCTTGATGGAGCCAATATTTCGCAAAACACAAAACATGAAAATTGTAGAATGTTTTCTTATCTTTCTACAGCATCCTGAATCATTTGAATCAGAGGTCAAATGAGAGAGTTACGCACAGATTACAAAGTACCATCGGTTTTTAATTTCCAATAGTTGCCCTGCAGTAAAAAATACCAAAATTTCATAAATTACTCAATAAAATCCAAATTTCATAAATAGAACACAATGCTAGAATATTGAGAGTAATTAGGCATTTAAATAAAAAAAAATATAATTCATGATACATGAATTAAAACACTTAATTATGCAATTTAAGCACGTAATCAGAGGCATTAAGTCACCTTTGGGTTGAAAGTAAAATCAAGGGTTAATGGACCCATGTCCAAATTTGGACTTGGGTCTCGGGTAATAGGTCAAAATGGGTCAGATCCAGTTTAATGGTTTGAGTTAAAGGGTCGGATCCAATTTAATGGGTTGAGTCAATGGGTCAATTTCATAACAATTTTTGCATTGCTGGATTTATATGATCGAGCATGAAAACAAAACAAAACCAACCTTTGATCTTCAACTCCTTTAGTCTTCTTGTCCAATGTCAGTTCTTTTCTACTCCTTTTTGCTCCTAATCTTTTACTCTACTGTTCCTCAAACCTTTGACTCTGAATCTTTGCCCTAAAACTCTTTCAAGTCGTCCGTAGATTCTCCATTCTTCAATTCTTTAACAATCTAAACTCTCAACTTACTCCAGATTGTTTGTCTAACTATGTCTGCTCCTCTCTCAATCAAAGCTCTTTAATTTCTCTCATGATTGTCTGTGCTCTCTCGATGATTGTGTGTGTGTGAATCTCTGTGATTGCCTCTAAATGCATGTGTCCCTCGGGAATCCTCTATTTATAAGCTTGGGAGTATTGCTCAGCATTTAAAATCAAATCAAAACGAATCAATCAAATTAAGAAACAAATCAATCAATATTTATTGCTGATTTCTTAATTGTTTCTCCTTCCATGTGTGTCCTATCCTTCTTAAAAAAACTTCCATTATGGGCTTGGGAGCATTGAAACTTGATTTTTATTACTGATTTCCTTCTATGTGTGTCTTGGGAGCATTTAAATTTGATCAATCAATTAAAAACATATCCATCAAATTAAGAAACAAATCATTCAATCTTTATTGCAAATCTATCAAATTAAGAAATAAATTATTCAATATTTTTTGCTGATTTTTCTAAATGCTTCTTTTGTGTGTGTGTGCAAGTGCGAGCATGGGATTGGAGGGCCTGTATTTTTTTTTAATTTTTCCCTTTTTTTTTTTGTATTTTTTGTTCTTTTCAATGTAAAATTGTTGTATTCGGAATTTTCCCTATATTTCATTTTTCCTATATTTTTTCGTATCTGTTTCATAAAATAAAATTTATTACATTTTTTTTATATAAGTCCCAACAAATTGGGGTGGTCTACAACAATATATTATTAACTTCTAAAAATAGCTCTAAATATTTTACGTAATATTATTCATGTGCAATCACATGCAATGCATGTGACACGTCTACTAGCTTGTGTGCATGTGTATGTATATATAAATAGGGATATATTATATTTTAAAAATATAAAATATATAGCAAAAAAGTGACATGTTAACTAATAATTATATAAAATTATATTTTATGTATCTTACAATTAAAAATATTAATTTGTTAACATTTATGTAAAATGTATAAAAATAATAAAATATAAATAAATATATATATATATATATATATATATATATATTCACACACACATATTAGAACATATATATATATATATATATATATATATTTACACACACATATTAGAAAGTAGATGCATTTTTAATTTCTATCTTTTAGAATCAATCATGAAGTTCACTCAAATAAACTTATGAATCTCCACTAGAACAAGACATGTATTAGTCTTCTTTAAACCCGTACAATAAAAGTTAAAATGGATTTTGTGTTTGATATTTTTACGTTATTCACAAGCACAGAATTATTATTATAAATATGCGTAACAACAAAAACTATCATATCAGCCGAGGATATCAAGATTCAATAAAAATTGGGTTTATAAACTTTGACGTAAAGCAAATGGATCAATTGTAATTTGCCTCTATTTGCTGTGAGTGTGAACTGCAGAGCAAGATAGATGGAACAGAGAGAAGGTGGGGGAGAACGGAGAAAGAGAAAAAAGAGAGATGGAGAGGAATTTACGTGTATTTCTTGTGTATCAAAGAACTGTACAAGAGCAGTATATATGGAAAACAAAGGTGGAATCAAGGAATCAGTTAGTTGCTAACTGCAGGAATAAATAAAAAAGAAAACTGGTATTCCTAACAAAATCTGTAACGGAAAAGGATAATAGTTAAATAAAAAAAAAACAAAGAAAAGGGAAGGAATCTGAGCCTGAGCCGTTAAGGACTGCAGCTCTCAGGCAGTTCAGCTTCCTTCAATCTTCAACAGCCCCCCACAACATGGAGAGTAGATGTCTTCTACTCCCATCTTGGATAAACACGAATAAAAGGCTTGTGAGCCTAAGCTCTTTGTGAGGATGTCTGCCACTTGCAGCTTGCTTGTCACATGCTTCGTTGAAATGCAACCCTCTTGAATCTTGTCTCTAATCAAGTGGCATTCTACTTTTATATGCTTTGTCCTCTCATGGAATATGGGATTGGTGGCAATGTGTATAGCTGGTTTGCTGTCACAGTACAAGAAGGCGGCTTGTGAATGAGCAATCTGTAAGTCTCTAAGCAGATACCTCAGCCAAGTCCATTCACAGTTGACATTTGCCATAGCTTAGTACTCCTCCTTTGCAGAGGACCCAAAGACCACACTTTGTTTCTTTGACTTCCAAGATACCAAGGATTTCCCAAAGAACACACAAGAACCCAACATGGACCTCCTAGTGTCTGGACAAGCCCCTCAATCTGAATCATTAAAACCTCTGAGTTGAATTTCTGAGTCTACTGAATAGAATAAACCTTGTCCTGGTGACCTTTTGATGAATCGCAGCACCTTGTGAGATGCCTGCAGGTGTGGCACTCTTGGATTGTTCATGAATTGACTTAGCATTTGGACTGAGTAAGCTAGAACAGGCCTAGTTATGGTCAGGTACAATAATCTGCCGATCAACCTTCTGTAAAGAGCAAGCTTAGGAAGTAATTCTCCTTCTTCTTTGGAAATTCTTACATTTTGATCTAAAGGAATCTTTGACGGAGTAGAGCCAATGGTACCCGAGTCTCCTAAAATATCCAAAGCATATTTGCGTTGGCATAAAAAAAATTCCTTTTGCTGTTCGGACCACTTCAATACCTAGAAAATACTTCAACTTACCAAGGTCTTTAATTTTGAATTGGTCATCAGGAGATCTCTTCAATTGATCTATTGCATCCATATCATTTCCAGCAACAATTATATCATCCACATATACTAAAATAGTTGTGAAAGAACCTTCAGTTATCTTTGTGAATGAGCTGTAATCTGCCTTGGATTAAACATATCCTTGGTGAATGATGAAATTTGAGAGCTTTGAGTACCATTGATGTGAAGCTTGTTTGAGACCATACAAGTTTTTGTTTAACTTGCATACTTTTCTCCCACTTTCATTAGGATACCCCGGGGGCAACTCTATGTACACCTCTTCCTCTAAATCCCCATGCAAGAAGGCATTGTTGACATCAAACTGCTGTAAAAACCACCCTTTTACTACTGTAATGGCTAACAAGGTTCTCACACTAACGACTTGCATAATAAATTGTTTTTTTTTTTTTTTTTATATACTATGATAATCTAACATGCTCTGATACCAAATAGGGGGTAAACCCAATTTTTAATCTAAGCAGCGAGAAGCAGAAATCATATAGACATTGTAATAACCTGAAAAAAAAAATTTTAATTAATTAATTAATTAAAAAAAATAAAATTAAAAGTAATTATTGATTAGTTAATCAATTAAATATTATAAATTAATGTATTAAATAAACAAAAAAATAGAAAAAAAAAAAGAATTATATTTAATTAAAATTATTTATTAGTAATTAATTAGTTAAACATTATTAACTTGAATTAATTAATGTAAGTAAATGGTGATTATATATATATATATATATATAAAATATATGATGTTTAAGTTAAAAGTAGTTATAAAAAATAAAAAAATAAAAAAAAGGAGATAAGGAAGAAAGCCAAAGGCTTCCTGCGAAGCATCCTACAACTCAGTTAGCTTGTCTCAGGTTCTCTGTGTCATCTCCGTCTCCGCCTCTCTCTCTCCCCTCATTTCTCGATGAATATTTGACCAATCGAAAAACGAAAGGTGCCGTTGGGTTTTTAACTCCGCCACTGACATTTCTACTAAAGCAAATTTGTCATGGGAACGGCTTAGGCACTGCTCCTAGAGAAAGGTAATTTTTTTCCATTTTCTCAATTTTGCTTTAAATCTACTATTAAATCAACGATCAGGTACCACCGGGTCCTAGTCATCGATGTCGTCATTTTAGCATAGGTAATTTTCCAATTGGAATTTTCTAAACTCTACTCCAAAGCGAGAGTAGGATTTGGGAAATTTGGCAATTTGAGTATATTTGCGGGTATTACTATTTATTTAGGAATTAAGGCTCTAGGAAATATTTAAATAATATTTTATTCATGAATAATTTATTAGAGTAAGGAATTTTTGATTTAGGATCCGGGTGAGCTCCGCAGGTATTTTTCAAAGTCCCTGTTGGCGTAGTTCAAGAAACCAGGTAAGGGAAAAAATATATATTAAATTAGAATTTTTATGAATTTAATGGAAAATAAAATTGTGTTATATGTACGTGTATATGTTTCGGTATGGGTAAAATGCCAACTGTTTAAATTATATTTTTTTCGAGTTTAAGGTTGTTTATTAGATATGTATATGCGAAAATGAACTGATGAAAGTGGGAAATATTTTTAGGATAATTATGTAAAAAATGAAAGGTATTTTCAGTATATAAACATTAAGTGTTGGTTGACTTATTTTACAGACAGTGTATGAATTTTATTGATAAATTGTGTGGCATGAGTAAATAGAATGTTGTGTGGAAATATATGTTAAATGTATGAGATGTATGTTAAGTAAGTAATGCATTGTAAATAAAACATGACATTGACTATGTTGCTTTTGTGTGTTAATGCAATCATGTAAATAGTTAAAAGATGTTGGGTAAAATAGTTGAAAGATGCTGGGTAAAACAGTTAAAAGATGCTGGGTAAATGTACGATAGCTGAATGCCGGGTTAGCAGTTTCTAGCGCATTTCTATGTGGACTAACTGTTAGTAGATCTAGCTCATTTCTATGTGGACTAACTGTTAGCATATTCTAGCGCATTTCTATGTGGACTAACTAATGACGGCTAAAGAGCAGCTGTAGTACAAAGGAATGAAATGAAAACGTTATGTAATGAAATGACAATGGAATGACAATGCAATGAAATGAAATGTGAAACATGAATAATACGAATGGGAAAGAGTCACTTAAAGTGAAATACAATGCAATGTTAAGCTATGAATATGAACAGATGTGTATGATTGAATAATGATAGAAAAAATGAGGTATTATGATATTAGAAGTATGTATGTACGTAGAACATGTTACGATTGGGTGAGGCGTACCTTTCGCCTGAGGACTTGCTGAGTAAGGGGAGTGCACTAGTAGCTACAGATGTGGCAGTAGCAGCATAACGTACTAGGGCAGAGGGAACCTACTTGTATGGACGGGTAGATTTCCCTATTTTTAGGGCCTTTGCCGGTAAACTTTTGTATGAACTATATGAATACAAGATCAATTTATCACTTGAGGGTTTACTGAGTAAGGTGAGTACCCTAGTATGTTTTAGTTGTGACCTTTGGGTTGCCAAATGTATCAGAGCAAAGGGGCGCTACTTGTATGGGCGGGTAATCACCCCTATCCTTGGGTAATCTCGTAGGTAAAATATCTTTTTTTTTTTTTTAATCAACGTGGGTAAAATATCTTGCATATGTTTAAGTAGGTTCAGAGAATGATTTCAGAAATTATGTTAAAAATTTGCAAATGTTAAATACTATGCTGATTATAAACTCATGTTGATCACACACTGTTTTAATATATTGTTTCTTCCTTTACTGAAATGTGTCTCACTCGAATATGAATTTTTTTTTTTTTCAAGATTTCCTCGAGATTAACCTTTAAGAGCTTGAGGTTTTTACAGAATTATTGGGGAATAGAAAAAGAAAAGGGTATATTTTTATGCTAATTTTGGGATGTATAAAATTTATGTTTTATGTCTTTATGTTTTAAGTCAGTTATGAAAGGAATGTTTGTGAACGTACTGAAATATTTTGGAGATGTATGTATTTATGGAAATGCAGGTGATGGTTGGTTTTTATGGATTTATAGATGGAAAATAGAAAACTCTGGTATTATGTTATATGAAGATTATGATGTATGTTTTCCGCTGCATATATGTTGATTATGGATTATCAGGAATTTTATCAAGTATAACGTGCCGGACTCGAATTTAAGGGGTCGGGGCTTTACATTGTAACACAATTTATTTTTAATTAAATTTATAAAAATTCTGATTTAATATATATTTTTTCCCTTACTTGGTTTCTTGAACTACGCCAATAGGGACTCCGAAAAATACCTGCAGCGCTCATCCGGACCTTGAATCAAAAATTCCTAACTCCAATAAATTATTCTTGAATAAAATATTATTTAAATATTTCCTAGGGTCATAATTCCTAAATAAATAGTAATACCCACAAATATACTCAAACTATCAAATTTCCCAAATCTCACTCTCGCTTTGGAGTAGGGCCTAGAAAACCCCAATTGGAAAATTACCTATTCTAAAATGATGACATCGACGACTAGGACCCGGTGGTGGTGCCTAATCATCAATTTAACAACAAATTTAAAGCAAAATTGAGAAAATGGGA
Organism: Malania oleifera; assembly: GCF_029873635.1. Lineage (NCBI taxonomy): Eukaryota > Viridiplantae > Streptophyta > Magnoliopsida > Santalales > Ximeniaceae > Malania > Malania oleifera. Next base: position 105,424,528 of record NC_080419.1, read on the forward strand.
AAAAATTACCTTTCTCAAGGAGCAGTGCCTAAGCCGTTCTCACGACAAATCCGCTTCAGTAGAAATGTTGGTGGTGGAGTTAGGAACCCAACAAAACCTTCCGTTTTTTGATTGGTCGAATATTCATAGAGAAATGAGGGGAGAGAGAGAGGCGGAGACAGAGATGGCGAAGAGAACCTAAGAGAGGCTAACTGAGTTGCAGGATGCTTCGCAGGAAGCCTCTGGCTTTCTTCCTTATCTCCTTTCTTTTTTTCTTTTTTTTTAACTTACTTTTAACTTAAACATCATATATTATATTTATATATCATATCCTTTTATATATATATATATATATATATATATATTATCCTTATATATTCATATGTGTGTGTGTGTGTATATATATATATATATATATATATATATATATAATCACTATTTACTTACATTAATTAATTCAAGTTAATAATGTTTAACTAATTAATTACTGATAAATAATTTTAATTAAATATAATTCTTTTTCTTCTATTTTTTTTATTTGTTTATTTAATACATTAATTTAATAATATTTAACTAATTAACTAATCAATAATTACTTTTAATTTTATTTTTTAATTAATTTTTTTTTTCGAGTTATTACAGACGTAACCATAAATATATATATATATAACACCATACAATACCAGACAATACTAGAGTACTATCATGTTTCTTAAAATATACACATATATGTTCCCAGAATACCCTCAAGTATGCTGGGATATACAAAAATCCTCCACAATACTCACTTCACTGACAAGGCACTACCGAAACCCCTCTATCTACGAGTCTGTTCTGCTCACTTACCTAGATCACCTAAAAAATGATTCAACACTGGGATGAGCTAACGCTCAGTAAGACGAAATATACTATTACTAGTGTATGGCAAATGAGTTACAGTATTATGAAAATTTATTTTCATATAAACATGTATAATTGAATATGTAATTACAGTATAAATCATAAAATCCGCCCCCTTTCCATGTTGCTTAACATAATAGTATTGTAGGTTACTATTCACAATAATTCTATTATACATAAGTATGTTCTCGGTTTCTGAAATCTATACATACGTAATAGTAACTGAAGGCTTTCCCTGTGGATAATTGTGTATCATGATTTAACCCCTCATGACAAAGTTGTGCGGCCCGTAGGCGGGATTTACCCTGACTAGCCAACAAGGAATAAATCACTATACTTCATCGGTCTCATCTGCCCACCTTAACCCATATCTGATGGGGAGCCTGTCCACGTCAAGGGCCTAGGTGATCGACCTACTACTACGTATTATCTAAATAGGTGGTTGCACTCATAGCATAAGTATCTATAGCAACGGTATCGTGCTCTGTAACTGCATAGTCCAACAAGGTCTGATACCATATAACATATTTCTATATACAACTATTCGATTTACTATGATTTTGAAATAACTGTAATAATCATGATATTGCATAAACTGTACTTTAATTCATACGTCATAATACTGAGAACTGTATAATCATAAAACTGAAACTGCATAATCATAATACTGAAATTCGTATAATCATAGTGTTGAGATTCGTATAATCATGGTACTAGAATTCATGAAATCATGGTATTGAAATTCGTAAAATCATGGTAGCAAAATCCGTATAATCATGATACTGAAATTCATAAAATATACCCTCGTATTATATTCATATTCTCAAGCCACACAATACTTTAATACATAATTTTCATAATTAAATAAACTGTATAATATTTCAAAATTTCCTAGCATAGCATATTTCCCTTACCTGACTACTAAAAAGCCCCTATATTTTACTGGCCTAACACCCGCAAGGTCTCCTACATAACACCCTGAAAACAACATTTTCCAGAATAGAATATTAGTCTTTTTTCGCCTACATCATTTCCTATAACTGTTATAAGGCCAAAAATGGGCTAAAATGTCTTACCCTAAATTTAGGAAGAATTCCAACTTCGTTTTCCCGACAATCCGCTTCGGCAAACTTGTAGAGAACTCCGCCAGAGCGTCATGGTAGCCTCAAATCTTCGATTCGGCGAGGAACATGCCCGAAAATGAAGAGAGAAGCGAGATAGGGACGTAGAGAGAGAGAGAGAGAGAGAGAGAGAGCGGCATTGAAAATGGATAAAAATCCTATTTTTAGCTATTTATAGGGCCAGATTCATCGACGAGACACGTCACTTCATCGACGAATCCTTTAGTAAATTCGTCGATGAAACCCTGAATTCGTCAACAAAACCCTGTATTCGTCAACAAAATTTAGAGTAGCCCAAACCGTCTCTCCATATTTTCTCATCGACGAAACTTTGTGCTCGTCGATGAAATCCTGAAGACCTTTGTCGACGAAACCCTGTCTTCGTCGACGAAGCTTGACAATTTTCTTGAAATTATGATTATCCCTAAAATGCAATCCGCGTTCGTCGATGAAGTCTACTGCCTCCTTCTGCTCCTGTTTCCATTTTTCTCCCTCTTTATTATTAAAATAATATTATTCTTCGGGTCACTACACTCATAGTAACCATTTTTGCCACTGGAGAAAAGGTTTCATGATACCCCTCTTGCTGTGTGTACCCTTTAGCAACAAGCCTGGCCTTGTATCTTTCTATGCTACCATCAGCAAGAAATTTGATTTTGTAAACCCGTTTACAACCTATTGGTTCTTTGTCAGGAGGTAAATCCATAATGACCCAAGTGTCATTGAGTTCAAGAGCAGCAATTTCAGTTTTCATGGCCTCAGCCCACTTAGATTATGTATTGGCTTCCAGGTAAGTTCTAGGTTCAGTGTGTGAGGTTATGGAGGTCACAAAAGTCCTGTGTGGTGTAGATAACTTATCATAAGACATGCTGGCACTCAGGGGAGAGGGCTTACCTGATAAGATTTGGTTTTTCTACTTATCCAAGGCCTGAGATGGGAGAAGAAAGGTTGACTGCTGACATATGAAATCTTGCAAATGAGTAGGAGCTCTCCTTATTCTGATTGATCTTCGGGGTAAGTGTGTATGGAGGTTGTCACGAGTTTCTGTTTCTGGTCTGGAGTCATTTTGATAACTGATTAGTTCGTTGTTTTGAGAATCAAGTAATACAGTAGGCATTGGCTCTGCTTCTGAAATGATATTGGGGTTGACAATGCCTTCAGAGTGGTTAAAAACAGGAGTGGGAATGGAAACAATGGGGTTCTGAGTAAAATTTAGTTCGTTTGGATTTGGCAGTGAATCAGTGTTGCTAAGATTACTGTTAGGATAGCTAATTTTGTATGTTTTGAATGGAAAAACACTTTCATAAAACACAACATTTCGAGAGATGAAAATATTTTTAGTATCTAGGTCCAGAAGTTCATATCCTTTGACACCAAAAGGATAGCCAATGAATACAGACTTTCTAGCCCTTGGATCAAATTTATGTCTTCCATTGACCAAGGTGGTAGCAAAAGCTAGGCACCTAAAAACCTTTAAATGAGTATAGCTGAGCTTCTTTTTGAACAAAATATCAAAGGGGCTTTTATGATTTAATAATGGAGATGGAGTTCTATTAATGAGATATACAGTTGTAAGAATGCAGTGGTTCCAATACTTTAATGAAATGCTACTTTGAAATTTTAATGCTCTTGCAACATTTAAAATATGTTGATGTCTCCTTTCAACAGTAGCATTTTGTTGAGGTGTCTCCATGCATGTTCTTTGGTGCAAAATCTCATGTTTTAGATAAAATTCTTTCATCTCAAACTCACCGCCATTATCACTCCGAATGGTTTTTACTTTTGTTTTAAATTGAGTTTCTACCATTGCACAAAAGTTTTGTAAATTGATGTTGGCTTCTGATTTCAATTTTAGTGTATAAGTCCAAGTACACCTACAGATTTCATCCACAATAGTCAGAAAATATTTGCCGCCATCATGACTAATCTCATTACATGGTCCCCGTATATCACAATGTATCAGTTCAAAACATTTCTTAGATTGATGCTGGCTAGCAGGGAATGGCAGCTTGTGTTGTTTAGCTAGAGGACAAATGAGACATGGATAATCATCAGAGGGTTTTGGTATGCTGACTTTGGTATCTGTGTCAAATTGAGAGTATGAAGAATGGCCTAATCTATAGTGCCAGAGATCAAAAATTTCACTATTGTTGCTAACAGAGGCTAAAAAAATGGTTTTGAGTTTGTATTTGGATAAATCATCAGATAAAGCTGAAGGAGAGTGTTCTTTTTGCAGCATATGATAGAGTCCTCGCCTTACTTCACCCATCCCAGTCGTTGTCCAAGTCAAAAGGTCCTAAATATAACAGTAATCAAAGAAGAAAACAAGACAACAATTTAGTTCTTGAGTCATTTTCTTTGCTGAAATCATATTAAAAGAGAAATTAGGTACGCAAAGGACATCATGCAGTGTAAGATTTTTGGTGACTTTGACTGTTCCTATATGAGTAACAAGCACAATCTCACCATTCGGCAAGGCTACAAAGGAGGAAATAGTTCTTTGGATAGAATGGAATAAAGACTTAGAGCAGATCATGTGGTCTGTTGCTCAGTGTCAAGGATCCAAGGAGTTTCTGAGATATTGCTGGATTGGGAGTAAAAGCAGAGAGAGACACAGTGATATATATACCAGAGATTTTGTGAGTATTTGCATCTAAGGATGAAGGTGTAACCATGGCATGGACATGATTGGCCGAGGGAGTTAAAACTTGGTTGCTGGAGACAGGTTTTAGGAGAGCTAGAAGCTAATTATACTGCTCTTGAGTTAGTGACATTTGAGATTTGTCTTTCAGAACCTCTTGCCCTAGACCAACTGCTGCATTTGCATTTGGCAGGTTCATGACAGGTTTGTTCCTCCCTTCTCCCTTATATCCTGCTGGGTATCCATGCAGTTTGAAACATTTGTCTGCTGTGTGGCCTGGCATTTGGCAGTGAGTACATGTGGGCTTGTTTGGATTTTCTTTGAAGCATCTCTCTAGAGAGTGTCCTGAAATTTTTCAGAAGGTACAATAATACCTTTCCCTTCTTTATTGCCCAGTAGATTGTTTACTAAAATTCCCTTTGCTCATCATAGCCATAGAATCACTCCCTAGGCTGTTTATAGAGATTTCTCTTCTCTTTTCCTCTCGCTGAATAATAAAGTTAACCTCATTCAGGCTGGGGAAATGTTTGATCAGTAGAATCTGTGCCTTAATAGCCTTATAAGTATCATTGAGCTCCATTAAGAGTTTCATCACACAGTCCCTTTGCTGATTCTGAACAACAACCTTTAATCCTCCACAGGTACAATTAGGGATTGACTCATAATTAAGTAATTCATCAAGCAGAGTTTTAAGTTTAGAGAAATAAACGCTTACTGAGTCTTGGTTTTGCTTTAGGTCTATGACGCCTTGCTTCACCTCGAAAATTCTTGGAGCATTTTGCTGAGCAAAACATTGTTCCAGCTTTAGCCAAAGCTGATGTGCAGTCTCTGCATATGTAGTGCTAGACTTCATGTCAACTTCCATTGTGTTCTGCATCCATGTTATTACAATGTCATTGCACCTCAGCCAATGTTCCATTAGAGGATCATTGGGGTCAGAAGGTTCAAAGATGGTACCATCAATGAACCCGAGCTTGTTCTTAATCCGCAAAGCCCTTTTCATAGATCTGGCCCAAGAATAATAGTTGCTGGAGTCCAAGGTGTGCGAGACAAGCATGGCTCCTGAACCATCGATGCTGCCAATGTAATAAGGACAGGTGGGCTATGTTGGGTCGTGAGAAACAGTTCCTGACGAATTGGTGTTTGGTTGTGCAGGAATGGTGTTTGGCGGTGGGTTTTGAGGAGTGGTTTGGCTGGTATTGAAGGATTCCTTCATAGCTAGCTCTGATACTATATAAGAATTTTCCTCTGCTTGCTGTGAGTGTGAACTGCAGAGCAAGATAGATGGAACCGAGAGAATGTGGGGGAGAACAGAGAAAGAGAAAAAAGAGAGATGGAGAGGAATTTACGTGTATTTCTTGCGTATCAAAGAACTGTACAAGAGCAGTATATATGGAAAACAAAGGTGGAATCAAGGAATTAGTTAGTTGCTAACTGCAAGAATAAATAAAAAAGAAAACTAGTATTCCTAACAAAAATCTGTAATGGAAAAGGATAATAGTTAAATAAAAAAAAACAAAGAAAATGGAAGGAATCTGAGCCTGAGCCGTTAGGGACTGCAACTCCCAGGCAGTTCAGCTTCCTTCAATCTTCAACAAATTCTAATCTCTTGCAATGCTATGATCAATTTTTGAGGCCCTAATTATAAGCCTGTTTGTGTGTGTGTGTGTACGTGTGTGTGTATTTTTTTTTTTTTAAATTTCTTATCTATGTTGTTAATTCAAATGCGCAGCAGAAACATACAACTTGAATCCAAAACAAGCAATGCAAACACTCAACAATGAATATACGGAAACAATCAGTTGCAAAGAGAATAAAGTAAATCAATAAAAACACACGACACAGGAAATTACGTGGTTCAGCAATGTGCCTACGTCTACGGGAGCAACGACTGATTTTCACTATTAGATCGTCAAATTTACATCAAGGGTTACAAAATATGGTTTATATTTTAACCTTATGCATACAGAAAACTTAGACTGCATCTAAACACTCCTGTAGTAATTCTTAGAGGAAAATCCTTCGAAATCTCCCAATCTGCTAATCTCTCGATTCAAAATCTATTATCTACGCCAAACAAAACCGTTGATGATTTTAGTAAACCGTCGACAGTATGGAGTGAAACCATCGACGGTTATCTACCGAGAGCTATTCCTTTTGCAGACTGAAATCGTCAACCAAACCATCGACCCAATTGTCGATGGTTTCTTCCTACAGCTCAGCTACCTTATTCTTTACTTCACCATATTTTTCCAGCGCATGCGTTCCACTCAATATGAGCCACATTTCCAACATATGTTTTAATTTGAGACGGACCCAAAAAAAAAAAAATTGGTGACGTAAGCACGAGGGATGCAAAATAAACTTGCTTTTTGTCCATTGCACATTAAATAACCGTCATTAGAAAATTTTCCAAACCAATATTTTGAATTAATTTTATAGATTGCATCCCTATAATTTCCCTCAAATCTAAACCCCCTTTAATTTTTTTTAAAAAATAAAATAAAATTTGAAACCCTAACCAATGATTTGTTTGTCTTAAATTTTAAAAACGTGAAAAATATAAAAATTGAGGATTGATATTTTAGGGCATCCTCATTATACTTACGTATGCGAGGAGTATTCAATAAACATTCAGTTCGGTCCATTGAACCAACTTGGCGCACACCCGACAAATCGACCGTTAGGATTTTAAAGCTGTACTGACAAGCCACTCACCCGCGAGCCTAAGGCAGAAGAGTCCAAGGGGTGAGTCGTTTGAATCACAAGTCGCAGCCACGAATAACACTGTTAGGTTTCTTTGGCATTTTATTGAGTTGGGAAACACGTTTGCACCACTTCGAATTTGATTTCTCTTCGCAACAAAATTTCAAAATCCCATCCAATCAAATTTTAGAAGCCATCAACTCCAACTCCATAATCAAGGGAATATTTTGTTTGAAATTGTTTATTAAAAAAAAAAAAAAAACAAGGGGAAGATTACAATCTGTTTGATTTTGTTTTTTTTTTTTTTCTAATAAATAAAATAAATACCACTTTATTTTTAAAATTTTTAGGTATTTGCTAAAAAATACTCTAACAATAAGTCGGTCAAGTTGGGGACATTAAAGAAAGAGAGAATGGATGTCTACCCTCTCCCATTATTCTATATAGATTTATATGAACAACTCTTGGAGGCTAAACTCCTAATCTCATGGGATGTCGATAACTTCATGTAAACTGAGATAGGACAAGTAAAAAAGCTACATAATCACGTTGCCAGTTTGGAGGGATGGGTTCATTGTAAGTAATAGCCTAGTTTACTTGTTAGTGGTATGAGGATTGGAAATGAGAGGTAACAAACATCCTCTCAATCGCCATGAGCTTGAAATCGATTTGTTCGTCCTTCCTACCTTTGTTCAACAACTCCCAATTCCTTGAGGCCTTAATGTTGGATGGAACTAACTGATTTTCTAATGGGCCTACAAAACCCATAACTTCCTCAATGTTTTGGTTACAAATCAAATCACTAGACATTAAAGATAAGTCCTACTCTCCTAGATTCTCATCATCTTTTAGTTGTTTTTCTATAAGTTGATTCTTTGTGATTTTCCTTTACGTAAGCGATCCGTGTGTTTATCCAGCACATTTTATTCTTTGTCGTGTGGCACAGGAAATCATACTAACATCACCCTACTATGATTTTTTTTTTTTTAAAAGAAAGTTTCCTAGCGCCACGTGTCGCTGTCTATGCATGGCTGACACGTTGCAGCTTCACTCTTGAATCGAGTCAACCCAGTTTGATTCGAATCAACTCTAGTTGACTCGTTGACCTAATTCATACTAATTGAATTGATCTGGCATCCTTGGACCGTCCATTTTATTTTCAAATGTAGAAATTAATTTTTAATTAATTTTAAATTTTAAAAATTGGAAAAATGGTAAAAAAAAAAAAATGAAGAAAATTTATTTTTTAAAAATCAAAAAAATTAAATAAAAAATTATTTGAGTCATTTTTTACTTAGATGCCAAAAAATGAACAATAAAATAAATAAAAATGGAGAAAAAATCTCATAAAATTGCAGAAAAAATATTAGAGAACTTCAAGAAATTTTGGGAGAGCTGATGTGACCACGCACGCATGCAGCCCATGTGGGAGCCAAGTTATGCGCTGGGTTAGGCCGTAGGGTTTTCTGGGAGGTGCAGCAAAAACATTTAAAAAGAGGGTCACGAGGTCTATTCTAGAGATCGTGCGCAGTCGGTGAGCTCTTGTCTTCTGCGGCGTTCATACCTCTGTTTTCAGCCGCGTCTCATTACGTCTCTCTCTGTCTCGGCTCTCACTCAATCTCTCGGATTCTCCCAATTCCCTCGTCATCTCTCAGTCTCCGGCACTCTCTCATCTTCTCCGACATCATCTCAGTCTCCGGTTATTTTCTCTGGCTAAATTGAGTTAGTGTTTCATTGAGGTTTTTAGGGTTGAATGCTTTAGTTAAGTGGTAAAGTTTTCACCTTTCGTCTTTTGTCCGAAATTTCAATTGCAGGGTCTCTTTTCCGGTCTGAACATTTAGCATAGGATTTAATTATTTCTTGTTATTCTATGCGTGTTAGGTTTATAGTTTAGTTTTTGTGTCATTTCAATTGCATCACAAAAATCTCAAAAATCCAAGAAACCGAATTTGAATTGTGTTCAGTAAACCTTTCTTTTTTTATATTCTTTCGGACTTACACAAAATTTGAAATTAAAATACATTCCCTGAGGAGATGATCTGGCCCTTGGGCTAGTTATTACATGACTGAACTCCTATACTTGGGATAGCCTTTGCGCTGCTCATTTTTAGAATGAGTCAAACAATATAACGACATCCTCATAACCTGCCAACGTTATATTAAAATTTTCATAACCAACAATATAATGACTTCCTCATATCCTGCCAACGTTATTTTACGGTTTTCACAACAAACAGTATCATAACCTCATTTTCATAAAACTGTATAAAACCAATCAAATCACGTCACGGTATAAAACTGTCATTTCCTCTTACTGAGCATTGTCTCATCCTAGTGATTTAATATTTTTCAGGTGACCCAATTAGACGAGTAAATCAGGCTCGCCGAGAGAGGGATTGTTGCACTGCCTTGGTTGTGAGATAAGTGTTTTCAGGGAGATATGTTTTTGGGTAGTTTTCCAAGGTTTTGGTGGATATTACTGGGATATGTGCTTTTGTGCATGTATATTTAGGGGAATTATTGAATTCTAGTATTGTAAATATGGATGTACACTTTTATATATGTTTCCCACTGCGTAGGTGTGCAAAATGAATAGGCTTTTCTCAGTGCTCATTTGGGTCCCGAGATGTTATAATAGATAATCCAATGGTATCACAGTAAATTAAAATATATAATAAAGGTTATTTAAAAAAATGGTATAGATTTTCGGGGCATCACAATTTGGTATCAGAGCCTAGGTTTGCTAGGTTCTGTAAACTTTAGAGCGTAGCGGAAAACAATACCAAAATATAAGAATGAAATTTGAGGAGAATGGAACAGAATATCAATGAGATAATGTTGGGAAATTAGGATAAGAATTTAGGGTTCTGTTCTATAGTTTGGAAGCAGGAATTTCGGGGTGGTTTCTATGATTTTCCTGGGGTGACGATTTCAGGAAAACCATAGTAAACAATTCATTAAATTATGCAAGAAAATTCAAAATGCAAAAGGATATACAATCAAAAATATCCAAAGTGATAGGGGTAGAGAATTTAAAAATCAAGATATGGAAGAATATTGTGATTCATTACAAATATCTCATAACTTTTTAGCTCCTAGAATACCCCAATAGAATGAAGTAGTTAAAAGAAAGAACAGGTTTATACAAGAAATGGCCAGAACTATGCTTAATGAATATAAGTTACCTAAGTACGTCTAGGCTAAGGCAATGAATATTGTATGTTATGTTCCAAATAGAGTTTTGATTAGACCATCTCTAAATAAGACTCCTTACGAATTGTGGAATGGCCATAGACCAAACATCTTGTATTTTCATGTCTTTGGCTGTAAATGTTTTGTGCCTAGAAACAATGAACACTTAGGAAAGTTTGATGTGAAATCAAATGAAGGTATTTTTCTAGGATATGCCTTAGAGAGTAAAGCCTATAAGGTATATAATAAATGAACTTTAACAGTTGTAGAATCCATTCACGTAGTATTTGACGAATTCAATCCATTTACTCAAAAGACATATGAAGATGAAATTGAGATAAATAAAGATTTTGAAAAATTGTCTACTAAAAATAATGTAGATAAGAGAAATGAAATTAAGGAACCATCTGTTGAAAACAATGAATTTGAAAATGAAGTTAATGAACTACCTAAAGAATGGAAGCATAAAAAGAATCACCCCATTGATCAAATAATAGATGAACCATCCCGTGGAGTAGCCACATAATCCTCACTTAGAAATATAATTAGTCATTGTGCATTTCTATCTAAAGAAGAACCTAAAAATGTGAGTGAAGCAATTGAGGATGAATCTTGGGTGATGTCCATGCAAGAAGAGTTAAATCAATTTGAGAGAAATAAAGTATGGACATTAGTTCCTAGACCTAAGGATAAGGCAGTTATTAGAACAAAATGGATATATAAGAACAAGAAAGATGAACATGGGATAGTTGTAAGAAATAAGGCAAGACTAGTAACTCAGGGATATAACCAGGAAGAAGGAATAGACTTTGAGGAAACCTTTGCACCTATAACTAGAATGGAAGTCATTCGTATGTTGTTAGCTTATGCTACTTTTAAGGATTTCAAACTATATCAAATGGATGTCAAAAATGCATTTTTAAATGGCTACATAAGTGAAAAGGTATATGTAGAACAACCCCCAGGTTTTGAAAACCATAAGTATCCAAAACACGTTTATAACTTGCATGGTTTAAAGCAAGCTCCTAGAGTTTGGTATGAAAGGCTAAGCAGTTTTCTACTGGACAATGGATTTATCAGAGGAAAGATAGATACAACACTATTCATAAAATCGAAGAATGAAAACATGCTTCTAGCTCAAGTATAGGTAGATGATATCATTTTTGGAGCAACAAATGAAGAATTGTGCAATGAGTTTGCAAGTACTATGAAAAATTAATTTGAGATGATCATAATGGGTGAACTCTATTTCTTCCTAGGACTTCAAATCAAACAAGTAAAACATGGAATTTTATAAATCAATCGAAGAACATTAGACTTACTCAAAAGGTTTAATATGGAAGATGGAAAAATACTAGGGACACCTATGAGCTCTTCTTTGAAATTAGACAAAGACGAATAAGGTATACCAGTAGATGTCAAGCTATATCGTGGGATGATTGGTAACTTACTATATTTGATTGCCAGCGGGACTGATATAATGTTTAGTGAATATTTGTGTGCAAGATTCCAGGTTGCACCCAAAGAGTCTCATCTATTAGCAGTCAAAAGAATACTTAGATACCTAATTGGAACAATCGAACTTGGTTTATGGTATCCTAAGTATACATCCTTTGAGATTATTAGTTATTCAGATGCTGATTTTTCCAGAAGTAAAGTAGATAGAAATAGTACTAGAGGCACATGTTATTTCCTAGGACATTTGTTGGTATCTTGGTTTTCAAAGAAGCAAAATTCAGTTGCTCTGTCCACAGCCGAGGCTAAATACGTAGTGGTTGGAAGTTGTTGTACTCAAACACTATATATGAAGCAACAACTTATGGATTTTGGATTAAGTTATGATATAGTTCCTATAAGGTGTGACAATACTAGTGCAATAAACATTTCAAAGAACCCTATATCACATTCATGAACTAAACACATAGAAATTAGACATCATTTTCTTCATGACCATGTGCAAAAAGGAGATGTGACACTTGAGTTTGTATGCACAGATGAACAATGGACAGACATATTCACGAAATCACTTGCAGAAGATAGGTTTATCCAAATTAGACATGAAGTAAGCCTGATGCATAGTCGAGAAGTTGCCTAGAATTATATTAGATTACATAATTCAAGTGAAGCAATATCAATTAATATTCACAATTGGTTAGAATTTTCAAATTTGGCTCATTTGTTCATATTTGGTATTAAACTCATAGCATGCTGATTGCATGTTAAATTTTATTATGGATACATGACACATGTTGATTCTTACATAAACCCTTGAACTTTAATGAATGTTTTTCTTATCCATGTCTATGTAAATTGACACACTGTGTATGCTCACATTGAAATTTAATTCAACAACACAGTTTTGCATTAGCAAGGGGGTGAAGTAAATTGAATAACATAGGGAGACATATAAAGGTTGCATATTTTTTTTAAAGATGAGATATAATTATGTTAGAACATTTTTGTTATACACCTTTTTGTTGATGTCAAAAATGGGAGAAGAATATAAGCTTATAGCAAAAATAGTTTGCAAAAGTTTTTTTTTTTTTGAATGCTAGTGAGAAAAGTACATAAGTACATGAGTTATACATGCAAAACTATTGCCTGTTTTACATTGTGCTGAATTTTATATTGTGCATTATTTGAGGGGGAGTCTTGTTAAGCATAACCCATTTTTTTATTTTTTACTCGTGTATTTGTCATCATCAAAAAGGGGGATATTGTTGATTCTATGAGTCCAATCCTATTTTGATAATGACAAATCACTTGGTATTTAATCTGTGCATTGAGATTGTGAACAGGAACATTACTTAGCATTCACGGAAGGTACGGGAGATTTGGCCCTATGGAATGATCATGTTGGGGATCGCCGATCCACGCACCTGCTCATAAACCACTTCGAAGTGGTTATCAGGCACCCCATGGGGCCAGCAGAGGAACACAGCACTAACGAGGGTTTTTGCATTGACGTCAGGAGATGTTGAGACCGCTAGAGACATCGTGACAGGTATCCTTACTATTTTACCATATAAATTTGTTGTTTTATTTGACACAAGTGTCACCCATTCCTTTGTATCAGCGGGGTATGTTAAAGTAACTGGGGTAGAGGCACAGTTGTTAGACGTTGAGTTGTCTGTAGCTACACTGACAGGATCTATTGTAAGGTGTAGGAAGGTACTTAGGAACTTTCTAGTGAGCATTCAGTGGAAAGTACTACCAGCTGATCTCGTGATATTAGATATGCAAGGGTTTGATGTAATATTAGGTGTCAATCACGCCAACATAGATTGCTATCAAAAAGAAGTGATTTTCATACCCCTAGGTGAGCAAGAATACATATTTGTGGGTTCACGTGTGTGTGCCTCGCCACAGTTAGTGTCAGCTATTCAGGCAAGGAGATTGATTTAGAGTGGATGTCATGGATATGTAGCTTACATAAAAGAGCTGCCGAAGGAAGAATTGAAATGGGCTGATATTCTAGTGGTCAGAGAATTTTTCAGATATTTTCCAAGAGGAATCACCTGGTTTACCACCAGATTAAGAGATCTAATTCACCGTGGATCTGTTACCGAGGTTGGAACCAATATCTATAGTGTCGTACACGTGGCTCCAGCCAAACTGAAGGAATTGAAAGATCAGTTGCAGGAGTTGATGGATAAAGGGTTTATCAGTCCCACTGTATCACCTTGAAGAGTCCTAGTTCTGTTTATGAAAAAAAAAAAATATAAGACCATGAGGATGTACATAGATTATAAGGAAATAAATAAACTGACAGTCAAAATAAATATTCTCTTCCTAGAATTGATAATTTATTTGACCAACTCCAGGAGATCCAATTGTACTCCAAAATTTACCTTTGTTCTGGCTATCACTAGGTGAAAGTCAAGGCAGAAGACATATCAAAGACAACATTCCGAACCAGGTACGAGCACGAGTTCCTAGTAATGACGTTCAAATTGACAAATGCACCTGCGGTGTTCATGGATTTAATGAATCGGATATTCTATCAGTACTTACACCAGTTTGCTGTGATATTCATTGATGATATACTGGTCTACTCGAAAAGCCTTGAGGAGCATAAGGGTCATTTGAGACTGGTTTTGTAGGTGCTGAGGGAAAATAAATTGTATGCAAAATTCAATAAATGTGAATTCAGGTTGAGGCGGGTTACTTTCCTCGAGCATGTGATCTCTAGGGACAATATCAGTTGATCCGAGTGAAATAGAGGTAGTAGTGAGTTGGGTGAGACCAGTGAATGTTCAAGAGGTTAGAAGCTTCTTAGGTCTTGCAAGGTACTACCGGCGTTTCGTGGATGGCTTCTCCAGATTATCAGGTCCACTAACACGACTCACAAAAAAGAACGTAAAATTTGATTAGACTGAATAGTATGAGTAGAGCTTCCAGGAGTTGAAACGACGGCTGATCACTGCACCGGTATTGTCTATCCCATTAGGGGAAGATGGTTTTGTGATATACAGTGACACATCACAGAAGGAACTCGGGTGCGTGTTGATGCGGCATGGGAGAGTTATCACCTACAAATCTAGACAGCTTAAAGAGTATGAAAAGAACTACCCTGTGCACGATCTAGAGTTAGCTGCAGTGGTGTATGCTCTGAAAATTTGGAGGCATTATCTTTATGGTGGGAAATACGAGATCTTCACTGATCATAAAAGCTTAAAGTATTTATTCACCTAAAAATATTTGAATACGCGGTAAAGAAGATGGTTGGAGCTCATCAAGGATTATGATTGTACTATCAGCTACCATCTATGGAAAGAAAACGTGGTAGTTGATGCATTGAGCAGGAAAACAGCAGGAGCAGCGGTGTCAGCAGTGGAGATTTAGCGCTTTATCTAGATGGGTTTGGAGAGGTTAGGCATGGAGCTGATAGAGGGTGATCACTAGGCATTCATTGCCAACTTGGTGGTACAACCTACCTTATAGGAGAAAATTAAAACTGCAAAGAAGAATGACGCAGAGTTGTCAAAGTTGATAAAGAAAGTGTGGGATTGACATGAAGAGGAGTTCAATATTTCAGAGGATAGAACCCTAAGGTTCCGTGCCAGACTATGCGTTCCTGAAGATGCTGATATTAGGAGGACTATATTGGAGGAGGCTCATAGATCCCTGTACACAGTTCATCCTAGTAGCACAAAAATGTATCAGGATCTTTGAAAGACTTTCTAGTGGAGCGAAATGAAAAGGGAGATAACTGAAATTGTGTAGCAGTGATTGACATGCCAACAGATAAAGACAAAGCACCAAAGGCAGGTAGGACAGTTGCAGCCACTCCACATCCCTAAGTGAAAGTGGGATCACATATCCATGGATTTCGTCATTGGATTACCGTCGGCACTGCATGGTCAGAATGCTATCTAGATGATTGTTAACTAATTGACAAAAATAGCCTACTTTCTACCTATTAAAGTTGGCTATGCCATATGTAGACTGGCAGAGATCTACATTCAGGAGATAGTTCGACCCCATGGAGTGCTAGTATCCATCGTTTCAGGCCGTGACCAACGTTTTACATCACGGTTTTGGAGAAACTTGCAAGAGGCTTTGGGGTTTCAGTTATCATTCAATATGGCATATCATCCTCAAACTAATGGGCAAACAGAAAAAACGATCCAGATACTTGAGGATATGCTACGAGCATGCATGTTGGATTTTGGGGATAGTTGAACCCAGTATATGCCACTGGTTGAGTTTTCCTATAATCATAGCTATCAGGCCAATATTGTAATGATCTGAACAATAATGGTATTTAAATAATAAAGAGAAAGAGAGAGAGAGAGAGAGAGAGAGAGAGGAAAATGGAAACAGTAACAGAAGACGGCAGCAGACTTCGTCGACGAACGCTTTGCGTTCATCGACGACGTTGCACTTTGGGATGTAAGACTCAAAAGAATTTAGTAGGTCCTTGTCAACGAACACAAGGGATTCATCGACGAGGGTATACGAAGGCTTCATCGACGAAGACAAGTTTCGTCGAAGAGAAGATACCGAGAGTGGATTTTTGGAAGTCTGAAATTCGTCGACGAGGGTGTAGGTTCATCGACGAACTTTCTACAGAACTCATCGACGAGGTGACATTGCTCGTCGATGAAGGCCACAGTATAAATAGTGCCAAACTCATTTTTCCTATGCAGGAAATTCGCCGAAACCTCTCTTCTCTCTCCTCTACGGTCCTTCCCTCTTCTCTCTTTTATTTCGGCCCCATCAGTTGCCGGATCGATGATCTAAGGCCACCACGACGCTCCTGGCGAAGTTCTCTTCAAGTCTATTGGGGCGAATCATCGGTGGGATCGAGTCGAATATCTCCCTAGAATCAGGGTAAGGTTTTTTAGTCAATTTTTGGCTTTCTAACTGTTGTAGGAAATGATGTAGGTAAAAAAATATTGATATTTTGTTCTGGCTAATGTTAATTTCAGGGTATCGAGTAGGAAGCTCCACGAAGGTAGGACCGGTATGCGATAAGGGCTTTTTAATAGTCAGTTAAGGGAAATATGCTATGCTAGGCAAAATTAGTATGATTTTCAATATAGTATATATATTTATACCAGATTATTATTCACAACAGGAATTAATACAATTTATCCATTATGTATAATATGTTTTAAATTACTGTGTGGCTTGAGAATATAGATATAGTATAGAGACATGCTTTATAGTATTTTTCAGAGCTATGTTTTACATATTAAACATATAGTGAATATATTTTATAGTAATTGCAGAATAACATGATTATACAGTTGATACAGATACAGTTTACAGTACCATGACATACCGTTTTACAGTTCATTTCGAAAATACAATTGATACAGATACAATTTATCACAGTGTCATGATTTATACAGTTATTACAGAATCATGGTAAAACAGATAGTTGTATATAGAACTGTATTACATAGTATCAGACCCTGTTGGACCATACAATTTACAGAGCACGGTATTGTAGCTATATACAGTATAAAGTGCAACCACCTATTCAGATAATATGTGGTATAAAGGTCGATCATATACAGCCCACAAGTGGGCAGGCTCCCCATCAGATATGGGTTGAGGAGGGCTGATTAGACCGATGAAGTATAGTGACTTATCCTAGTCAACCAGCCAAGATAGATCCCCCCTACAGGCCGTACAACCCTGTCATAAGGGGTTAAATAATGACACACCGTTATCCACAGGGAAGTTTTCAATTATTATTATGTATATACAGATTTACAGAGGCATAAAATATACTTATGTACATTAGAAGTATTTGAGTAGAAACCTAAAATACAGATATGTTTAACAACATGGAAAAGGTGGTGGTTTATATTACTTGTATTATATTTACAGATTCAATTACACATGATTATATAGAAACATATTTTTATAGTATTGTAACTCATTTTCCACACACTAGCAATAGTATATTTCGTCTTACTAAGCGTCATCTCATCCCATTACTTTAACATTTTTCAGGTGATCCAGGTAGGCGAGCAAATTAGGCTTGCAGATAGAGGGGCTTCAGTATTGCCTTGTTGTAGAATGGGTATTTTTGGGAGTATTGTGTATAGCCCTAGCCCTGTTGTGGGTATTTTGGCAAACAGTCGTATATGTATATTTTGGGAACAGTTTAGCACTCTGATATTGTATATTTTCTTGATTGTGTTTATATGAATTCCGCTTCTCGCTGCTTAGGTCGATGGTTTGGTTTATTCTAGTAGGCATCAGAGCATTATAAATTCTACAGTATATATATATATAATTAGAACTGAAGAATAAATAGCAGGTCGTTACAGTTTGGTATCAGAGCCTAGGTTGCTAGGTTCTGTAGACTTTAGAGTGCAGCAGAAGTAATACCAGAATATAGGAAAATGATTTGAGGTTTGTTCTGTGTCTGGGTACAAGATTACTGTGGTGGTTTCTATGTTTTTCCTAGGGTGACGATTTCAGGAAAACCATAATAAACTATTGTCGGGTCGTGTTTCTAGGTGACATAACTGGATATTGAGTTAAGGTCAGTGAAGGTAGTTAATTTTGAATTGGTATATGATAGGTCTACATAGGAGATAAGGTGCTTAAGTATGTTTCCTATTTTTAGGATGGACCTAGGAAGCAGCGGCACAAATGCTGGGGAGGATAGGCCAGGACCTTTCAGCATAGGTGGAGGAGATACAAATACTGTATTGCGTAGCGTCACTCAACAGGTGATGGCTAAGATGTCTAGGAGCTCTGGGGAGCGTGGCTGTTCGATCGAGCAGCTTACGTTGATGAAGCCCCCATCCTTTGCTGGAGGAGATTACCTGATTGTAGCTAAAAATTGGGTCCAGGACATCGAAGATACGTTGGTAGGGCTTCCTTGTACGGATGAGCAGAAGGTAGTATTTGCAACATTTAAGTTGACAGGAGAGGCGAAGCGCTGGTGGAGATCAGCGTAATTGATTGAGGAGCAGAGGCCGGTTCCAGTACCAATGACGTGGGACCGATTCAAGGAGTTGTTCTTCGATCGATATTTCACTGCTATCATTCAAAGTACGAAAGAAGCAGAGTTTATGCATCTGGTACAAGGGCAGATGACCGTATCCCAGTATGTAGCTCGGTTTATCGAGTTGTCACGTTTTACTCCACATCTGGCACCTGATGAAGAGAAAAAGGCAAGGAAGTTTGAAGAAGGACTGAGGTAGAACTTATTTGAGCAAGTGATTGGCTTCAGAGCTCAGACATTTACGGAGGTTGTAGATAGAGCTGCAGTCATTAAGAGTGGTATACAAAGGGGTGTGGCAACTTAGAGTCGGAGGAAGAGGCCTGCGCCTCAGGATTTTCAGGATAGCTCCAATAGGGGTCCATGGAGAGGAGGTCATGATAGGGGAAATCAAAGACAGATGATAGGACCTCGTGGTAATCAGGGTACGCCGATTGTCCCGGTATGTCATACGTGGGGGATACGTCATTTGGGGTAGTGCCAGGTAGAGAGAGATGTATGTTATTGATGTGGGAGACCCAACCACATTGCACGTGCATGCCCAGGACTTCCAGACCAATTCCCAACTCCCAAGCCCTATCAAGGAGGATATTAGGCGCCTCATGGAAGACAGCAGAGGAATGTGGCTACGGCGAGGGTTTACGCGTTGACGTCGAGTGATGCTGAGGCTACCGTGAATGTGGTGATAGGTACTTTTACTATTTTATCACATTCTGTTATTGTTTTATTTGATTCATGTGCTACTCATTCATTTTTCTCTGCATCCTACGTTAAATTTTCTAGAGGTGAGACCCAATTATTAGATACAGAGTTGTTGGTAGCTACACTATCAGAGTCAGTGATACGGTGTCAGAAAGTGCTCAAAGGTTATCCAATAGAAATTCAGGGTAGAGTGCTTCTAGCAGAGCTGATTGTATTTGATATGTGTGGGTTTGATGTAATACTGGGAATGGATTGGTTGGCTTCTAATCATGCTAGCATTGGTTGTCGTCAGAAAGAAATAATTTTCAGACCCCTTGGTGAGCAGGAATTCAGATTCGTTGGTTCACGGGTACGTGCTCCATCACAGCTCATGTCAACTATGTAGGCGAGCAGATTACTCCTAGACGGAGGTCAGGGATTTGTAGCTTTTGTAAAAGAAGTGACAGAAAATGAATCAAAATTTGGTAATACACCAGTTGTGCAAGATTTTCCCGATGTGTTTCCAGAGGAGCTACTAGGGTTGCCTCCCGAACGTTAGGTGGATTTTTCTATAGATTTGCCTCCAAGAACAGCGCCAATCTCTAAGGTTCCATATGGCTCCAGCTGAATTAGGAGAATTGAAGAATCAGTTGCAAGACTTGCTAAATAAGGGATTTATACGACCCAATGTATCGTCGTGTCGGCAGAAAAGTTATGCTGATACGCGCCATCGAGAATTAGAGTTTGATGTTGAAGATCAGGTATTTTTGAAAGTATAGCAGCACCATTGAAGGGAGCTGTGAGATTTGGGAGGAAGGTAAGTTGAGCCCTAGGTTCATTGGCCCATTTGAAATATTAGAGAGAGTGGATCCAGTAGCTTACAGGCTAGCTTTACCACCAGCATTGTCCAAAAAACACGACGTATTTCATGTTTCCATGTTAAGGAAATACGTCCTAGACCCTTCCCATGTGATCAGTTATGCAGAGATAGAGCTCAGAGATTCACTGACATATGATAAGACACAAGTGCAAATCCTAGATAGGAAAGAACAGGTATTGCGTACTAAGATAATTCCATTAGTAAAAGTTTTGTGGAGAAATCATGCAGTAGAAGAGGCTTCATAGGAGCCAGAGGAGAAGATACGATAGAGGTACCCACAACTGTTTGGTGGGAATTTGTAGTAGTTAGGGGTGATAGTTAAAGAAAATCAGTAGTATTTATTTAAGTGCAGAATAGTTAAGGTATGAATTGTATATTAGATTATAGGATAGATAATGTTTTTGGTTTTGGGGGAATTTTATATATATGTATGTAATCTCCTAGAACCCTAGTTGTAACCACGGTATTCCTCTGCCATGAGTCAGGGTAAGTAACTAAATAAATAGCCAATTTGTCCTTAGAGAATGGTGTGTGGTACAGATAGTAAATTTTGATGACAAAATTTTGTAAGGAGGGGAAAATGTAGTAACCCATAAAATAATAATAATTAAATAAAAGAGAGGAAGGAAAACTTCAAAAGGGTCAAACAGGGTTCATCAACAAACGCTCTAGTTTCGTCAATGAACTCCCTATAAGTTTCGTGGACGAGGATCAGTGCCTCATCGATGAAGAGATACCGAGAGATGGGCATGCAGAACCTCTGGTTCGTCAACAAACTCATTATCCTCATCGATGAACTTCCTTCATCAACTCGTCGACGAGTTTATATGTCTCGTCAATGAAGTCATGTGTCAAGTTGTTTATAAATACGCAGAAAATTAGATTTTGGCGAGAATTCAGCTACATATGGATGTATAGTTTTATATATGTTTCCTGTTGCATAGGTGTGCAAAATGAATAGGGTTTCCTCAATGCTTATTTGGGGCCTGAGATGTTATAGTAGATAATCCAAGGGCATAGAGTAAATTAAAGTATGTAGTAAAGTTTATTTGAAAAAAACAATGGTATAGATTTTCGAGTCGTTATACCAATTATGGTAAAAGCAAATCGAGACTACTGGTTCCTTGGCCTTAGGATTAGTCTAGAGACTAATGAACAATTAGTAATTAGGTGAACTGACCCTGCTTGGGGTCTACCTCCAAATCTCGGATGTTAAGGAATATTTTCTTCAAGAGTTTTAATGCTTTCTCTACAAAAAAGAAAAAAAAAATCAAACTTTTCATCAATAACCAATGGATTTGCATGAATTTTCTCAAAAAAATATATATAATTAATATTTTTGCAAAAGTTTTTAAGTTACTTGGAGTCATACATCCATAAAGAGGCATTTGGGTGTTTTCTAATCTTTTTGCTGACTATTAAGGCAGGTATATGGTTCTCCTCCTAAAAATTCACACTTTTTTCTCGCCAACGAGAAAATCTCGAGAGCAGGAAATGTAACACCTCAGACCCACCATGTGGAGTTCGGAGTGTTATGAAGACGAAACGCGTCACTGATACCATTAACGCAGCGGAAAATAATAAAACAACCTCGAACATAATATACTAGAATTCTATAATTATACATCATCAAACTCATTTCACATATCCACGTTCTCTATAATACAAAACCTGACAGAATTTTAATAATACATAAAAACTAAAACATAACCGGTGAAGTCTCACTCAAAAAACTACCCTACCATGGAGCTATCTAAGCTCGATCACCTGGATAACCTAAAAAGATTTAACAATTGATGGGGTGAGACACCTCTCAGTAAGGAAGAAATAGTTTATAATAGTGTGTGGCTGAAGTGTTTATAATACAATTAAAATATCCATCTAAAGTGTACACACAGACCACAAGTAACCCAGATATCATACCCATAATCACACAAGATCAACGTCATTATCGTCCATTCGCATATTCGCAACCATCAATATTTTATTGTTAATTTTCGAGAATAGGGAAATCTACCCGCCCATACAAATAGGTTCCTTCTGCTCTAGTGCTTATACCAGGGCACTCACCTTTCTCAGTAAGCCCTCGGGTGATGTATCTAGGTAAAGACATCGAGAATAGGGAAGATCACCCACCCATACAAGTGGCTTCCCTCTATCCTAGTATCCATAAATAACTAACAGAGTACTCGCCTTCCTCAGCAAGCTCTCTAGTGGAATAATCAACTTTACCCAAAATACTTAATTAATTAAAAGTCGTAACATAGCTAACACAATCGCTTCACAGAATTTCCCGCATACACCCATATCATAATCAATCTACACAAGATCAAATTACACAACATCAATGCCCACACAGAACTAGTCCACACAGGACTAATCAAATCACACAACATCAATGTCCACACAAGAATGGTCCACACAGGATTAATCAAATCACACAGCATCAATGTCCACACAGAACTGGTCCACACAGGATTAATCAAATCAACATCAATGTCCACACAGGACTAATCAAACCATACAGGTTACAAAGCAATCACTCCGTTTATAGTAAATAGGTAAACAACCTCCTCATACCACTGCCAATGCTTACCTCCCAATATAAACGTCCATATAACAACCTCCTCATACCACTGCCAACACTATATCGCAATTTACATGTGCCCCAACACAAGTCATCCGCAAACCAATCATGCCACACATCCAAAATTCTACCACATATTACACAACATTAATATCCACAATCAATCAGTATATTCAGCCAGGCAGATTTCACAGCCAAAGAATATTTGCAGTCCAATAATTCCTTATTCCACATAAATTACAATCATTTAATTAGCGAAAATGGTTTCAACCACACGAATTTTCCCAATATAATTTATCTACCTAAAAACATTATTTTCCATACCAGAAAGGTTTAGAAAATTATACCTGTATGTATATAAGAATTCATACTCGAAATTAGTCATTTATAATTATGAAAAAAGATATTATAAAATATTTCCCCGTACATGTTCCTCAAAATTCGACCCAAGATCAGCAAAACAAGACTCTGAAATTTAAAAATTCCAAATTCCTCAAACCTTAGCAAGACACCCTTATAATACTTCCTAAGCTCCAAATAACAATATTTGCTAAAAAAATTCCAAAATAATTCACTTACCTTGGTTTTGGGATGTTTCCAAAACTACTCAAATCAAAGATCTACTCCACCTATATTGTAGAGAATCTTCCTAGGAGTCTCGTGGTAGCTTCTGATCATCGAACCAAGCTGAATCTGGCCTAAAATCGAAGAGAGAAGGTGGAAGGGCCGAAATTTCTAGAGAGAGAAGGGGAACATGCAAAATTTTCACGCTGGAATGAAAGAATTCCACTTTTTATACATAGTGATTCATCGACGAGTCATGTACAAAATTCGGCAACGAGATAGTGAACTCGTCGATGAATTTTAGTTCGTGAAAAAAAATCCCCTCTCGGTAATTCCTCGTCGACGAGACACGTACCCTCGTCGACGAGCTAAAAAGAACATTCGTCGATGAGACCAGTCTATTCATCGACGAATGTTTGCTGCCACCTTTTTTGAATTTATTCTTTCTTTCCTTTCCATCTTTTTTATTACCTTAATTTATTTTAAAATTTCCCGGGTTGTTACAGGAAATCTCATATTTAAGGGCTTGTCAACGAACCCATTGTTCGCGTCGACGATTGTACTTCTTTGACTCATCGACGACTCTTTAGTTCTCGTCGACAAGTACACATGGACAGGTATCTTTATATAGGCTTAAAGTCATTTTTTTCCAGCGAAAATCTCTCTCTCTCACTCTCTCGGAAACCCATGAACCTTTCCCCTTCTCTCTTCGATTTTGGCTCAGTTTTAGCCCAATTTGACGATCAGGAACCACCATGAGGATCTATGGATGATTCTATACAAGTTAATCGAAGTCGATTGTTGATTTGGAGTTCCTAAGTACCACTCCAAAACTAGGGTAAGTAAGATATTTTAGGGTTGAATTGGTTATTTGGAGTATGTGGACCTAGGAAATGTATTAAATGATAAATATTATGGGATTGAGTTGATTGAATTGGTGATAATGTGATTTCAGGGTATGGAGTTCCAAATGCCACGGGCGTGGATTTAGGGTTTTTAGAAGACCTCTCAGTAAGCAGGTAAAGGGAATAAATTATAACAGGTATTTTTGGGAAATTAATTGTTGAGTATGAATATGAAAATGAAATATGAGATTTTGCCTATGGTTATTATGTTATGAATATCAGATAAAAATTGTGTGGCATGAGGAATATGAAATAACAGATTTATATTGGGAATGTAATTGAAATTGAGGTATGTGTTTTGCACTGAGAAAATGAGACTATGATATATATATATATACATATATTGAAATGTTTTATACAAAAATGAAGATATAGGAAACCCAGTTATGTTTTATATACATATTTGTGATGTTATGAGATTTTTATATGGAAATGATGAAAAGTGGAATACATAATTGTTTATAGAAAAACAATGAAATGTGATGTACAAATGTGTATTTTAATGAGAAATGATGAATATATATGTGATATATAGATATGTTTTCAGAGAAATGATGAAATATGATATACATATATGCTTTTACAAAGATATGATGAAATGTAAGATACAAAAATGTTTAATTGAGATACATACAAATATGAGATGAAATGAATACATACATGATGGAAATGATACAGAAATGATGAGAATAATACTAATATGTTGAGATATACTGATGTAATGAAATGTGAATATAAAAATGTGGAAATAAGAACCTTGATAGACCATAGTTGTATAGAGAGCACGGTTCTGTTGCTAGTATGGTGTTTAGTGCAACCACATGTCTGGTGTGGAGTGTGGTGAGATAGTCGATTGGGCCAATGAGAATGGTAGTGTTGCCCTTTGGAGTCCGGGTTAGGAGTGGGTAGGTCAATCGTACTACGGACCCATTCCCTGTTTTGATCTAACCGAGTAGGCCAAGCGTAGTTAGGTCCAACCTTTGGGTTTCACAACCCGGTCATGGGAGTGATACATGACAATGAGATTGGAATATCCTCAGGATGGTTACTCATTACAGATACAAAAATGAACAACCATAAGTTACAGACACGTAGGGAATTCTATATTGGTGGAAACTCATGAGCTAGATTATGAAACTGAGAAATAAGCAGCCATGGGTTACAGACATGTTGTGCAACATACTGGTGGATACCCATGCGCTAGAATGTGAAAATGAAAGTAAGAAATGGAAAAGTATGAATATAAAGATGACAAAAGAAAATATATGAATATGATTTGAGAAATGAAAGTGTGTGTATATGATTTGAGAAATGGAAGTATATGTATATATGATTATGAAAATAAAATGAAAGCTTTTGAAACTATGTTTTACATACTTATGTGAGTATTAAGTACATATCTGTATATATTTTTCCCAGTTGATATATTTATTAAAATGGAATGTGTTATGGTATAATTAAATTCATGTGGTCACACATTGTGAATAATTTATTCCGTCCTACTGAGAGGTCTCTTACCCAAAATTTAAACATTTCAGGGAATTCGGACCGACGGGTAGAGAGAGCTCCGAGCTAGAGGGGAGCTGGTACCCTGGTAGTCAAGATAAGTGTTTGTGTTGGGGATGTGTTTTGTGTAATCCCCTAGAGTATTTTTTGGATTTTTGGAGATGTTTACAAACGTGTATATATGGATGGTTAGTACACGAGTATTTGTATTCAAGATGGTATGTAAATATTGACTTCCGCTATTAGGTATATTTGTATGCGATAGACGGATTACTCAGTACCCCACTTCGGGTCGGGTTATCTTGAAATATGGTATCAGAGTTTTTGTTAATTGTCAGAGAGGTTTGATTATTATTGTTATTGCATATATAAAAAAAAATAGTAGAAAAAACGGGGCGTCACAGGATTAAAAAGTCTCTTTTTAAAAGAAAAAACAAGAGCTTTCAAGTTAGATTTATGGTTTTCCTCTCAAAGAAATCAAAAATCATACAAATTCATATTGTTTGATATCTTTTTCAAAACTTAAATTATTTTTTTCAAATTACAAATGAATTGATTCCTTTTTCGAAGATATGTAGACAATCTACTTAATAAATTTAGTCATACCAAATAAAAAACTTGTAATCCCTCATTTTATTCTTTATTTTTCAATAAGCACGGTAACCCTTCATATGAATGAGTGTTTTAGGACGTTAACCCTATGAATTATTAATAAGAATTAAAGTGTTATCTTCCTTAAGCACAATTGTACTCCCAAACTCATCTTTTCAAAAGATTTTCTTTTATTTTATCTTATTAAAGATAAAATAAAGTGGCAACTTTGCTTTCAAAAATTATTTAATTTCAATCGACAACCAAATGTTGGCAACTAAAAATAGTCCTGAAAATCCGTTGTCAACAATGTACAAATAAATTTCGTTCTACTAATAAAAAGAAAACTTATAATCAAACAATATTTATAATGCTATTTAATAGATTGTTGATGGATGTACTTCGAATATTATTACATACGCTTGCTTATTGTATGTTCTATGTATATTAGACATGTAACAAACTCTATTTTTTTTTTTTTTAATATGTCAGACTATGAATAATTTATCAACATTTTAAGAAATAATGTTTTTACTTTCTAAAACTTGTGTCATTGCACTTTATACCCTCACAAGCTGCAAAAGTGGTTCAAACATGTTTAGCCTAACATGTTATCATGTCCACGCATACTTTTAAATTCATAGACAAAGTACGGCCATAACATGTTATCATGTCCACACATACTTCTATATTCATAGACAGGGTACAGCACCAAAGCACAATTTATATATATATAAGGAAAACCATAATTGCTTTCAATGACAAAGGAAAGCAATGCAAGCAACCATTTAAAAAAATGACTGGTGGAAGAAGATAAATGAAGAAAATATTTTCACTTAATACAAAATGGTGTGAGCTTTCCATTATAATATTCCAGCAACAAGTTTTTCCATTTAATGGTTTAACATAAGAATAAACACAACCCTACACGAAGCTTAGAAAGACTAGCTTCAATGACCACGCCACCCGGTATTTCATTGTTTTCAACTTTCAAGGTCTAAACAAACACGGCCTCACATTTGGAGTTTTTTCCCATTTTATATTTATTTTAAAATATAATATATTAAATAATACTTTGTTTGAAAAAATATTTCTCAAAATGAACCAACCAGCGAGATTTGCCACGTGTCAATATCGACTTATTTTTCAAGAAAATCTCGCTAGATGGTCCGGCAAAATTTACTTACCACGCATTCACACACGATTGGATAGACCGTTTAAATCTCGCTAGATGGTCCAGCGAGATTTTGCTGCTTAATTAATTGTAAACTTATGAATGCAATAATTTTTCATTAAACTTATGAATGCATTAATTTTTGAAAATAAACTTTTAAAATATCACTCATTTATTGTATCCAAATTTGTTATGCTCAAAATTTTTCATTAATGCATTCAATGCTTTTATATTTTCAAAGATTTTGTTCATGTCCTGGCTTTTGTGAACTTTTCATTTTATAATGCATTATTGCATTTTCGCTCATTCCATATTTGTTTTATTTTTTTGTAGTAGTATCCACAAATGTCTTCCGGGTTGGTTTTATTTTCATTGACACAGGCGTATATAGGGAGGGCCTTGCAGGGGTCCGAATTGCAGGAATAGGCTCTATACCCGGAGGAGTTGGCCGGGTTGAAAAATGGGGCTACCTTGGGCGAAGCAGATGGTGCAGGGGGAGCATTGGAGCCATATGAGGTTGCTGCCAGTGTCAGCGATGAGTCGAGCTTCGTGCACCGGTGGGGTGCCGAAGGAGAGCTTGATGAGGTACTCCTCGTTGGATTTGGAGACGACGGTCTCTATGCCAGTATTTTTGCCCGGGCGCGCGAGGTGGAGGAGGTGGTTCATCCGGGAAGAGGGGCGGTGGAAGGCGCGCAAGAGATCATGCTTGGTGGCGGAAGCGTTGTGGAATGGAGATGAGGGGGAGTCGTGATGGATGAGATAGGTGATGAAACCTGAAGGTTTGGTTTTGGCCAGTGATGGAAGAGAGGTGAAGAGAAGGATCGGGAGATATATAGTAGAAAAGAATGAGCATGCTGGAAGGGGGAGAGAGAGGAAGAGGTAAGGAGGGTGATTTCATAATTGACACAAGTAATTATGTGCTGGATGGAAATTTCCCTAACACAATTATATAGCTGAAGTGATTCTGACCTAAATTTCTAAAGTGACATTTCTAGGGAAGATATCATGTTAATTTTATGAATATTAAAAGATTGTTCATATTAATTTGAATTGAAACAATTTTAGAAAGAGGCTGACTAAAAGAATGTCATAAATATCTTTTGCGGGCCGGCTACTAAAAAGTAAAACAAATATGCAAAAAGGCAAGCTAAAAGAATGTTATTAATGCATTCATAAGTTTAGAATTAATTAGGTTATTAAATGGGGTTAGGGAGAGCAGGCAAAGAGTTGAAGGGCAGCAAATCTCGCTAGACCATCCAGCGAAATTTAAACGATCTACCCAATCGTGTGTGGACACATGGCAAGCAAATCTCACTGGACCATCTAGCGAGATTTTCTTGGAAAATAAGTCGATACTGTCGCGTGGCAAATCTCGCTGTTTGGCAACGAGATTACGTCTGAGTAATTCTGGAAAATATTTTCCCAAACAAGGTATAATTTAATATATTATTTTAAAATAAAGATAAAATGGGAAAAAAAAACTCCTCACATTTGATTCAAGGACATCAGCTACAAGGCCTGCTGCATTTGCATTTTTTGGCATTTTTTTAATGGGAATTATTCCAAAATGATCCTGAACCTTAAAAATCCCAAATTAGGGCTGAATCCATAAAATAATGCAACAACACATCAAATCTAGATTTTCTTTAAATTTTATTATTCCTAAATCAGATTATGTACAATTTCTTAATCAACAACATGATTAGACTCCGATACCATGTGTTGCGAATATCTTTTATTCTAAAATATAATAACATAATATCATGATGTTATTCAATTAAGAAAACTAAATGCGGAATAAATACCTGGATCCATACTAAATGCAAAATAAATACTTGGATCCATAAATATATCTAATTTGATTGTCCAACAGTCTTTAGCGGAGAGTTTTAATCTTCTACAGTCAAATCCCTAAATGTCTCACTTGTATTCTTTCTCTTTAGATGGGAAAAAGAAAGAACGTGAAACTATTTTTGATTTGACTTATGAACTATAACCCTATTATCTTTTATTTATATACTAAGTTAATTTTAGAAGCCCATCAGCCCTAAATTAACGTAGTATTGGGCTTTTACACATTACAAAACTCATACTCAATAGATGTTAAAATAGGCCAGTAAAATAATTATTCTTAAATATATGAGTTCACAACAGGAAATTAAAATTTCCTAACAACCCTCACATAACTATACTCTCGATGATCCCAATTATGGTAAAAGCAAACTAAGACTACTAGTTTCTTAGCCTCAGGATTAGTCTAGAAACTAATCAACAAATAGTAATTAGGTAAACTAATCACACTTAAGAAAATAACAAGTTAGTGGCGACTCCATTGAGTCTTTATTATTATTACCCCTAGCTATTTGAGGCCCTTCTCTAGGACGTTGCGACTATATGTATTGAACTTCTTCTTTAGGCGGTTGACTGCCCACACGAAGCGATCGATTGACTTCTTCTTCTTTTGAAAATGTAGTCATTGGCTATAGATGATAAACTGACCCCTGCTTGTGGTCTACCTCCAAATTCTGGCATTGTGATTGATGTTGGAGAATATTTTCTTCAAGAGTTTTAATGCTTTCTCTACCAAAAAAAAAAATCAAACTTTTCATCAATAACCAATGTATTTGCATGAATTCTCTCTCTCTCTCTCTCTCTCTCTCTCTCTCTCTATATATATATATATATGTATGTGTGTATGTATTTTTGCAAAAGTTTTCAAGTTACTTGGAGTCATACATCCATGAAGAGGCATTTGGGTGTTTTCTAATCTTTTTACTGACTGTTAAGGCGAGTTTGTGATTCTCCTCCTAAAAATTCACACATTTTTAAAATGATATTTATAGTTTTCCTTCAAAAGAAATCAAAATTACCTTTTAGAAAATTTACTTTTTTAATGAATCATTCATGATAAGATTGCCAAATGGATTAAAAAGTCCCTTTTTAGAAGAAAAAACAAGAGCTTTCAAGTTTGTTCTCTTTTTCAAAAATTAAATTATTTTTTCGAATTACAGATGAGTTGATTCCTTTTGCGGAGATATGTGGGCAATCTATTTCATATGTTTAGTCATACCAAATAAAAAGCTTTCAATCCCTCATTTTATTCTTTATTTGTCAATAAGCATGGTAACCCTTCATATGAATGAGTGTTTTAGGGCGTTAACCCTATAAATTATTAAGAATGAGAATTTAAAGTGTCATCTTCCTTATACGCAATTGTACCCCCAAACTCATCTTTTTAAAAGATTTTTTTATTTTATCTTATTTAAAATAAAATAAAGTGGCAACTCTGCTTTCAAAAATTATTTAATTTCAATCGATAACCAAATGTTAGCAACTAAAAATAGTCCTGAAAATACGATGTCAACAATGTACAAATACATTTCGTTCTAATAATAAAAACAAAACTTATAATCAAACAAAATTTATAATGCTATTTAATTGATTGTTGACAGATGTACTCCCAGTATCATTTCATATGCATGCTTATTGTATGTTCTGTGTATGTTAGACAACATGGAGCAAATTGTGTGCGTGTGTGTGTGTGTTGAATGAACACTCTTTTTTCTCCAGCCACTAACGAGTCCTTCAGACCTCTTGGTGCGGCACCAAACTTACGGATCAGCATCCTCTACCCCCAGATCTCGCTGCTCAGGGTAAAGTCCGGATGCGGACATGACTTATGTGCATCAGTTGGACATTCGATCAACCCGACTCGCGAAACACATCTCCATTACCATCCACAGTCCCCCACTGGCTCATAGAGAACTCTCACCATCCATGGTCCCCGCTGACTCACAGAGCGAACTCTCATCATTCACGGTCCCCGCTGGCTCACAGAATAAACTCTCACCATCCATATGTACCACTGGCTCTGTGAGTGTATTTACTTGGAATTGAACCCCCGATGCTCCTTCTTACTTGCTGATGTCTTCCCACCGCGTCATGTCGTGAGGGCAAAAATATGACTTTTGAATACTATGGTGCAGCATCAAATTTGGGGAGGTGAAAGCCGCCCACCCATTGACGCACCCCTAATAAATTCACCGGGATAAACTCTCAATGGGGAATCAAATCCCTAACCTTGAGGTCATCAATGTCACAAGTCACGATACACAAATAATACTATTAATTAAATATATGACAATAAAGTATTATTGGTGTTAAATTAAAATTTTTAGATTATATAATTGTTCATTAATTTTATTAAATATTTAAAATAGTACATATTCATATATTAGATATCAAAACGTTTAAATAATTCAAATTTTAGATTCAATGACTCATCCAAGTTTGATTTAGAATTGATACTCAAAATCATATTTGAATTCAACATGTAACACTTAATTTTACCAAACGTCATCTTATTGAAAATTTATTCAATTGATGAGATGCATTTATTGTATATCTGATTTTTTCAAAAATTCTTAATATTAATGCCATCATAAATGATTTTCTCTCTTTCAAAGTCGTGAGAAATTGTTTTTAATAATATATAGATAATTCGAATTCATACGAATATGTTTTCTCACATTTAATTTGTGATTTTTTTATTGTGACTAATTTACTAACTTTATTACAATGAACAAAAAAATATAATTTTTTATAGATAATTATAATAAAAAATTATTAGCCTCGGGAAATAGTAAATAGTTGCTTTCTCTCTCCCAAATTTATCAAATCAAAGAAGAAACAAATGATTGGTTGAACTAATCTACAAATTTTAATTTTTAATTTAAAAATATTACATATATAGTAATTTTTGAAACATTCTTCCATTTGTTATAATAATATGTAGAGAATCTGTATACATGCGAACACGTTTGCATGCTTTTTATTTTCTCCCTAAAACTAAATTTTCAACAAATTAATACATAAATATAAGAAAAAATTTATAAAAACATGTGAGTCTCTCGTACAAAAATCATTAAAATAAAATATGTCATTAATTTATTAATTTTTTCAATTTAAAATCACAAAAAAAAAAAAAATTGAAATATTATAGAGGCCCATTTGAAAAAGAACAGAAACGCGTCTTATACGATCACGATAAAGCTGGAGCATACCCAGGCACCAAAAAGTGGCTTCCACTATCCATCCCGGATAATCTAGGATACCAGACAAGGTTTTTTGAGCCCGGTGAGTCAACTCGGACAGTCACAATCCACCCGCCTCCTGGTCTAGACTCTACATGCGACTCACCTTTGACGAACCCATTTGCTTCGCCATCTCCCTCAGCAGAAACTTCTGGATCTTCCCCGTGGATGTCTTCGGCAGCTCCTCCTTGATCACCACCGTCTTCGGCGCCATGTAGTGCGGCAACCTTGCCCTACAGTACTCCATTAGATCCTTCTCCGTCGTCCCCCCCGCCTCCTCCGGCCTCAAGCTCACGAACGCGCACGGCGTCTCCCCCCAGTACTCGTCCGGCCGCGCCACCACCGCCGCCTCGTACACCGCCGGATTCGTGTACAGCACCGATTCCACCTCCACGCTGCTCAGATTCTCCCCTCCGCTTATGATCACATCCTTCGATCTGTCTTTTATTTCCAAATACCCATCCGGGTGCATCACCGCCACGTCGCCGGTGTAGAACCACCCGTCGTCTTTCATGGTTTTCGCCGTCGCCTCGGGGTCTTTCAGGTAACCAAGCATGAGACACCCGCCCCGCAAAGCGATCTCCCCCTGAGTCGACCCGTCTCTCTTCACGCCCTTTCCCGTCCGAGGATCCAGCACGTCAACATCGGTCATCGAGATCGTCTTTACTCCCTGTCTCGCCTTCAGCCTCGCCCTCTCCGTCGCCGGCAGCCGATTCCACTGCGGCTTCCACGCGCAGGAGATCACGATCCCCCCCGTCTCGGTCAACCCGTACCCGTGGGACACGATGAACCCGAGAGCTTCGGTCCGGAATAGCACGGTGGCCGGCGGCGGAGACCCGGCGGTCATGACCCGGACGGGAGTCTGGATCGGGGTCGGGTCCGAATTGGCGAGCATGTTGAGCACAACGGGCGCGCAGCACATGTGGGTGACGCCGTAGGTAGTAATGGCGCGGCGGATGACTGCGCCGTCGAACCGCCTTAAGCAGATGTTGGTGCCGCCGACGGCGGCCATCCCCCACGGGTAGCTCCACCCGTTGGCGTGGAACATGGGGAGAGTCCACAGGTAAACGGGCTGCGCGGGAATCGACCACTGGATTAGCGAATCAACGGTGATGATGAAAACTCCACGGTGGCAGTTGACCACACCCTTGGGCGACGACGTCGTTCCGGAGGTGTAGTTGAGGGTGATCGGGTCCCACTCGTTTTTGGGTCGGACCCACTCGAACCCCGGGTCGCCCTTTTCGATCAAATTCTCGTACGTGGCGCAGAAATCAGCGGTGGCGCTGACGTCGGATGACGCGGCGGCAGTGTCCGCCTCGGTATCGTCAGGGATGAAGACAAGGCGGGGGCGGGGCGTGGAGGGGGGGAACAGGGAGAGCGCATGAAGGACGAGGGATCGAGAGAGGCAGTCGACGAAGATAAGCTTGGATTCACAGTGGCGGAGGAGGACGGAGATGGTGCGGGGGTCGAGGCGGGTGTTGAGGCTGTTGAGGATGGCACCGGCCATAGGGACGGCGAAGTGGAGCTCGTACATGGCGGGGATGTTGGGGGCGACGACGGAGACGACGTCGCCGGGAGAGATGCCGAGGGATGTGGCGAGGGAGGAGGCGAGCTGGAGGCATCGGCGGTGAGTCTGGGACCAAGTGTAGGTGGTGGAGTTGTATACGACGGAGGGGCAATCGCCGTAGACGGTGGCGGCTCTGTCCAAGAAAATCAGAGGGGTAAGAGGGCTAGAATTCGCAGGGCGAGGGGTGAGAAGCTCCATTCTCTCTCTACACACACTGTTTGCTCTTGCTTAAAAAATTGTGTGGGGGAATTGGAGAGGAGGGATATCTAAGTTTATTATAAAGGGAAGTCCAGTGGAGAGAGAGAGAGAGAGAGAGAGAGAATCTGGAAGGCGAATGGGACCCACACCTATTCGGAGCACTATTAAATGTGTTTTTTTTTTTGTCTTACTTTTTTTATATGTATTAATAACTGATAAGACTCTTGACGATATGAGTGCGAAATTCGACAGCCCAAAAAATTCTATCTCTAAAATTCAAAAGCTATTTATATATTGCAAAAATAAAAACTCATTTCCATTATATTTTCTTTGCATAATAAATATTAGTAGGACCAAAATTTGCTTTATTAAAATTAAAAATTACAAAGAATTAAAAGTTAATTATAAGTAAAATTATTGTAAATGAAATAAAGAGATAATTATAGAAAAATTAAAGTAAAAAAATTTGGAATTATAGAAATTTAGCAATCTAGTTCTTCAGGAACTAGATGTTACTAATCATCTTTTTTCTTTTTTTCAATTTTGATTGTAAAACATGTTTTTATATAGATAAAGATTATATTGGAATCCCAAAGGTTAATTCCGTAATGAACCATTATGTGGGCTTACCAAAAGTTATAACTTATTCTCAAGATAGTCATCAACATGTATAATATACATGTTTTACAACACTTCCCCTTAGATGACTATACACTATGAATATGTCTCGTTAAAACCTTCGCTAAGGAAAATCCTATGAGACAAAACCTTAACGAATGAAAAAGAGTACAATATTCATACTTCCCCTAAAAAATACAATTAATTAAGAAATGTCTTTAAGTTGTCGCATTCTAATACTATGTACATGCTTTTTGAAAATTAAAGTTGACAATGCTTTTGTGAATAAATCTACTGAGTTTTCACTTGAACGAATTTTGCAAATGTCAACATCTCCTTTCTTCAAAAGTTCATGAGTGTAAAAAAAACTTTGGTGAAATATGTTTCGTTCTATCACTTTTTATATACCCGCCTTGGATTTGTCCAATACATGCTGCATTGTCCTCATACAATATTGTTGGCTTGTCATTCTCTAGTGATAATTCACTTGCCTCTTTAATGTGTTATATTATAGTTCTTAACCATATACATTTTCAACTTGCTTCATGAACTGTCAATATTTCTGAATGGTTTGAAGAGGTAGTAATGATCGTTTGTTTTACAAATCATCATTAGATAGTAGTATCACCACATGTAAAAAAAATATAGCCTGTTTATGATCGAACTTTATAAGGATCAGAAAGATATCTAGTATCAGCATATCCTTTCAACACAGACTTTACTCCCTTTGGGTAAAACAAACTCATATCAAATGTATCGCGGAGATAACGAAGAACATGTTTTACTCCATTCTAATGTCTCTGAGTTGGTGTAGAGCTAAACATTGCTAGCAAATTTACCACAAAAGTTATATCTGGTCTAATGCAATTTGCAAGATACAAGAGTACTCCAATTGCACTAAGATTGGGTACTTCAAGACTAAGGATTTCTTCATCATCTTCTCGATGACGAAAAAGATCTTTTTTCACATCAAGTAAACAAACAACCATCGAGGAGTTTAATGGATAAGATTTATCAATATAAAATTGTTTCAAGATTTTTTCTACATAAGAGGATTTATGAATAAGAATTCTACTTGTTAAATGTTCAACTTGAAAACCAAGACAAAATTTTGTCTTCTCAAGATCCTTCATTTCAAATTATTTCATTAAGTAGTCAACAGTCGTTGAGATCTCTTCTGGAGTTCCTACTATGTTTATGTCATCAACATAAATTGTGACTATATCAAATCCAAAATTTATCTTCTTGATAAAAACACAAAGACAGATAAAATTATTTTCATATCCAATTTTCAACAAATATTCACTTCAACGATTGTACCACATTCGTCCAGATTGTTTCAGTCCATACAAGGATCTTTGTAATTTAACAGAATACATTTGTCGTTGTTTTGGATTATATGCTTAAGGCATTTTAAATCTTTCAAGGTTTTCATATATATGCCATTATCCAATGAGTCATACAAGTAAGTTGTTACTACGTCCATGAGGCGAATGTCAAGTCCTTCAGAAACCGTTAAACTAATCAAAAATCTGAAAGTAACTGCATCCATAACAGGGGAATAGGTCTTATTATAATCTATATCGGGCCTTTGTGAGATACCTTGTGCTACAAGACGTGTCTTGTATCTCACAATTTCATTCATTTCATTTCTTTTACATACAAAAACCCATTTATACCCAACATGTTTGACATTCTCAAGTGTTTGGACTACTGGTCCAAATACCTTACGTTCGGCCAATGAGTTTAGCTCAGCTTGTATTGCTTCTTTCCATTTTATCCAATCATTTCGATATCGACATTCTTCTATAATTTGAGGTTCAGACTCATTATCATTAATAATTTCTGAAGCAATCACATATGTAAACACATTGTCAACAACAACTTCATTTCTTCTCCGCATATATCCAAATTTTAATAAGATCTCATAATTTTTTGGTACCAGAAACACTTCTGGTGTTTCTTTTGTGGAAATATGAGATTGTTGATTTATAATTCTTTTAATCTCTTCTTGAGTGTTAATGACCTCTTCTGGAGTGTCACTTTTATTCATTTCCTTTTCTTTTTTTTCAAGGAACAGTATCATTTGCACCAATTGGTCTAACATACTTCTAATGCATTTTAGATTCATTAGATGCTATTCCCATTGGGTGTTCTTCAGGAACAATCAATCTAGTAGGAATATTTGCGGCCAGATCATGTGATTGAGTGACCCTTTTGGTGACTGTAAAAATATCTGGCAATTAATTTGCAGCATTCTAGAAATGAATTATTCTTTGAACTTCAATTTCACATTGATTTGTGTGTGTATCAAGATTAGACAAAGTTAGTGTGTTCCAACAAATTTCTTGTGTTTTTAATCCTTTACCTTTTCCTTCTCCTAATGATGGAAAAATCGATTCATCAAATTGACAATCTAGAAATCTTGCTCTATAAAGATCACCTGTTAGTGGTTCAAGATATCTAATGATAGAAGTAGAATCAAAACCAACATAAATACCAAGTCGACATTGTGGTCCTATCTTACTTCGTTGTGCAAGTGCAATACGAACATATACTGTGCAACCAAAAATTCTAAGATGAGATATATTAGGTTGGTGGTTAAACACAAGCTGTGAAGGTGAAAACTTGTGAAATGCAGTTGGTCTAATTCTAATCAAAGACGCAACATGCACTATAATATGACCCCAAGTAGATGCAGGAAGCTTTGATCGCATAA
This sequence comes from Malania oleifera, assembly GCF_029873635.1. Taxonomy (NCBI): domain Eukaryota; kingdom Viridiplantae; phylum Streptophyta; class Magnoliopsida; order Santalales; family Ximeniaceae; genus Malania; species Malania oleifera. The sequence goes on from NC_080419.1 coordinate 105,462,623, forward strand.
GCATAGGTCTAGCAATAAATTGTAAACGCTTAATGAAGGATTCTGCTAAACCATTTTGTCTATGAACTTGTGCAATAGAATGTTCAACATTTATTCCTATTGACATGCAATAGTCATAAATTGCTTTTGAAGAAAATTCACCTGCATTATTTAAACGGACAGTCTGAATGGGATGATCAAGAAAACATGATCTTAACTTTATTATTTGAGAAAGAAATTTAGCAAAAGCAACATTACAAGTTGAAAGTAGACAAACATGTGACCATCGAGTGGAAGCGTCAATTAAAACCATAAAATATTGAAATGATCAGTGAGATAGATGGATTATGCCACAAATATCTCATTGTATTCTTTGCAAAAAAGATGGAGACTCTAAAGGTAATTTAGATGGAGAAGGTCTAACTGGTAGTTTTCCTTGAGCACAAGAAATACAAAAATAATCATCAGGTAAAAGAACTTTATGATCCTTTAATGGATGTCCATGTTTATTTTCAATAATTTGTCGCATCATAATTGAATCAGGATGACCAAGATGATCATGTCAAAATATAAAACTTCTAAGCTTGGAGCACTTCTGGCGCGTAAAATTTGATTCAATCATTCTTATTTTTGTGACATATAGGCTAGATAAAAAATTTGAAAATTTTTCTAATATGATCTTCTAGTTTGAAACTGTAGATGTAATTAAAATATATTCTATATCTCCTTCATTTTTGGTTTCAACATGATATCCATTACGACGTATATCATTAAAACTTAGTAGATTTCTTCGAGATCTACTAGAATACAACACATCATCAATATACAATTTTCTCCCATTTGGAAGCATAATATAAACTCTTCTAGAGCCCTCTATTACATTTGCAGAGCCAGATATTGTATTAACATTAATTTCTGCTAATGTTAATTGTAAGAAATATTTTTTAACACGAGTCCACCAAACAGATGTCATCCTCCATTTTATCAAGTTTATTTTGTATAATTTAGTAAATAAAAAATAAAATTTAAGAATTAAGAAAGATAACAAAATATTACCAAACATATTATATGTAAAACTTTTAAAAATTACATAAATTAATTTTTTTCAAAATAACATAAACATGAAAATAATTTAATAATAGACATTTTCATCCCTAATCAAATGATCAATTTTGTCACTAGAATCCTCAAAAAAATCAAAAACATCGAAATCAACATCCAAAGGAGACTCATACTTAGCATCAATGGGTTCAGACAAATTCACTTCAACATTTTTGCCTTTTCCTTTTAACGATGCCTTGTAAAGATCAACTAAGTGTTTAGGAGTGCGACATATTCGAGACCAATGACCTTTTGTTCCACACCTATAGTAAATATTGTCATTATTTTGCACTTTTTTATTTTATACAGAACTTTCTTTATTCTTTGCCCATTTCCATTGAATCTTTTTAGCACCTTTGCTTTTAAACTTTAAAGGATGATCATCACGGATCTAACAATTTTTACTATCACGACCTTGAGAAAAAGTCACATTCACTTGAGGAAATTGTGTTGAAATAGTTGGACGAGATTGGTGATTTTTCAACAAAAACTTATTATTTTGTTTAACCACCAGTAATGTAACGACCCGGACTTTAAATGAAATTTAAATAATAAAGAAAGGGAAATGGGAAAAAGAAACAGAAGGAAGCTGCCAAGCTTCGTCAACGAACACAGGGTTTCGTCGATGAAGGCTTAAGAGAATTCGTCGACGAACACAGGGCTTCGTTGACGAGAAATTACCGAGAGGGGTTCTGAGGCAGCCTGAATTTCGTCGACAAATACAGGGTCTTGTTGACGAAATTTGTGAAGGACTCATTGACGAAGAACGGGCTCATCGACGAAATCCCTTGTTTTATATATATATACAAGAATCCAGATTTTTTTAAAGCTTCTTAAGGAAGCTATCTCTTCTCTCTCTCCCCTTCGACTCTCTCTCTCTCTCTCTCTCTCTCTCTCTCTCTCTCTCTCACATCATTTTTGGGCTAAATATACGTCGAATCGATAATCCGAAGTCACCACGACACTCCTGGCGGAGTTCTCTCCAAATCTTCTGGAGCGGATCGTGGGAGAAAGCTAGTTGGAAATCATCCCAAAGTTGAGGTAAGGCTTTTTAAGCCATATTTGGTCTTGTGTTAGTTCTAAGAAATGTTGTGCGCATGAAAATACTGATGTTTAATACTAGAGGTTTTCAGTTTCAAAGTATTTGTTAGAGAACCCCTCAGGTGTTAAACTTGAATGTTTTTGGGTGAAAACTTTCTACTCAATATTTGGGTTTTTGGCAATTGAGGAAAATAGTGTATGCTTCGAAATACTGAACTTTAATTCTGGTAAATTTCATTTTAAGGGTGTTGAGTCGGAAACCCTGCGGATGCAGGGAAGAGTTTCTTAGGGGCTTTGCATGAATCAGGTAAGGGGATAAATTAGGCTAGTACTGTTTTGGAAAATGCTTATATACGTATAGTTATCATTTGATTTATGGAAAATATATATGTTTATATATATATATATATATATATATGTTTTATATTTGCAAAATACTGTAAAAATGATCGTATGTTGAATATGTGGAAAATCTACTGTGTGGCATAAGTAAAAATGTTGTAAAATGTTGTTTTCTGGGAATGTGGATGATATGAATTTTTATGATGGAAAATCGGCGTACGGGCCGAGATTTTTATGTGATTTGTCAGCGTACGGGCCATGCTATGTGATGTGATTTGCCGGTGTACGAGTCTTGCTATGAGATGTGATTTGTCGGCGTACGGGCCGTGCTATGAGATGTGGTTTGTCAGCGTACGAGCCATGCTATGTGATTACGATTTGCCAGCGTACGGGCTGTCCTATGTGTAGCTGGCGTACGGGCCGAGCTATGATAAAATGTGTAACACCGGCGTACAGGCCGATGATTTTTTTAATACACGTATATATGTGAAATGATATGATTGATGTGAAAATAAATGATATGAGATATTTATGTATCACTGTTTTAGTATATATATATGATATCAGAACCTGGTTGGCTTGGTCTAGGCTAGCACTTGCACGGTACCTTTGCTATGTGTCCATGGTCCTCGTGATCATGATATCTGTGTTAACGCGGCTGTACGGAGTGGTGTGAGATTGGATGGTCGATGTGGTTATTTTAAGAAGTGTGTTGTTATCGCCCCTAGTATACGGACCAGTCTGGGTAGACCCATCGGACCTATAGACTAGACTATTGACTTGGCAGTGGTCGGCCAACCATTGTCAAGTCCCGCCTTCAGGCCACACAATCCAGTCATGTGGGGGTAATACATGACAACAGCCAACTAACCTACCAGGATGGTTTTTATGTTATTATTATTATCATATGAGATAAGAAATGTTTATGAAAATGCAATATGTTCTGTCATGTATTGATATACATATGTTTTCCCAAATTTGATAAACAGTATTGAATATTTTATGTATGGTATATGTAGAACACTGTATACTCATGTTGCTACACACTAGTATTAGTTTATTTCCCTTATTGAGAGGTGTCTCACCCCTAAATTTCATTAACTTTTCAGGAGCCCCAAATAGGAAAGCGGGAAAAGCCCTGTTGATATAGAGCAGTGATCTGCCCTTGTTGGAAGGGTAAGTCTTGGCTGAGACAGTTAGATTTTTGTGGAAATTGTCCCTAAATTTATTTTTGAAATGTATATACTGAGAGATGGTATTTGTAGTACTCTGGTATATGTTATGCACATTATGATGAGATGTATATGATTTTGTACTTTCTATTGCGTAGGCTTTTGCTGTATGTTCTATTATATCCTTGGTACCCACGGGTCCAGGTGGATGGTGACCTGCTGAGTTGGAATGTATGATGTTGATTTTATTATTAAAAAAAAAAAATTTATGTGGAAAATATGCAGGTCGTTACAAGTAAATAAGAAATTAACTCAGAATATTTTGTAAATCGACGCTCTCGATATTGTTGCTGTAGGAGCACATTCGAGGCATGAAAAGTCGAATATGTTTTTCTAACATATCATCATCAGTATTTTTTTTTTTTTCCACATAACTTCAATTGAGAGCTAATTTTAAATAAAGCTGAATTATATTCATTTACAGTTTTAAAATCTTGCAGTCGCAAGTGTATCCAATCATATCGAGTTTTTGGGAAGAATTGCCACTTTTTTGTATTTATATCTCTCCTTCAAGTTGTTCCAAAAGACTAATGGATCCTTAATGGTAAGGTACTCAATTTTCAATTCTTCGTGTAAATGGTGTCGAAGGAAAATCATTGTCTTTGCGCGATCCTGCACGGATGCTTGATTTTCTTCTTCAATTGTACCACCAAGATTCATAACATTAAGGTGAATCTCAGTATCAAGTACCCATGGTAGATAATTTCTTCCAAAAATATCAAGGGCAACGAATTCAAACTTTGGATATCATAAAGTCACTTTGAAAAACAAATAAAAATTCAAAGTTAGGTAAATATTGAAATGAAAATGTTATTCTCACGTATATTTCAACATAAAAACATTTAAGGACACGTATTCAAGATAAGAAATATAGTTAATACATAAATATAGTTTGATAAAAAAAAAACTAAAATTATATAGATAACAAATGTTAAAAAAAAAAAAACAAAATTTTTACCTTGAAATAATATCAACAAAACTTAAAAGATTCTGTTATACCATTAGAGATTTAATCGTGTTGATGACATGTTGTAAATGAAATAAAGAGAGAATTATAGAAAAATTAAAGTAAATAAATTTGGAGTTATAAAAATTTAGCAGTTTAATTCTTCAGAAATTAGATGTTGCTAATCATTTTTTTTTTCTTAATTTTAGTTGTAAAACATGTCCTTATATAGATAAAGATTATATTGGTATCCCAAAAGTCAATTCCATAATGAACTATTATTTAGACATATCAAAAGTTATAAGGTATTCTCAAGATAATCATCCACATAAATAATATACACGTTTTACAACAAAAATCAAATTTTGTTCGTTGATTTTGTAATTTATTTATTTTTTTTTCATTTCTTTTTTTTCCTCAATAACCCAACATGAAAAATGTATTCCCTTGAATTTCTTTTTATTATTTTCTCAGTTTCAAACAAAACCTTAGACACCCGTTTGGTTGTGGAAAACATTTTCTACTTTCCAATTTTTAGTATTCCAAAATATTATAATAATTTTAGTTCCTTTTAAAATTTTCAAGATTTGTATTAAAAGATAATAAATAAAGAATTTTTTTCAATGTAAAAAATAATTTTATATTTTATTTTAGAATTTAAAAATAATAACAAAAAAGACAACATGTTTTTCAACTTTTTAAAATTTATATACCATATTCAGAACCATGGATTTTGAGATTTAAACAAATTTAAATTTGCATGATTTTTTTTTTAAAAAAAAACTCTATATATAATTCACACATTAAAGTATAATACCCAAAATTTCAAACTCTAATGTGCGAAACAGATAGAAATCTAGAAAAAATAATGAAGAAAACATGTTTTTCTACTTTTCATATAATTTTTTAAAAATTAAAATATAAGGTAACATTTTGTAATTATTTTTTAAAAAATAAAATAAAAATAAAACCATTTACACTCATAAATATTGTCAAAATTGTTTATTATTGTTCATTTGTTTCACATAAATGCCGATTTTTTTTTGTAATTTTTAATAATAAATAAAATTAAAAATTATTTTCCGTAACTAAACGAGTCCAAATTTTCGTATGCGGGCCATAATATTTTTCCAAAATATTCATTTATGAGGAGAAAAATGTTATTTTCATTTATCAAAGTCTTCCTTTGCGAGAAGAGTTAAAATAAAGTTTGTTGCATCAGGTTGGCGGGATGACTAACGAGGATCTCATGACTAGAAAGAAGAAACCGCGGGCGTTGACTGCTCGCCCATTTTTCTTGCGCCACCATTCCCCATTTCCATTTTCCACTCTACCTAACGAAGCATTTTATTTGAAAAATAAAAAATAAAAAATTAATTTTATTTACTCTAAATATTATATATTATTTAAAAATATAAATTTATTCTAAAAAATTAAGGCAAATATCGAAGAATCCACATTTGTGTTTTTAGCTATCTAGGAAAGTGAAAAAGAAAATAAAAAATAAAAAAATTTTGGTTTTACGCATTGTTAGTATTTAGTCTTAATTTTTAGTTTTACTAAAATAAACTTTGGTTTTAATTGTATTTAATAGAGAAGGAAAGTGTAAGGAAAAATGATTCCCTCCTTATTTTCCTTTTCTTTCATTTCTCTAAGAAAAATCCTCGATCCAAACGGACTGTCAGGTTTTTATGTTCTTCCACTAATAATGTTTTTCATATTTAAATAGGCTCACATATTTTCCTCTCTCTTTTGAGAAATTATTAGGCGCACGGGGTGTTTATACTGAAATTAACGTGATTTAGCCGTATATATATATATTAAAAAAAAAAGTATTTGGAGTGTGGATTTTGGACATTGGATTTGGATTTGAGTGGATTTAAACAAATTTCAATATAATTTTATCTTACTTTTATTTAAATCTAATGCAACTTCAAATCCAAACTCTATCCGAACATAGGGTAAGGGTAAAAGACAGTAACTTGATCTAAGGTTTAGCAAAAAGATATCGACCTCGTCTAAATTATAAAATTTTCAATGACTTTCCCTTAGGCCCTATTTAGAACTCGAAAATTATTAAGAAAAAGAAAAAAAAATTTATCAAGAAATCCACATTTTCATATTTGGTTATCAAGAAAAGTGAGAAAGAAAATTTAAAAAAAAATACCAAATTTATGAACAAAATTTAAATTTTACACTTTATTACTTTTTAATTTTTCTTAATTTTCAGTCATATTAAAACAAACTTTCATTTTTAATAGTATTCAATAGAACATGAAAATAAAAGAGAAAATGAGTTTTAAAAATATAAGAGAAAATGAGTTTTCTCTTTATTTTCCTTTCCTTTCCTCAAACAAAATTCTTGATCCAAACGTACCCTTAATTTTTAAGAATTTCATAAATCTTTCTTGAGATCTAAAAAAAAAAAGACACAAATATTAATTTTTTTTTTTCATAAAAGACTTTTTTTAACTGTTCTAAGATTCAAAGATCAAGACAGGTATGTATCATTTTTAAAAATTTAGAAAATGTTCATGAAATTTTAAAATCTTAAGGGGTCATTATTTTTTTTTTATCAAATTTTAGCAAACGTCATTATCTTTTCTCTAATTTCGTTAAAATACATATACATAATAAAATCATATTAGTTTTAGCATTGACACTTATCCTGCATTTGGGATCATAAATTTTAAATCCTAAATTAAAATTTAAGTAAATCCATAAAAATTCAAGTCTAACGCGTCTCTCAATATAGCATCGATGCATTTAATATATTCTCCTCTCATTCTCTTCTCTTAAGGGTCAAATTAATACAATTAAGAAAAGTCATTAATTAGGTAGGAATGCTGAGGATGCATCTTCATCTTGTCTAATCAACTTAGAAATGGAGAATACACTGTGGTATCTGTCTCTTGCTTAGAATTATCTTTCCTGAGGAGCTTATTGTTTTATTGCCATTCCAAAAATAGTAGTTTACAATTAATGTATGTGTATCATTCTAGAAGTAAGTGACTTATTTATTTATTTATTTATATCTACATTAGCGTAATCCCAATCACATCATGTGGAAGTAAGCTACCACAATGATTATATATATATATTATGTTACAGCACATATAATATTTTTCGATTATTCTTTATTAAGAGATTGCTAGTTTAGAGGTTGTTTGATATTACTCTCAAAATTTATGAAAACAAAAATCAGAAATGAAAGTCTCAAGTAGAAATTAAAAATTGAAATTTAGAATTTTAAAAAATTAAAGACTTCATTAAACAAATGGTCATTTCTGTTATTAAAACAAACAATAAATACAAGATATGATTATTTATAAATATGCCTTATTTATTTATATCTACATTACGTAATCCCAATCACGTCATGTAAAAGTAAGCTACCATAACTTTCGATTATTCATTTATTATGAGATTGACTGTTTAGAGGTTGTTTGATCTTACTGTCAAAAATTTTGACATAGAATGACAACACATATAATATCTTTCGATTATTGATTTATTATGAGATTGACAGTTTAGAGGATGTTTGATCTTATTGTCAAAATTTATAAAAACAAAAATTTAAAATTTGAAATAGAAATTAAAATTTTAAAAATTATTAATATATTTGATTAATATTTTTAGAATTACAATAAATTAAAAATTTGATTAAACAAATGCTCATTTATGTCATTAAAACAAATAATAAATAAGAGATATGATTAAAATAATAAAAGTACAAAGTAATATAAATTAAAAATGCTATAATAAAAAAGTATTATAATCATTTTTCTTAAGAATTATGTTTCGAAATCCACTTTGCAAGAATAATTTTATTGTATATGACAACTGAAATATAGTAAAAATGTTTTGTAATATTTTTTATTTTTATTTTTTTTTTGAAATTTTATCGGCATTTTTTAGTTTAATTATATTTTAAATTATTATGATAATTTATTTTGATTTTAATTTAAAACTATGGATAAAATGAATGATTTAATCCAAAAAAGTTAATTTAAAAAAAATATTTTTATAATAGATTTTCAAAATAACTGAAAAATCGTAAAATTTGGATTTCAATTTTTATGCAAATAGCTAAAAATCATCAATAGAAGCAAAAAAATCAACAACATAAACAAACACATTTTCGTAATATGTTTCTTTATTGCATAAAGACAAAAATAAATGTTGCGATATGAATTGAATAATGAAGATGCACAGTGAAATAAACAATAAGAAGTAAATAACACATAACCAAAACAAGACTAACACAAAGATTTACGTGGTTCGACAAAACCTACATCCACGGAAACAATGACACACAAATTTCATTATGAAAATCACAATGTATACAATACACTTCTCAAAATGAACACTCTCTCTTCAATATATGCCTAGAATAACATATATAGAATTTTCTAGGAGGTTTTCTTCCGTTTACCCAACCACCCAATGTTCAAAAATTCAAAATTCAGAAAAACTGCTCGCAGACCAGGCACCATTCGTCGACCAGTACAGGACTTCGCCGACAATCCATAGAAGATAATTTGTCGATGAGAACAATCTTTCGTTGACAAGTCCAGAACTCTGAAATTTTCTTGCTCTCGGTACTTTCTTGTCGACGATCACAGATGTCACGCCCCGAACCCGAAAATGAAACCTAGGGGTGAATTGGTAACCAAACTTGTCCCTGTATCATACAAAACATTCATACATAGGACAATGACTGAGGGTCTGTCCCTGTGGGGTTCCCAAGCACCTTATATACATCCATATACAACCAAGTACACTGCGGAAGAAATTCATTCTATACATATTCTGTATCATACTAGAGTCTATACAAAAAGGAAATCTAGGTCCATAAGACAATACAAAACCCCGGTGTCAACCCAAAACCACAAAGGACCACCCAATACCATCCTAGTGCTTACCCAAGTACTGTCCACAGTACACTGACCACTACAGTCCCACACAAGGACGCTAGTTTCGGTTACTCGAAGGACCTAAAAAATGTGTACGTACAGTAGGGGTGAGACACCTCTTAGTAAGGAAGAATACAAATTATATTGGTATGTGGCATATGAGTGTTATCATGGCATACTAACATGCATAGTTTAACAATCAAAACCAGTTCTAGTATTTTCACAAAAACAAGCAATGCAATCTGGTGTAGTCACACCCTTTGACTCGAAGTTGGACTGTCTGGTGGTATTACACACCCTTCAGTAAAAACTGGCAATCTTGTGGTATTTCACACCCTTCGGAAAACGTCGGTGCCCCCAGTAACCTGACATAGCATTAGCGATGAACCGATGCAGATCTGGTGTTCGCACACCCTTCGGCTCATAAGCCGGCCGATCTAGTGATATTGCGCACTCTTCCGCAAAAGCCATATTTTCAAACCCAGAACAATTCGGAACCCCGTTCCTATTTCACCAAAATACAACACATGCATGCTCATATAACCAAACAAAACCACACTCATTTGGTAATCTAAAATCATGATTTTCCAAACATATACAGTTTAAATAAAGTCAAGGCACAACCATCCCTATTACATAGTATAAATCACCTTATAAATACGGTTTTCCAACAAAACTAGGGATGTAACCCAATACCCCCTTTTTCCCAAAACTGTAACATGAAAAACTCGAAATTTTACCCATTAGATTTCCCCAAATGAGTAACCAAAACACACGCACGACCGTGAACCATAGTTCTACCGAGTCCAATTTCAAAAATAACTAACATACACAGAATCCTCTTACCTTTCCCCAAGGACAAATCCCGAACTCCAAGGCCCCTAAACAACGAACCGAGTTCCAAAACCTACATACCACAATACAGAATATGCTCACAGCCCTATTCTTTACACAACTACTGAGTTAAAATTGAAAACCGAGTCTTACCTCGATTTTAGCCCAAAACCCAAGAATGCTCAAAACGAAAATCTGATAAATAGATATTGTAGAGAATCCTTCCACGATCCTCATGGTAACTTTGTATCAATGATTCTTGCAACGAATAATGAAGAAATCTAGAGAGATAGAGAGTAGGTTGAGTTTCTAGAGAGATAAAGAGAGAATTTGAGTTTTCTTAACTGAAAAGTAATGAAAATATCTATTTAAAGTACCTTTAACTCAGTTGTCCTTGTCGACGAATGGCATCCTCGTCGACGAGCCCATGCGGACACTTCGTCAACGAAGCGGTAATCTCGTCAACGAGTCTGAGATTCTCGGTTTCCCGAAACCTCTCGACTTCTCCTCGTCGACGAGCACCTGAAATTTGTAGTCGAGAACTACAAAGCCTTCGTCGACGAACTTCGGCTTCGTCAACGAAGCCTGCTAAATTCAAATTTTACCCTTCTCTTAATTATTTAAATTCATATATTTCGGTTCGGGTTCTTACAACAGAACCTTCGTCGATGACTCGTTGTTGTCCACTTGTCAACGAACACAGGGCATTCGTCGACAAGCTCTGCTATGTTGCCCCTTCATGTTTCTACATCTTCCTTCTTTGCTTACAAAAACAAAGTATAAGAGCCACAAATAACAACTTCCACCTTGGCGATTATACGCCCTTTAAGAGAATCCCTAAAAACATGAACTGCTCCATCTTGAACTTGAAAACGCTTAGTTGGGTATGTCTCCCTTTTATCACTTGGAGACATGGAGTAAGCCCAAACAATGCTTGAACTTCTCTGAAGTAACTGATTTAGTCAGAATATCCGCTACATTTTCATATATGTGAACTTTCTCCAACACAAGTTCACCCAAAGCAATCAATTCCTGAACCATGTGGAACCTCACATCAATATGCTTGGTTCTAGCATGGTATACCTAATTCTTTGACAAGTAAATGACACTTTAACTATCACAATGCAGCACCACTCCATCTTACTGTAATCTTAGCTCTTTGACTAAATCGGTAAGCCATAAGGCTTCCTTCGCAACTTCAGCAACTACCATATATTCCGCCTTAGTCATGGACAATGCTATCAGAGATTGTACCCTAGATCTCCAACATATCGATCCTCCTACAAGGGTAAATACATAAACCATTGTAGACCTTATGTCATCCATATCTCCAGCATAATCTGCATCAACAAACCCCATAACTGAAGGACAACCATGTTGCTTGCCGAACATGATGTCATATCCCAATGTACCCCATAAGTATCTAAGTATCCATTTGATGGCTTCCCAATGTTGGCTTCCTATATTAGAAAGAAACTTACTTACCACGCTCACCACATGAGCCAAATCTGGTCTCGTACACACCATGACATGCATCAAGCTCCCCACAACATTAGCATAAGGGACCTTTGACATGTCCCGAATTTCCTCTTCCAAACTTGGGCAATCTGCAATAGACAACTTAAAATGATTCGCTAGAGGTGTACTCACTGGTCTCGCATCAGCCATGCTAAACCTCTCAAACACCTTATGCACATAACCACCCTGAGATGGCCATAATCTCCCTGTAGTCCTGTCTCGACGAATCTCCATCCCAAGTATTTTCTTGGCTGAATCAAGATCCTCCATGTCAAATTCCTTATGCAACAAGTCCTTTAACCGATTCACCTCAATTAAATCTCTTGCAGCTATCAACATATCATTGACATACAATAACAAGAAAATAAGTGAGCCATCATCAAGTTTGTTCACATATAAACAACAGTCATACTCACATCTTTTGTAGCCAACTTTGATCATGTAGGAATCAAATCATTTAAACCATTGCCTTGGAGGTTATTTCAGCCCATAAAGAGATTTCTTCAACCTGCAAACTAAATTTTCTCTTCTCGGTTCAATGAATCCCTCCGGCTGTACCATATAAATTTGTTCCTCCAAGTCACCATGAAGAAAAACTATCTTCACATCCATTTGTTCCAAATGAAGATCAAAATGAGCTACTAAACCTAACACAACTCTGATAGAAGCATGTCAGACCACTAGAGAAAAAATCTCATCATAATCTATCCCCTTCTTCTGTGAGTATTATTTTATCATCAACCGTGCCTTGAATTTCTCACCTTCCTTTTCTGATATTGCCTCTTTCTTCCTATAAACCCATTGGCAACTTATCGGTATTTTCCCATCTGGAAGCTCCACCAACTCCCAAGTTTAATTTTCACGTAGTGACTTCATTTCCTCAATCATTGCTCACATCCACCTATCTTTCTCCTGACCATGCACTGCCTCTTGAAATGTAGTTGGATCATTGCAATTAGTAAGAAAAACATAAGACACTAACTCTTCAAACACATACCTTGGTGGAGGCTGAATAGTGCGTTTGGATCTTCTTAATGGAATATCATCAATTTGCTAGCTTTCCAAGCTAAAGCTCCCTACAGCCACGGGACCATGAACATTTTCATTCCTCTGAGCTTCCAACTCCACCTACACGATATGTTCATCACTGCCCCAACTTTCTAGCTCCTGTTTCTGTTCATCACATTAATTCTTGAGTACACTTCACCATAACCTTCTCATCAAAGACTACATCTCTACTGATAACCACCTTATTTTCCATTGAGTCCCATAGCTTGTACCCCTTTACACCTATTGGATACCCCAAAAAGATGCAATGATGAGACTTCGGGTCAAGCTTAGACCTCTCTTCACTAGACACGTTGACATAGGCTAAACACCCGAATACTTTCAATTCGAAATAGTTTACTGCATTTCTCGTCCATACCTCTTCTGCCACTTTACCCTCTAGTTACGCTCTTGGTGATCTATTTACCAGAAAACAAATCATACTAACTGCATCGGCCCAAAAGTTCTTCGGCAGCCCTGCATTCAATATGAGACACCGAGTCCTATCAGCAAGAGTCTGATTCATCCGTTCTGCCACACCATTTGTTGAGGTGTCCGGTGAACTATAAAATGTCTTTTGATGCCCTACTTTGCACAAAACTCCATAAATCGAGAATCTGTGTACTCGATCCCATTATCCGACCTTAACCATTTAATTTACCTCCCCGTCTGGTTCTCCACTTCAGCCTTCCAAATCTTAAACTTGGCAAACGTATTTGATTTGTGACGCATGAAGTAAACCCAGAACTTTCATGAGTAATCATCAATGAAACTCATATAATACACATGTCCACCCTTTGATGCAACTCTAACTGGGCCCCAAACATATGAATGTACACATATTGTTCGACGCTCAATAAGTGAAAATATGTTATTACTAGTGTGTCGCAACTAAGTTGCATACTGTTAAAAATAACAATTGAATTGTAATGAAATAGTAAATCTGTAAAGCATGTCCATCATTTTCACAATTTAAAATATAACTGTATCATCTGTATTTTCTACTTTTCATACTGCTAATATCATACTATACTCATCAGATACTGTGAAACTATATACATATACATAACTGTCATTTATCCCTAGAACTCTGTATGTCATGATTTAACCCCTCATGATAGGGTTGTGCGGTCCGTAGACGAGACTTAATCTGGTCGGCCCTCCAGATAAGTCAATATACTTTACACTACCTTAGCCCGACCAAACTGCATACTCTCCTAAGCATGGGACAGGCTGTTACCTCGTCAAACTGGCCCCCTCAACCCAGCGAACTGGAGAGTTGCATCCTCTCCAAGCACAGTTTGACAGTACCCACACACTATCTAAGATATGTGGTTGCACTCTATCTGTATATAGCAATGGTACCGTGCTCTGTATTTTTTATTTGTATTTGTCTATAATCATTCCTCGGGCATCTGATACTATATATATACATATATACTCTTTTACTGTTTTCATCATGTTTCCAAAATTACCATAACGCAATCTTTTGTTCTGTAAATACTGTAATCTCTATATGCTATATCTATAGCATCTTGATGCTATCTCTGTATATTTGTCTGTATACTATGTTTATATACTTTGTCTGTATACTTTGTATGTTATGGTAACAAGAAACATGACATACTATAAACACTATATATACTATTCTAAATAAAACTGTAATATACTTATCTGAGTAAAACTGTAATATACTATTCTGGATAAATATCTGTGATATACTGATCTGTATAAAACTATAAAATACTTATTTGAGTAAACATCTGTATACATATATATATATATATATATATATATACATATATATATGTATATATATCTGTTTTGTGAAACTATTTGAATAAAAGTTGTATATGTATGTATATCTTTCTGTATAATCTCTATGAATATATGGTTATATCTGTATGTTCTGTATAACTTCATATACTGGAAAAACTGTATAAAGTTCTACATCAAATATTATCTACTCAAGCCACATATACTTTAAGAGCACATATTCTGAAAACTACATAATAACCGGTATACATACATGTTGGTAAAATTTCTATTAACATATTCAAATTTCCTAACATAGCATATTTCCCTTACCTTATCTCTGAAAAGTCCCTACTGTACTCTAAGCCTATACCCGTAGGATTCTCCACTCAACACCCTAAAAACCACATCCCCCACAAAAAAACATCAGTATTTTTTCGTGTATTGTATTTCTTATAACTAAGGGAAAGACAAATAGCAAATAAAATGTCTTACCCTAAGATTGGGACGAAATCCAAACCAACTCGACCAACAATCAGCTCTAACAGACTTATAAAGAACTTTGCCAGCAGCGTCGTGGTGGCTTCAGATCGTCGATCTGGAGTAAAACGGACCCAGAATCGAAGAGAGAAGGAGGGAGATGCGTTTTAGAGAGAGAGAGAGAAGGGGTTGCACTGAAAATTCGTCTAAAAATCCGAATTTTCACTATTTATAGAGCCGGATTCATCGACGAGTCACGTCACCTCGTCGACGAGTCCTTTAATAATTTCGTTGACGAACTTCCTCCCTCGTCGACGAATTCAGACTATCCCAAAAACCCTTCTCAGTATCTTCTCGTCGACGAGATCCCTTTATGCGCTCGTCGACGAACTCCTTGTGTTCGTCGACGAGGCCCTGTGTGTTACTTCCGGATTATTCCATTCAAAGTGCAATGTCGTCGACGAACGCTACTGCCTCCTTCTGTTTCTGTTTCCATTCCCCCCCCCCCCTCTTCATTATTTAAAAACCATTATTTTTCGGGTAGTTACACCTGACTTAATCTATTCCCTTATCTGGCTTACTGAGAAGTCTATTGACAACCCTAAATCCACGCCCCATGGCATTCGAAGTTTAAAACCCTTAAATTATATTTTTTCCAAATTAATCAACTCAACCCCCAGAATATTTCTCATTTAGCATTTCCTAGACCGCATATATTCCAAATTAACAATTAAACCCTAAAATACCTTACTTACCCTAGTTTTAGAGTGGTGCCCTAAAACCCCAACTCAACGATCCACTCTGATTAACTTGCGAAGAATCACTTCTAAATCATTGTGGTGGTTCCTGATTGTTGAAACAAACTAAAATGGAGCGAAAAAGAATATGGAAGGGGGTTAGGGCGATAGGGTTCAGAGAGAGAGAGAAAGAGAGTGAGTGATTTGTTTTGATTTAACAAAAATGGCTTGAGGTTCTTCTTTAATTTTAGCACTGCCGAGAAAATCGTCGACGGTTTTCTGCACCCCTCACAAAATTGTCGACAATTTGAATTTTATCCCTCCCTTATTTACCATTTTACCTATAACCGGCCCACGGTAAATACAAAATTGTCAACGGTTTTTTGCGCCCCTCTCCACGCCATCGATGGTTTGGTCTTCACCAAACCAAATTTCCTCCTTTTTCCTATTTTCTTATTATTTAAATTTTCTGGGTCTTTACGTATCTAATTAGCAATTTCCCTTTTGCGGAATCTTTTCTCTAGCATATTTTGCTAAGGTTGTCCTTGAAGTTTTTTTTTTTTTTTTTTAAATCTCCATGCTTTGCTTAGGATAATCTAGTTTCTTTTTCTGAGCATTTTCCCCATTTATAAAGGGTCTCATTTTCTAGAAAATATGCATTATAATCACATTCACTTTCATTCAAGGGAAATCGTCCTTATCCAGTTACATGACAATTTCATTACTTTTTAAAAAATTGATCTGCCTTATGTTCAGTACTTTCTAAATATATATATCTACAGCACCACCTTAGGCTTTGAGAATTATCCTAATTTTCTTTGAGAATTATCCTAATTGCTATACTCTTCATTCTAAAGTCACGAGGATGAGCAAGTCCAATCAATTTAATGTCTATCTTCCAACAATCAATTAAATATTTCATCATGTTTAGTATGCTATAGGTATACTATTGGCCAATTGTAGTTGCAATCACTCTTACCTTATTATGAATCTCCTAGTCAAGCTTAAGTTGAGTAAGAGTAAGGCATTCATAGAATCCCCCAAATTTTAGCTTGGCTGATTATGCGTCAAATTTGTGTAATTAAGTGTTTAAAATCATGAATTAAAGATTGTAATTTCACTTAAATGCCTAATTATGTCTAATATTTCAATATTGAACTCAATTTATAATATTTAAATTTTTTATCTTATATTTGTCTTAAATTTATGAGTTTTTGTATTTAATTATTACAGGGTATTTTAGGAATAAATGAAGTGAAGCGGGCCATGCAAAATGATGCAAATGAAGACATTAAGTGCAAAATGAAGCTAATTGGGCAATTATGGACAATTTCAACATCATTTCGTAACCTGGTGACAACTCTCTCATATGAGCTCTGATCGAGATGATTCAAAATGCTATGAAATGTCAAGAAAAATTTCTACAACTTTCATGTTTTGACTTTCAAAAGATACTGGCTGCATCAAAGTCGAAATTGGGCTTAAAATTGATGCACCTGCAACACCAATGGTGCATGGGTGAAGTTTGAAAGCCCAAAATTGATTTGCATGGGCCACGCATAAAAGGAGGAAGTTGGGCCGTTAAGCATTGGGAGAATCCGGCCGAAAAGGAAGTCATGCATGCAATTAAAGAGGCCCATGCACTTTTTAATGAAGAGCAATTGAAGAAATAGGCAGCTAGGGCTGCCATGCGCTGGGGATAAAGAGGGAATGGAATAGGGTTTTTGAGGGTCTTCTTTTGGGAGCCGTGTGGCTGAAAAAAGAAAGGGAGACGGGGAAGCTTTGCAAAAAAATTTTGGCAGTGGAACCTCCAACCTGCTGTGCAGTAGCTTGCACCAGAGAAGGGATTCGATCATCTCTCTACGACTCTCTCACCCTCTCCTTTTTCCATTCCTTTGTTTATTTATTGTTTTTTTTGTTTTGTTTTACTTCGATGTCATTTTAATATCTGGTTGGAACTTATTATTGGTTTGATTTTATTTTTATTTATGCCATTGTTGAGTTTAGTTATTTTGTTTAAGCAATTGGCTGAGTTTATTTTTGTTTAAGACATTGTTGAAGTTTAAGTTTAGTTTATTTTTGTTTAAGCCTTTATTTAAGTTTAATTTATTTTTGTTTAAGCCTTTGTTTCAGTTTAGTTTATTTTTGTTTAAGACATTGTAGAGTAAGTTTATTTAATTATTGAATGTCTTTATGAGATTAATGAAGTCTTCTTTCTTAGTTTATTATCCGAATGCTTAAAGAATTGGTTATTTTGCTTGTTTAATTTCATTATTGTTTATTTGAATGGTTGAATGAGTCATTGAATGGATTATACTGATTACATTAGGTTGCCATAGTTGTTTGATTTGTTTAATTTCATTATAGTTAATGTATTATTTATGCATGTTATGTTTTTAGTTTAAGTTTCGCTTTATTTTAATTTTATTACAAACTCTCAAAAGCCCAGAAATATGAATCTAAACTGTGTTCAGTAAATTTTTTTTTTTATTTTCTCCCTTTTTTACTTAAAAGCAAGTTTGAAAGTAATCTGCGTTCCCTGAAAAGACGATCTGACCTTTGGGCTAATTATTACGCAATAGAACTCCTGTACTTGGGATAGCCTTTGCGCTGCTCATTTTAGAGTGAGTCATTGGTCATGCAAGTTTGTCTCCACAGATTATATCCTCATAATCACTTTGTACTTAGAAACTTGAAAAAGATCCTTATAATATCTACATTTGGATGATGAATCCAATGAGATTTGCTCAATCCTCGTTTGCAACTAGCCATTAGTGAAGCCATATTTACTTCAAAGTTGCATTCCCACATTTAGCCTTTTAAAAGCTAGATTGATGCACTTAATTTGTCAATAAATTTGACACCACCTTCTCACATGCTTGAAGCTTAAGATGAACTTGTTAATTGATTCTCCCTCCATTTAGGTAACTTGGGTGAAAACACTTACTCTCACCTCTAACTTGGCCCACCAATAAAATTCTTTGTGAAATTAAATCTCGAATTGCATTCATGCACCAATAGAAGGCTAATTTAGTTAGAGATTTCACGAGAAGTCTTAGTTTGAGAAAGTTGCACATGTCTACTTCACCACATTGTATTGAAAATCTAGTGACATACTCTACTACCCGTGTTATTTTTTCTAAAAAAAATAACTTTAATTTTGACATATTGTAATTTTTCAAAAAAGGATGTGCTTTGACCGCCTAATTTGGGTAGTGTTCTAGAATGAGCAAGCTAAATGGTACACATCTATTCCCAACCATTTAGGGCATTCACTACGTTCTCCTTTGTATGTAAATTTTAGCTAGAGGTATGAACGTCAAATAATTGTTGCAAATAGGCTAAAAATCTTAGCACTTGGCCACTACAAGATTTTGCTACTAATAAAGGCGATAGATTTGGTTTGGTTGGGGGCTATAAGGACCACAAGGTTGTTCGTTTGCCCTCCTCTCCTTTGCAACTCAATGAATCGCTTCACTTCCCCAAACGAGGGGCTATGGTACTAATGCACTTTTTATACTCAACCATATGCTTGAAGGAAATATTCATTGCTAAGTTAGTTTATAATTTAAGGGAAAAAACCATAAGCAACTGATTGTTGAAATGAATGTTGGCATCCATCTTGGTGCTAGCAGGCAATGAGCCTAAGTAGCCAACAACGAGTCAGGGTTCTCAACAAGTGCATTGGCTTATGGCTGATGTCTAACTTTGATCATAAGGGAGTTCACATCTAGTCAATAATGCACTTGCCCCATATTTGGTCATTTATTTGAGCAGAGCATCATTCATGCACCTACCAAACCAATAAGCTGTCTTGTTTGTTGATGGAAGACTCAACCTCACATCCTTTATAAGGTGTTGCACTATTGAAAGCACTTCTTGGCTTATACAGCAAAAGGTATGACCACTATCAATTGCCAACTAAAGCCAATCGTCATGAGCTCTACACCCAAGTCTTATCAAGGGTGTTGGAAGCAGAGGTGGATGGCTCCCAACCTCTTAGACTAGTGATGATGGAAGCACACTAGCTAATGTTTAATAGTTGTAAGTACCATTTACTAGTTGTTGCTAAATCATCATGATGCCTATGTTGCAAAGTGTCATTATGGGTGTTGGAAGCAAAGGTGGATGGTTATCAACCTCTAGACCGATGGTATTTTTAACTTCTATAGCTACTGTCATTTAATCCATGTACTTTTCATTGTTATGACTTGAATGGCAATGCAAGAATCTCCATTGAGATTCTTTTTCATGTTTCTCGTAACTAGCACTTTGATTGCCATCATGTGTGCCAAAAAAGTTCATGGGAAGCTAGATATGCCAAAAAGATGTTGAAAGCTCTTTTAGCAAACTAAAATAAGAACCAAGCCTAAGTTGCCACGTTAGAAATAGACCAAGAATTGGAGCAACGATTTAAAGAAAAAAAAAAATCAGGAAAAGTTAAAGCAAACAAAAAAGGGAGAATGAAGAAAGGAGAGAGAAAGATGATGACAAAAAGAAAGAATGAATAAGAATATGAACGAATGTAAAGAGGACTAATAGATAGCTAAGATTATAAATAAAGATGTTTATATTGTATTATCAGTGTGTTATTTGCAAAAAGCTTCTTTTATATTCGTGCACAACAATTTATAACACATCCTCATAGTCCCACCCAGCCTGACCAAAAACTACTAGAACTCAACCAAGTACTCTTCAAGATTCAAGTATATGATGAAATAAAAAGATAATGATTAATTTGCAAGCAAAATGCGTTCAGACTTTTATTCGACTCTCTCTTTATAAGGACCTGCATTGACCATTGGGAAAGTCACTGTCGCTAAATCTTTTAAGCTTGTTTTCCACGGAACCCTTGTGAAAAACACAATAAAATTTTCACAAAATACATTCAGATACTACTAGGAAGCATCTGAATATTTTTACAAAATTATCCTTCAATATCATGTTCAGAGGTTCATTATCTGTGGTGTCTAGAATTAGGCATCCCCGTTTAGCTCTAGAACACCAAACACTGCCTCACTAAATATCAATAATACTGTAATTTTTTAACTTAATTTGGATTTGAATGAATGAAACTCTTGACAAAACTCAAGACAGTTTTGTGTTGTGCTTTCTTAAAATCTACACTATCAAACCCAATGCTCTCAAACATAACGAAAGTTTACAAAAGATGTCCAAACATCCCAGCTCAACATGTTTCCCATTAAGAATTTCTAAAAAAGATGGCGTCTATTCAATAAAAACGGATCATTACCATTGAAACGATACTCTTCCCCACCCCAAAATATTTGAATTTGGTGATCCTTGGTGAGCACACATGTAATTATCATCGGCTCAGGAAACAGCAGCAAAGTACTTCCAACTTCTGCTCTACAATTTCTCCCACTTCCTGAGATTAACACATTAATGCAGTGGAATACCTCCTCCGGAATACTCGACCTCCTGAAAATTAAACAGGGAAAAATGGTGTACATGTTTGCAAGAATTCAGCACACAACAAGTTGCTCAAATGTTTCAGGCATCCTAATCAAGAGAATACAATTGACAAAAATCTTTAGGCAGTGTTTGGAAGCATAATTTCCGGCCTTAAATTTGAACTTGTGTGGATTTGAACAAAACTCAAACCCACAACCCAAATCTAAAGCTTCTCCTAAACACAGGGTTAGAGCGAAAAATAATCAGAGAGAACATGGACTCAACAATGATTTAAACATTCCATGCATGGGCTCTTTCCATCCTGGAATGTTGAAAATTGCCATAACATGCTCCCTAAAATGGCATAGCTGATATGAGGAATGAAGTCTCGTTGATGCAAGTTCAATGAATAGAATCTAGATAATGTGAAGGTATTTCGAGCATATTGTCACATTTATTTTTTATAGCAGATGCAATTGGTCAAGGAGTATGGCATGATTCACATCACTGCCTGCTCCACAGACGTGTGCTTTTGCTTCACAAACAAGAGCATGTACCCAATATTTAGGGTTTGAAATTGCCAGCTACTATGACAGAAACAGAAATGAAAAATAAACTCAGTTTAACAATCAAAGCTCTAACATAAATATGTTTTTCAAACCAGATCAGAAAATGACCAGAAGGCCACCCAGTTTTGGGTTTGTCCAGTTAATAGTTTTAAACCCCATGATTTTAAAACCTGGACTCGTGACCAACCCAGTGAAGCCACTGGGTCGGTTGGACCAGCAGGTCACACCAATGGATAACTGATTAAGTCAGCATGATATAATATTATATATTATTTTTACATGTAATATGTATATGCATATATTACAAAAATAATATTTACCCAATCCCATATCAAATACTACAAACATGATTAAAATCATCTATGTTAGCCAATTAAAGCCAAAAACAATCACTAACAGCCAACTAAATAAATTTTGAACTATTTTTCTTATTTTTCTAAAATATTATTAAAGTTCACTATTATTTATTATTATTTTAATCTGGTGTTTCCAAACCAAAAGCAGCTAGTAATGCAGTACTAAGCCACCACTCATGTCTTCTCCCCTTAGATCATGTGTTTGAATCTACTTTCAACCATTCAAAGTCACCAATGCAAATTTTTCATTTTTAAGTAAAGGGCTACATTGAACATCCATTGACCCAAATTGAGATCGGTTCAGACAGGTCAATGCTGGCTCACCTCATTTTCGGGTCTGATACCTTAAACCACAGTGGCCTGTTGACCATTCCAGTTGAACCCAATCAATCACTTGTTCAGGTTTTAAAACCATGAGTTGAAATTTGTCCGCAAACAGATGGATGTCTCCACCGACACGCAGTTGATCTCTTGATTCACTTCTTCCTCAAAGCCTTACCACCTCACTAGAAACTCTTGATGTTGATGCCTAGATGATCTAAACTCTTTTTCTACAAAGATCTATTCGAATTCTTTTCTGCAAGATCATTTGATTTTCAGCAGTGCTTTGGTTGACTGACAGCAGGTTGCATCTTCATTGTCAGTGTGGGATGGCTTGAGACAGCTAATATGAAACACTTGATGCTCTTTCATCCAAGGTTAAAGGTCGTCCTTACTTTGGCCAAGATGGGGACTAGAGGTTTAATCAGTTCAATTTGCCCAAAACTGATAACCAAATGAATTTATCAGTAGAAATGGTTGACTTTTATCGGTTCAGGGCCGAACCAATCAAGTTTAAAGAAAAAGCACAAGCTGTTTCTAATTTGTCCATGACTATCATGCAGCCTTATCAAGCATTTGCTATCAAGCCTATATGGGTCACGTAATTAAGGAAGCTTTGAGATAAGCCTATGAAAACAAGCACGAATGGGTGGGTTTTTATAAGAGGGTGGGCTTTTCAAAACATGTCTACAATCACTAATCATGAGTATAGACCTTATGTGTACCTTTGTGAAGATTTTTTGTGAAATCAAGGGATGCTCTCCCATGATCTCGTGGACATTGGAATGGCTCTTGCTGCTTTCTACACTCATCTTCTCTTGCCAGGAGAGAATACAAGTTCATATATACTCAAGTCACTTCCTCGCACTTGAAATTAGTAATGCCCCAATTTCAATAATAACAAAGTCCGCTGCCATCCTTGGTAGCCTATCCGCAGTTATCATGGCACTCCCACAAGAGCGCCTTCTTAAGGTCACTAGCTTGGGGAACATAGAGCCAATTTTCGTGCATACAGTCAGCCATCCTCCACTCAAAACTACGGAACTTTTCCCTCTTCCATTGACTTCATATGGTTTCACCTATTCAATCTTTAACAGGATTCTCCTTGATGCATTCTTGCATTATCATGGCAATGCTACTTGCTGACAAGTGTGCTCCCATTTAGATGCCCAGAAGCCAGGTCATCCTACTTTAATGCATCTACAACTTGAATCATCTGCCCCTCCTTATGTTCAAAGAAAAAATCAAGCACTGCCAAGAATTCCTGCCAACAAGACTTCTTTTGTTACGATAACTTGCGCAAAGAAGCAGCTAATAGCTGAGATATTCGTCTTCACAATGAACTTTTATCCAAGTGTGTAGTGCCACCACCCTTGAAAATTGAAATCAATGGATAACCTGCTAACATTTCTTTCTTCTGATTCATGTTCTTTTGTTCGGTTTCACTAACGGTCGGTCCGTTCACTTGTGGAAAACAGTTTTCATTTTCCATTTTAGTTTTCAAAATATTTATAAAAAAAGATAGCTAATTTTTCATTTTTAAAACATTTATATGAATTAAATGAACAACAATAAACATTTTTGGCACTATCGGATTGTGAAAATAGTTTTATTTCTCATTTCTGATTTTTTAAATAATTGCAAAAATGTCAACTTGTTTTCCAACTTTCCAAATTTATATAGACAAGTTGGAAAATATCTTTTCATTATTTTTCCGGTTTTCTAACTATTACTTTGCGTATAGGAGCATGCAATTCAGATCTAGGACTTTAACAAATGCAGCTTATGCATAGAATTTCTTCCAAATCCATACAGTCCAAATTCAAGCTCCGAAATACATGATTCCAAATGTTACCTCATATAAATTTTGGAAAATTGGAAAACAAGTTGTCCTTTTGCGATTATTTCGAAATTTAGAAATTAAAAATAAAAAATTAAAAAATACTCTAGAATTTTTATTAGAAAACAGAAAATGTTTTCCACAACTAAATGAGCCCTAAGCTTACGAATCTCATAAGTAACACAATAGCCTTTCTCACAATAAGAAACCACCAAGGGCAAAGTTGGATGCATTAGCCTATACCCCAAAGAGCTTCTCATGTCAAGAAAAGAAAGGGCACAATCCTCATCACGGTTTCCTTCAAATTCATCAAAGGCACCCTGACACTCATGTGTCCAATTCTACTCAAGATGCTTTTTCTTCATTAATTCTGTTAATGGAGCAGTCTTCCTTGACTAACCCCCCAACAAGTTTCCTGCAGTTGTTAGCAAAACCAAGAACAGAACAAAGTGTTTTCCCCTGTTGTTTGGAACCTCTAGTGCTGGATAGCCCTCACTTTCACCGTGTGCATCTGGATTCAGCCTTGTTCATTCATGTGGCAACGAACTTGATGTGCTCCTAAGCAAAGAAGCATTTTTTTCTTCACTCACAATTATTCTCCTTTAACCAACAAAACACCTTCTGCACATGATCACAGTGCTCTTTAGAGCAAACAGTATGATATATCACGACAAACTTGTCAAGGTAGTCATGAAAGTTCATCAAAGAATTAGTTAACCAACGAGTGTCATCAACAATTCAAAAGTCTTGTGGGCACAACTAGTCTTCTGCTCATCACCTTCTACTCTTCGTACTTTATAGTAGCCTGACTATAGGTTTATTATGTACTTAGCATGACTGTGTTTATCAAACAAATCACCGATTAAGGAAATAGGATATGTGTTTCACATAGTAACTTTGTTATCATAATAGTATGTTCACAACTTCAAGCAACCATCTTGTTTCTTCTAAAACAGCACAAATGTTCCGAATGGTGCTTTAGAGGGTCATAAAAACCCAATTTCAATAGCTCATCAAGTTGTTTTCATAGCTAAGCTAACTCCAGTAACACTATCAGAATCCAATATGGCATTTTTGCAAGAAGTTTCACCCCAAGTAACAACTTCATCTAATACTCAAAACC
Organism: Malania oleifera; assembly: GCF_029873635.1. Taxonomy (NCBI): domain Eukaryota; kingdom Viridiplantae; phylum Streptophyta; class Magnoliopsida; order Santalales; family Ximeniaceae; genus Malania; species Malania oleifera. The sequence continues at coordinate 105,488,175 of NC_080419.1, forward strand.
TTATTATTGATGCAAGTTGTTTGGTGACTTATATAGCCTCACAACTTGGAACTCCTTAACTCATTATAAAATGACAGCAGGCATCAACTATAATTCTCCTTCTTCATCCACTACAATAAGCAAGGTAAGTTGGTCGACCTCATTTCAGACCTTTCTTGAGTTGCATGGCAGAGAAAAACTTCATCATCTCCTTTCTTCGCTACAATTTGAACCATGCAAAGATAATCACCTAATAAGCAAAGGATCTAACAAAAATACTTGTCTCCCACAAGAATTCAATCACTCCCGAACTTCAAAGCCATCCATCAAAATGGAATCAAGATTGGCACATCCCTCCCATAGACCAAGCTTCACAAGCGCATGATTGGTCACTCCCAATCTTGGTCAGGCTACTAAATTCATGGCATTCATGGCCTAAACCTTTGCCAACTTTCATGATAAATTTGCACTTCGCTTTGCAAGATGAAGTTGTGGGTAGTCCCAACCATAGTATTGCTTCTAGATAATTCTAGGCAATAAGATTTTGTTTGGAGATTTTAAAAAATAAATATTTTATACTGGTTTCAAGATATTTTTATATTACACTATCCATTCATTCGGGGTTATTTTAAGGTTTTTTTTATTGTTTTGGGTTATTTTGTAAATTTTAATATATGTAGGCTTGAATCCTTCATCGACGGAGCTTAGCCCTTGCTCACAGTTTCAACTTTTCAAAAAGTAGAATAATTTGTCTCTAACTATCTAACATGTCCCAATATCCATCATCAAAGCAGATAACCATTTCACATAATCTCTAACAGTGTCTATGTTTACGATCTCATAAACTAAGCATTAAACTCAAAATCCTCACAAAAAATTGAGCCTTGGGATCTTTTCTCAAGTCTTCCCAAGTATCAATTGTGCATCTGCCATTCTATATCTCATTGTACTTGGCTCAACATCACTGTTTTGACATATCTAGACAAGTACATTATAGCCATAAATACTTTAGCTTCCTCCAAGTTGAGCCTAACAACATGGAAGTATTGCCAAAGAATCAATGAGAAAGTTTTCCAACTCCTTGGCAATATGGGGCCCACCAAAGGGCCAAGGTTCTGGCACTGTGGCACCTTCCCTCTGCCAAATCCACCTAATAGAATTGATATTTCCAACTGCAAGAACCAAAAGGTTTACCTTGGTGCTCACTCATCTCATATTGTAAAGCTTCCACACCATAGCGTAGAAGTCTTTCGTCAAATTAAGAATGACCCTTCTTGTCACTTTTGTGATTACTCAAGAGCAACAACACGGTCAGCAAGTTTAGCCATTTCTATAGTCACCTCGTAGACATGTTCAACCTGTCACTTAAGCCAATTGATTCTCTCCTTATTAGTGCACTAATCTTTCAAAAGCATGGTACTCTCCCAATAGTTCAAGCAAGCGCACAATCAGAATGCAACTGAATCATGAAACAATAAACCAAGCTCTAATACCAACTATGAGAGGGATGTGCAAACGCAGCACTAGTTGTAGCACACAAGCTTTAATTGTTCCTAAAAAAAAAACGTTAACGATGAATCTGTCACATGAAAAAATATACAGGCATTGAATACAAAGTAAACAATAAGCAATAATCAAGCATGAAATAGAAAAGTGAATCAAATGGTGGTGAACTATGCAATGTGATCCTTCATTACCCCTAACTTAAGCGACAAGTCTTTGGTGGAGGCAAGTGCTAATGAGTCATACAAGATGATGAATCCCTAAAGAACTTCTACACTATCCTCACTCTAGCACAAGGAAACATCAGTATGTGCCACCTATTTACTACAACGCCACTAACTTAAGACAAGAATTCTACACTGCTATTTACATTATGGATGTATAGTGAATGAGCACAAGACAAGCAGCCACAGGCAAGACACTGGACAAGCTTAGCTTGTGACACATGGACACAACACTATCCTGATACCACAGCAATTTTCAAAAAATAAAGATATAACACAGCATGGATACATCAATCAATTAAATTCTAACAAAAATACACACGTAGGCATATTTAGTTTGGTTTTTTTCCTTTTAGATGTAAACTACTGCAGTAATCTAAATTTATAATGAACTATAGGCATTAAAAGTTCTTGGTGTATATTTTAATAAATAAATTTCATCTAAATTCATTGCCTGCATTTACAAATCTATAAAGGACCATCAAATTTCTCACACAATTGTGAAACTATAATTATTAATGAAAAAACAAAAAACAAGCAAGAAGTATGAAACATTGTTACAAGAAGTTTCAAGAACAAGTAGTAATCTACCCAAAAAAAATACAAGAAAAACACAAAATACGTATTAGACCATCTCAGGAAGTGTTAAGGTCAAGGTCTGAAAACGTCTTGGCTACTTCAGGAACTGTCAGTGCCTTGTCCAAAAATTGCATTAATTAATTTAGAATTTGAAAGGGTGTCAAACAAGTGTTTGGCCATGTCAAATGAGTGTCGGCATCTAACATGTGTCGAACGGTTGTTGGCACCTCACGTGTTAAGACATTAACACTCAGAGATTCTTGGAGCGTTGGTGCTTCTTAGAATAACAGCATGGGGATGATAACAGCCTATCCTTCCCCTCTTGATGAGGATTTGGAAAAGTTAATCAGCATTATGTTGGGTCTAGAAATGAAATGGAAAACCAGACATTACATCCAAATGAAATAGGAGTTTGAGAGCACCCGTGTCCCTGCCACAGAATATCTATTTTAATGCCATATGGCCACCATGTTTTTAAAGGTAGATGTAATGACAAACCATATTTTAAGAAGAAGAAGAAGAAGAAGAAGAAGAAGGCAAGGGTCCAAACAATGCAAGAGTTTTCCAGTTGTGAGAGACCACCCTCACATAACCTGCAAAGGCACTTTTGATTTACAAGCCACTAGTTTGCACTCTCTCTCTCTCTCTCTCTTGCAGCTAAATATCTCTCACAATATACACAATTTTTTATAAGAAAAGAAGAGAATTTCATTAGAAAAGAGGGAATATACAGTGAGAATAAGAAGTCCTACAAAATAAAAAACTAAAGAGAAGTAAGAAGAAAGTCAAAATAACAAGTATTCACACAATTACATCACTCTCTAGCAAGTTTACAGATGTTCCCCCCTTCTCTCTCTTTCCATGTTGGGTTAGCTACTTTTTAGGAATGTAAATTTTCTTTAAAGAATTATCCTATCACATCTCAACTATGATAAACAGGGAAAAGAATTGGGACAGATTGGAAGAGGCTTTGTTGATAGTAATTGGATTTCCATCCAAAGCCAGCATGTGTTTGAGGCAAGGATTGATGGGGTTCTACTATCCGCCCATTAAAGGCAGGGCATGGGCATCCATATTCCAGAACAGATGTAGAGCTGCTGAAATTCCTCAAGTTATAGCTTTTGAATTGGTATTTGGTAAATTCCAATCAGTAAAACGCCAAGCACACCTTCAACACACGCACACACACACACAGAACCAAGCCAGTTATATTGTTCCTTGAATGAAAAGATATTACTACACAAAAAATGAAGAATACTACATGCAAACCAGGAAAAAAGATCTAAACCTGAGCAGGGGGTAGAGATGAAACCCAATCTGATGCATGCGTTGGAAGAAGGCCCAATGTGTTAAGCTGTGCAAATCAAGAAAATTGAGTATGAAAAAGCAAGATCATCATGAGCCTTAAGGTGTAAAAATGCTCACAGAGACAGATAGAGAAAGGAAGGGAATAAGCATGCATCTTGCCTTCCAAATGCCCAGGGCTAGGCCCCCCAAATTGAGTGCAATGAATAGTAACTTGGGCCCGAGAAGGTCCACTTTACTGTCCTTGTAAGGCTCAAAAACTGCCCAAAAAAAATGAAACCAGGTATAAACAAGTATGAAATGCAACTATGACAAGAACTGAAAAGAAATGGTAAGATGAAAGAAATAACAGATCCTGGCATCTTGTAAATTTTAGACAACTACTTTAATAAAGTCAGCGGCCTAAGTAATTCCATGCCAACCAAAGTGACCTTTTTCTTTCATACAAACCATAAATATCTGTTTGACAACCTAAATACTTAATTATTACCAACTAACCATAATATATCGAAGGCAGGTATTTGTTTCAAGAAAGATAACTTAGCTATCAATGAATCAAGATGCCATTAAAATGAGAAGAAAATGCAACGGGTAAATAAAGGCTGTGGACAAAATGAGGAAAATTTTCAAAACACGAAATGAAAAAAGAAAAAAAAAATGCAGACGATTTTGAATCTTGGAAATAATAGATAATACATGTGACTCGCATAATTTTATTTCTCACTTCATATATTATGTATAGAGAAAGTTCTAATAAATAATATCCAATTAATTTCAAGATATAGGAAGCTCAATCATATATTCCATAATAGGCAGTTGAAAAAACAAGAACCACAATTAAACTACACACGTAGAATGCACACATACACATGAATACACAAAACAGCGTGTTCCAGTCCAACATAAAATGCAATTACCCAGTGCCAATCCCACTGGAAGGGTGTTCTAGATATGGTAATATCCTTGAACATATTTACATGAAGTAGCAACTCCCGAGAAAGCAATCAGGACACTAACGTATAGAGCCTAGGACTTTCATCATTGCACCAACAAGTGGCCCCTAACGAGTTTAATGTTAAACAAAGGCTGATATCGCTTCTTTCCATCATTTTCCATTATCTAAGAAAATTAAACAACCATCTCAAACACGGTGTGAAGATATGCTGTAATTCTATATACACAAATTATTGGTGGTTTGTAACATACCCTTCCCAACACCTTGAAGAGCACTTATGGGCTGCCAAAGAGCTGAAAATGTAATACCAATGCTAAACAAATGCACTGTACTTCCAGCCATCCACATCATGAAACCCATCATTAGCAGATTCTTGAAAGGGGCCTGTGCCACTTCCCATGCTTTCTGCTCAAAAAGAAAGAGACCAAAAAGAGTTAGTAACTGTATCCTTGTTGAAGGAGAAATGGGCCAGACACAGAAAAATAAATGCCGACTAAATTGACAAACCTTTTATAAAAATTTGGCACTTATACTTGATGAATATAGATTGTATCAGTTGTTTTTCCATTGTATAGACAATTAAGCACATTTTTCATAAAATATGAGCATTGCTGATGAGGTTTAAAGATTAAATTTAAGCATATTGCTTTAACTTCTTAGCAACTTCCACAGCATCAGTTAACAGATTTCTTTCATGGCAACATGGCCCGTTTTTCTTCATAACACAATGATTTTTAAAAGCAACATCAATTTCTTGATGGTATAGATTTTGTGACATATAATGCCTCCAAAGATGATTGAGAAAGGTATTTCCAGTCAGGAATGAAGAAGATTTTTTCGCCTTCTCCATTGCATATTTTTATTTTAGGAGGGGACAAGGGTGGAAGAAAAAAAATATATATGTAAGAGAGCTAGAAGAATGCAGAATCAGACATAGCACTTGATCTCCCCTTTATTACATGCCCCATAAAATTATAGGACCTGCCCTTTGTTATTTCCTTCAAAAATAAACCCTAGACTGGGGGTCACTCTAAGTTGAGATTCTGTCATTGTCAGTTGTCACGTCAAGGTGAATTTGGGTAAGAGAAAGGTACATGCAGATTTTAGTCAGGAAGTAGTGTACCATGACAGTTCATACTAAATGAAGGCAAAGTTCTCTCTTTTCAGCATTACAATCTGATCCCTTCAAAAAAGCAGGTAAATCTTCAAATGTTTGACTTTTGCAATATTGACTCATTATAAACATTTAAAGCAAGAAAGCTAGTTAGTAATTACCTAAATTTATTGTATATATGTCTGCACGGATCTACCTTATCGGTCATCACTCAACTAACAATTTAAGATATCCTGGCACCCTCATTGCATGGATCAAAGCCCTCATTTTCCTTCCATTTAGTGAGATTCTATCTCTTACTAGAGTGTAAGCTCCCCATTGCATGTAACTAGAGGAGCCCCCTATATTATATAAAGGGCTTTAGCCTTTTCTTGCTCATGGGAGCTTTAGAAAGATTGCAGTGCATTTAGGCTCACATTTTTCGGCTTCCCTTTTGCTCATAAGTAAGCTCTTCTGGGCAAGAGGAGCCTTGGTCCGACACCTGTCCACGTACTTGTGGTTCTCTCCATCGGACCCTCTTTTGGGATCTCATTCAGATGAAGCATGGGCTAGGATAAAGTTGGGTCATTAGGAGCAGATTTTGGAGTAGGAATTTCGTTCGAGTCAATATTGACAAGGAACATAGAGTTGCATATGGAATGTCAGATGAGAATGGAGTGAGTGGAACCAAGTTTCCTAGTGGATGGGAGCAGATTGTTTTAATATGAATTTCTTTCGAAAAGGTGCCATTTTTTTTTTTCATCACTTCTGACGATAATGATCTACTACTGGCGGGAAACAATAGTGTGAAAGGCTCCCCGTAATTCACAACTCAAATCATGAATAAGTTCGTTCAACTAACATAATGACAACTCAGACAACATGGCACTACGACACAAAAAAAAAAAATGCAAAGGAAGCCTAGTAACGTACCTTATAATTTATCTAAATTGAACAGAAGGAGCAAATTGCTTTCGCGGTGTTTGATAGTAGTGTCCTTATTTAGGATGTAAGCCAACCGAAGCATGCTAACCTTCCTCATCCGAAAAAGAAGACTCTCGAAGAAAGCTATTCAATTTTGCGACCCTTCGGTTACAAAGCAGTCTGACTTTACTCATTCTCTAATCTCATCTCTAAAAGAAGGATGAACCACTAAACCTTATTACAAAATCATGAGCCATCTTGCCTTGTAATATTCTCTCTAGCATTGACTTACTATTGTTCTTATAGTGCCTTTTAACTTATATCATAGCTCCCACTTACTAGTTCAGGCAATAGTCTTTCTTTTGCCCATGAATCATGATTAAATCACCTTACACGTTTTCTGCTCTACTTTCGAGTAATTCCATGTAAATTTTCATTGTTTCCTTATCTTTACCCCTATTTCTGGCAACTTTCTACGATATGTCTCATTCCAACCTATTGTACAACCATTTTGATTCAAACCCATATGTTGCAAGGCAGAATATTGTTACCATACCTTACTATCAAAAAGGTTATTATTTTGATTTTGATAATTTGTTCTTGCTCATTATAGCTATGATATTTACCACAGTAATCTTTAGGGTAAAAACACTAACCTCCTCTAAGGTTTGGTGAAACGGTGCACCTCCAAAGTCTCAAAAATGCCAGGGACCTCCATTGAGATTTGGCCAAAAAATGTATACCCTCTCAAAAATTACATGGACCTCCTACAAGATTTGCCAAAAAGACATAGACCTCTCCTAATATTTAGCAAAAAGACAAGCTTAAAAGGGGGTATAAGTGTCCCAAAATCAAATGTCGATCTACTGGGTTTTTAAAACCTCACGGGAGGTCCACATTTTTTTACCATACCAAGGGAGGTCTAGGGAATTTATGAAACCTCAAGGGAGGTTCATATCTTTCTCCCAAACCTCCGGGGTCAATGTCTTTTGCCCTAATCTTTACTACAATTCAAATGATTTTTTGGTGCAAATTTGCTTTCATCATTTGGCCAATAAAATCATTGTGATCATTATTTGAATCTTAAATATTCTTCCTTACCAACTATATTTCCAACCACACAAATTTTTCTAGAATTCATTATCTTCAAAACCTATTTATTTGAGTGCTTATCTTTATTAAAACAAATAGAGATCAACTTCAAATAATTTTGTGCTTAGGAAAAAAGCTTAATATGTTTAGATTTTCATAGTTTTCGAGTCAAGCATCCATTATGATAATCTATATTATTCAACTTTATATTCGTCCTTTTCTAAGATGACCATCCTTCTTTAAATATAAACTACACACATCAACAAGAAAAAAAAAAGGCCAAAATATATTGACCTCCCTTGAGGTTAGCCAAAAAGATGTAAACCTCCCCCATTTAAAAAACTCCTACACCTTCCTAAACATTTACCTTAGGACACCCCATATGTTACTTCACCATCAAGTTGCCAAATGGCAAAAGATATTAACCTATGTTTGCCAAAAAGATGTACTCCTCCCTGTTTCCTCGTGGGTATGCTTGTTAGCTGTGCATTGCATTGGGTGGTGACTCAAAATCTGAGTTTGAATGCAAATACCATGTCATGCCCCCACCAACAACCACAGTATCATGTCTTGCCAATGTGCTAACAAGTAACATTATATTAAAAGCATAAATGCTAATGGGTGTATTTTACCATGGTAAAATGTAATTTGCATATATGACTATATATACATGTTGTGGAAAAAAATTTTGACTCTATTCACAATGAATAGTAGTTGATCGTGGAATATAGTTGGAATAATAGATTATGGATTTTCATTTTAATCCTATTCAAAGTTAACAGATTTTGATTAGGTATTATAATTATTGTGCACAAAATATGTAGTTTGTAAATAAAAAAATTGGTTTGAAAAATTGTCATCATTCACTAAGAGGCTAAGGACATTGATACCAGGTTGCTAGAACCGAGGAACAAGCAGACTACACACGCACATGTAATTTAATCTACTAAAAAGATCACTTCTTCAACTTTAATTCCATAGATTACATTCACTTTTTCAAGTGTTAAAACTTTTTCCAAAATTAGGCTAAAAATTGGACCAAAACCTGCCGGGCCACAACTTCAAGAATTGACTTTGCTTGCATCATTAAGACACCTTCCAGCAACCCAAATTCACTACAACTCTTTAAGCACACTCTTGCGTCAGACATGTTATGAATAGATTATGATTTTGTCACTACTGTCCACAAGACAAACCCTTAAAATTAGTTCATGAATTAGCCATTAACGGAAGCCATTTGTTCCAAGGAGAGTGTATTTGGATATGAAGTCAATTGTTGATCCACCAATATTAGTCCAGTGTGATTCAAAACATCGTTGTAGTATATGTTTTCCTATGTTTTGAGATCAGTCCTCGAATATGCCTTCAGATCCAGATCCTTGTCAGGCATCAGTATTTTAGGCATTTGACAAAAGATTTTTTTTTTTCTTTTTTAAGAAAGGAGGAGGGAGGAAGGAGAACCATGGCACTCTATGAAGCCTAGCTAAGTGCCTTCTCTTTAAGACTTTAACTATAAACGCATCAATGGCACAAAAGGGTAAATGGCCATTTTTCCTATTTTTTTCACATAATTCAAATTTCATTTGGCTAATTGGTTGTTAAGTAACCTATAAGTATCCTAAAACCCAACATTTTTAAGATCAGACTAGAGAGCAAACCAGAAGGCTGTCTGGTTTCTGGTTTTTCTAGTTGGACCGGGCTAGACCACCAGTCACATTGGTTTTGTTTAATATTTTAAAATTTCAAATATACTGGTTATATATAGTTTTGAATCAAAATTTTCAATAGTTATCAAATGGTTCAGTGGTAATGCTTAACATCTAAATTTCAAGAGGTTGCAAGTTAAATTCTCCATGCAGCATTTTTGCTTTACCTATACTTCTTTTTCCCTTTTATTTACCCTTTAAACAATGGCATTCTGGCAATTACATTTGTAGATATCACATTTTTGCAATTGCAATCCTAGACATTTTTAAGAGGGTTAGGATTATATATCCCCATCTCCTTCTTTCCCAATCCCAACATAACCTGCTGCACAGGAAGAAATTGAAAATTTTTTAGCTTCTTCTAGCTGCTGCTCCACCTTTCATTTCTCTCTCTCTCTCTCCCCCACACCTCTGGCCAAGCCGCCAAGTAGTCTGCGCACCAGATCGGAGCAAACATCGAGTTCCCTTCACTACCACCATCCTACACTAAACATTGCTCTGTAAATCTGTAGTTAACTCTCTCTCTTCTCATGATAAACGATCAACCGGATTCACTTGCTGCTCATCGCTCTACAATCACCTCTATTCGCTTCTGGAGCAAACATTGCTCTGTCATATACGGAGTAGACCGCTGGACCAAGAATCACAGATTGACCTAGAGAGTAGGGGATCCGTCTCCCAACCCGGTTTGGTCCAGTTCATCTAGGTTGACCACTTCTCCAGTTCAATCTGATTTTATCCAAATTCTATGTTTGATGATATATCTGCTCAAGCCGGACATGAGAGTGGTCCGGTTCAGCCGATCAAACTACCGGTCTAGTCCAGTTTTCAAAACATTGCTAAAATCAAATGTCTTGTGCAAATTTTGAAATATCTAAGGTTGCATCTTTTTGGCAAACTTCAAGGAAGGTCATCATCTCTTGTCGTTTGGCTACTAGACAATGAACTACCAAAGTGGGCAAAAGGTCCCTAGAATCAAATGTCCACGGAGATCTATGAAACTTTTGAAATGTTAGGGAAGGTCCACAACTCAACATCTTTTTTGCCAAATAGAAAGTTGAGTGTCTCTTCCTCCAAAATAAAAGGGCAAAAGACATTCACCTCCCCTGAGGTTTGACAAAAAGAAAAAGACCTTCCCTGATGTTTCAAAAATGTCACAAACCTCCCCTGAGGTTTGTAAAAAATACACAGACCTTCTCTGAAAAAACTTAGACTTTTTACATAATACAAGGGGAGGTTTCTATCTTTTTGACAAATCTCAAGAGAATGTCCATAAAATTCGACCTCAGGGGAGATCCCTAGAACTTTTGAAACATCAAGGAAGGTTATTGTCTTTTTTCCAAACCTCAAAACAGGTTAGTGTCTTTTGCACAAAATAAAATGTTCTCAGCACCATTTAAACCAAAAACAAAAAAAAAAAAAAAATCAAAATAAGGCATGACTAGAAAGCAATTTAACATTTTATCAGGCTTTGGTCCATATTTTTGCAAAGGAAGCCACATTTCAATCTCATACTCATACCAGCTCGAGTATTGATGAACATAATATCTATATTGGACCAATTTGATACTCTCTGGAGGCCAGCTCCACAGAAGAGGGTCAAAGGTGTATTAGAGTCCTAGGCACAATAGTAATTTTTATAATTAATTAATTAGGACTATTTTGTGGGGATTTAATATTAATTAGTGTATCTTATAGGTGCCTTATTTAATTAGAAACGAGTGTCTTTGTAATTTTGCTATTTAGTCTTTCCAATAATTAGTATGAGGTGCCTTATACAATGAATAAAATGTGTTATTTTGAACTGTATGGAATACACACCTCCCCAAAAACCTACCTCTCTCTCTCTCTCTCTCGGTGGCCATACCACATTCGTTAGTTAATTCTTTTTGTTTTTTTTGGCAAACGCCGTAGTTATTTAGTTCAAAAGAAAGCATATTAACTCCAATTACGGCCAAGGTTATTTAAGAATATTAACTTTCTAGTCACCTAAGCACTCTTCCTCATCTAAATCATTAGAAATGAAATGGTTTTCATTCCGTATATTAACAAGAAAAATTTTTCAAGCCCACGCTCAAGCTCAATCACAGCCAAATTATTGAAGTTATGACTAACTCCAACAACCTATTTTTAAAATTTTAAATTAGTGTAGAAATCCAACCAAATTTTAATACAAATCCAACACTAATTGACTGAAAAGGATGATATACTCAAGCTAGGTCATAGGTTCAAATTACAAAAGAGTCTAGAAATGCAAATTTAATGCCAAATGCATCATGTCCTTAAACCCAGGATGTGGCCTGGGAGATTAGCGTACTCAGCGTTCTTTTTTTCAATTATGAGGCTGAGTTTTAGTAGACAAGTAAACCAAAGTAAGAATTTTTCAACATTTGCTTCCTAAACTAATCCATATCTTAACCAAATTTCAGAATTCATGACCAATATTTTGAAGCCAATTTGTAGTCGAACTCATTTCAGCCTATAAATCCAAAACAAAATTTGTTAACAAATAAATTAGACCTTTCCTGTGAATCTAAAACAAAAATCTATCAGACATTTGGAAGTAACTTTCTTGATTCTCAGAGTTGAGAATATCAACGCAATTTTCTGTTTCAAAGCCTAAAAAATAAACTTCAAAAAATGCAACCAAAGCATGTCTGATGCATCAGAGAAAACAGAGATACAATACAAATCGTAACCCTAGTTCGCGAATCAACAAATCACCTGAGCCTTCCAAGTAGCCTCAGCATCCTTCTTCTGTCGACTAACTGCCGAATCATCCTACAGAAAAAAATCGAGCCCGAATAAAGACAAGCACAATACACACACATACAAAATACACACACGTACAAAATACACACACACACACACACACAGCAGTAGGACCTGATCTTGAGAAGCGCGAGTGAAGCCAGGAGGATCAGGGACGTCTCGAGAAGAAAGAGAGGTGGAATTGTCGGTGAAATCAACAGCCCATCTGCGAGCCGTCGTCACTCCTTTCCCCTTCTCCATGGACCGATCGATGAATGGGCAGACCAAAAACTTCTGCTTCTCTGTTTCTCTTCATAGGCTCAGTGCTCTTGGGACCCTTTAACGGTGGGTTACCGGCGACTGGGTCGGGTTGGGAACCAGGATGGCTTGGGTTGCTTTGGTTCGGGTCAGTTGGGGGAATTCGGGTGAAAATCTATACTCGCAATATTATTGTCTTATATTTAACTTTTTAAGAATTATAAAAATTAATAAATTTTTATAATATTTATATAAAATAAATTAACAGCAATAAATAATTTTTGCATTATTTTTTGTAAAAATAACTATAAAAATATCACCTTATTTTTAAATTTAATTTTAGAAAATAATATTTTTATTTTTTAAAAAAATGTATAACTACTTTACAGGAACATAGAATGTGGATATCAAACTTTAATTTGTGTCAATTATATATAAAATTATTTATAAAATTCATACAAATTCAAATTCAAATTCAAATTCAAGTTTCAAAATCTATTATTCTAAATATTAATTAATATAATTTTTTAAAAATTAGAAAATAATTTATATTATAAATGTTAACTTTTTGAGTCTGATCCCGTTTTGATAATAACAAACCACATGAATCTTATGTGTGTATTTAGCATTTGAGCAAATTTAACATTTCAGTATGCACATAAGGTAAAGGGAAATGGAAGTCATGAATATCGTCTGACGTATTTCATGAAAGATAGAAGGGCAAAGAAGAGAAGACTTGTTTTATTTAATTTGTAATGCATTTAGATTTGTCTATAATAATACATGTCTTGCATGGTATGATGCTAAGCTCAATAAGGACCAATTTGTACACAAAATTGTTCTTATCTTTGTACCAATTTGTCTTAGCCTGGGTAATTGAGCTAGGAATGCACCATCCTATAAGGTGTCAAGATTTGGTTTCGTCTGGTAAGTGAACTGAGGAGACTCCATCTCGTAAGGAGTGGTTGTAAACGGCGTTGCTTTGCCCGTAAGTGAGCAAGGTAGTGAAATCCTCAAGCAGGTTAGCTTGAGGCGAGGACGTAGACCGGTGTGCCGAACCTCGTAAAATATGTGTGTCACTCTTTCCTTATTCTCTTTGCATTTTAGTATTTGCATGTTTACATTTATCTACTAAGATCACTACACTTGCATTTAAATATTTTGTTGGTCTAATTAGGTTTTTCAATCTTATTTTGATGATAACAAATGTAGATGGTTTAACATGTGTTGTTAAGTGATTTTGTTTCAGGAATACATATCTCAACACAAGAAAAAGAAGTTATAAATCAAAGTCACATCAAGAGAAAGCTTCTCAAATAAATCAAGTATTAAAAGACTAAAACTTGAAGATAAAGAGAAACTCAATGAAAAACTTAGTATCTTAAAGTATCTCAAAGCTTGAAGACCAAAAGCATGAAGACTTAAAGTGTTCAAGAATGGCAAAAAGTTTAGAAGTCTTTATGTAAGTGCTTTAATATTTAAATATCCTTTGAAATATTGTTGAAGCTCTTTAAGGGACCAATATGAACTTAAGAAACTCATTTTCAAGTCCCTAAAATATTTTATGAAAAATCAAATCATAAGTGTAAAGTTGAAATGGAAAAATCAAAAAGAAAAACCAGTCTTTTGTCTGGCCAGCCGACTGACTTAACCAAGGCAAAATTACCCAGTCGACTGATAGTCAGCCGACTGACTCAAAATGAACTGTGTTTTGCCAGCTGACTGACAATTTCTTGAAATAATTTTTGAGAGACAAAATAGTGTCAATCGCCTGTCCAGCCGACTGACACTGTGATTTTTTAACTACCCAGTCGTCTATCCAACCGACTGATTCCACAGGTTTTATTTTTTAAACTCCAACGAGAAGAATTCAAAATTTGGTTTTTCAAAATATAAACGTTGCAAAAACTTTGGAAACACTCAAAGTGACTTGAGGAACAACAAAACTAATCCTAGAATGCCTATAAATACCTATTTGAACCCAATAATTATATAACAACAAATTATACTGCACACTTGTATAAAATCTCTTAATCTCTTTCAAAGTCTTGAATTGTTTAAACTCTTGCTGGAAAGAGAACATCTGAATTGCTGTTGAAATATCTACCAAGGTTCTACTTTTGAGCTTCAATTATATTTCTTTGTGGTATTTAAATTATTGAAGTACCTAGAGTTGAAATTGTACTAATCTACTCTGTTTTGAGAGTGCTTTGTACGCAGTATTTTCTTCATATTTTTTGTAGTTTTTGGACGGTTCGAGGTGTTCGAATCGTTGGCTAAGCAAGGGGATATTGCTTAGAGAGGCGGGTTCTAACCTAATTAAGGAGTAACCGAATGAAGGGACATCGTTTGGAGAGGCGGGCTCTAGCCTACTGAAGGAGTGTGAAAAGGTTTTGTTTTGTTTAGCCCGGTAAAGGAACTGCGATAGTGGAACCCTTTGGTGGTTTTACCAAAGGCGAGGATGTAGGCTGTGTTAAAGCCGAACCTCGTAAAAATCCCGATCTCACTCTCTCTTTCTCTTACTCTTTATTTTTAGTATATATTTCAATTATGTGGATGGTTTAAATTTGAAATCATATATACTACATAAACTTGGAAATCAAACAAACTCAAAGTTCAATTTTGTTTTGGGATTGCGGAACCGAAAGGGAGTAAGTTGGTTAAATCATTTTTTGCGGAAACCATACGAGAGTACGTTACTTGGCTAAACATCCCAAAGATAAATAAACTTAAGAGTTTATTTGAATTCTGAAGTTTGGAAAAAGTAATTGAATTTTATATTGAAGAAGAAATTTCAGGGCTTTGTTCAAACTTATATTCACCACAGGGCTGAAAACATCAAAAGTTAAAAGTTATATATATTATATTGATTGTGATTGAATGGTATAAAACTTGAGATTAATTGAATAGCGTTTACATTCCAAGAGATCTAAATCTTGAATCTTACATCAATCTAATAGTGCTGCAGTAAACTTATATTTGACAAACAAATTGGTTGTTGGTTTGAGCATTGTGATTGATTGGTTTGACTGGTTTAATTATTTGTGTGGTTGAAGATTGAATGTTTTATTAGTTGTCTTGTTAATTGTTTAAAAGAAACCGAGTTCTTGTTTGATTGATAAAATAGATAAACAAATAAAAGAATTGGTTAAATATTAAAAGAAGTTAAGGACTTTAAAAAGAATTAAAACGAAAGTTTTAAAAACCAATTCACCCCCCTCTTAGGAATCTATCCTAATTTCATATTCATTTGTGATTGGCTGAGAATTACTAGAACTATTACAATTATTTAAATTATTTAAAAGTAAGTTTATCTGCTTGATATGTATTTGGATAGACAAACCCTAGGTTGTGGTATACTGGTTGTAATTGTTAATTGACCTAAAAATTTCAAAATCTCCAATTCACCCCCTTCCTTTTGGGATTACACCAAAACTAACAAAATGAAATGAAAATTTGACTGAGAGGCATAATAAAATTAAGGGAGAAATTTTTTATTTCATTCCATTCCTACATTTCAAATGTGCAGTAATTTCTTAACATTCTAAATGTAATTTGATCTAATTTTGACTGAATTATTTTATTATGTATAAATTTACTTTTAAAATATTTGATCTTACTTTAACAAAGACAAAGATATTTTTTGTGCATGCAATAATTTAAAATTTTTCTACTTTTATATATATTTCTTTTAGGAATGTATAGTATTACTTTTGAAAGATTAGAATACTTCTGCCAACAAATTAGTTTACATTATTCTTACTTCTATATACAATGTGATTTATGGTGTATTTCCAAGAGGGGGTGAATTGGATGTTTTAAAAATTTTTAGGTCAAGTATGTCCTATTTTAAAACGCAACCCGTATTTCATAAACCTAGGGTTTTACTAGCAATCTCAAATCCTACAAATATTCAAATATGTAAATATTTTAAAACAAATACAATAATCACAATAAATTAAATACAAGCATACAAGTGCAAAAAATAAAAAGTGTAGGGAGAGAAAGCACAAACACAGTATTTTTAAAAGGTTCTGTTATACCCGCCTACGTCCTCGCCTCAAGCCAACCTGCTTGAGAATTTCACTATACCGCTCCCTTAACCGAGAGAAGCAAACCACTTACAACACTCCTTACAGGGTCGAGCCCCCCTTTACAACACTCTTTCAGTAGGATGGAGGCCTCCTCTTCAGGAAATACCCCACGCTCGACACGGTTTACTACCCAAACCACAGGGATACAAAAATGAAAGAAATTTTTGCGTACAAGCAAGTGCTTCTCAAATAAGTTGAGATGTACAATGTAAAATCCAATACTTAAATTTTGGCCGTGTGTCTTGCTGGTCGACTGGGCTATAAGTTTCGGTCGACTGGGGCCCTTTTGTAAATTGTAATTCTGGCTAAGGGTTATGTTAGGTCGACTAGCCCTTCACAAAATATGCATTTTGGCCTCTTTTGACCTCAAAAGTATTTCAAACCTTTTTGTTATGAGTTTACCATTTTATGAAAAATGTTTTCCATGAAAAAGTTTATTCCCTAAGGTCAATCTATGATCAGTATTGAGTAATAAACCAAATCATGTAAGACATGCATTTACAGTACAAACTAAATGCTATTATAATTGAAAAATTAAGGTCTTCACTCCTTGCTCTTCAGTTTGCCATCATGTGATGTGAGCTTTAAGTGCCTCATGGCTTCTATTGTATCCTTACCATATGTGTGTGCTGAATTATAAATCTGTTCAAGTACTCGACACACATGTAAGATACTTGTAATTTGTCATTATCAAAATGAGATTGAACTCATAAAGTCAACAATCTCCCCCTTTTTGATGATAATAAACACACTAGTAAAATGGGTTCAACCTAAAAAGGCTCCCCCCCCCCCCGACAATATGCATAAATTTAAAAAATGATATTGTAATCCAAGAATATGTGGAAGGAAGACATTAAAAATTTCAAGTTGAGAGGTTTTGAATTTTAGCTCAACATGCATTCAGTTTTGACATTATAGCTCAAATATCAATTCAGATACACAGGAGGATACAATATAAATAATTTTGCATTGGTTAATTCTCCCCCAATTTTTCTCACCCAATTTTGCCCTTTACTCACCCAATTTTGCTTAGACATTTCTCCCCATTTTTTCATCAACAAAGGGGCTAAGCTCAAAAGCATGTTGGCAAAAAAAAAAAAAAAAATCTCTTAGCTTGAGAAGCTCCCCAATTCAAGCAACTAGTTAGCATGTATTTTTAAATTTGATCATTCAATCCAAAATGCAATAACCTAGTCAACTACCAGCATGCATACACAATGTTCTGCATCAGCCATGCAAATAGCGTTCCATACAAATAGAATGCAATACAGTATTCTCAATCAATATAATCAATAATATATAATTCAAAATACCAAATATTAATCATCCATGAAATAACTTAAAGCATTCAGAGCATCATTGTAACGACCCAGCCCTTTAAACGGACCGAGGTTGCCAACCTACATACATAATAACCAGTACCTGATAGACATACATGAACAACCCGTCCTTAATAGGGACATACGAGTGTAAATCATACAAAATTGGGATATAAATGTCACGGAAAAACATAAATATCCATCGAGCTTTATACTAGGTATATACTAAAGTCTACCAAATGTATTCTTAAATTCTCAAACATCCAACTTAATACATAAATCAGTGTTTACAACCTCCAAAAAGATGCTTCTAACTAAGTTTATTACATAACCGAATACTTACACAACTAAACCAAAAATCACCCTCCCAGTCGCTCTAGCAACTAGGACCGACGTCCTGAAGGACCTGAAAATAGAGGTTGTATAACGGGGTGAGACACTTCTCAGTAAGGAAGAAAGTATTACAATTAGTGTGTGACCACATGTCAGTATTTCAATTTAAAGCATATATCCATATATATATAAAAAATGTTTTCAATACTGAAGCACAACACATATATCAATATAAATAATACCGTTTTTCCATATCAGCTTTTAAATCATGTATATGAATATAGAACGACCAACTGTTTGGTATCACAAATAATGCCTATTTTATCCCGTGGCACGGGTTGTGCACTTATATCTCTAACAATGCCCTGTTAGTGTAGGCACTGTCATGTATCTCATATATAGTCCGACTGCCTCCCCTCGTCCATTATTTACCAGTGATTACAAACTTCTGCAAGCCGACCATCTCTGTACCCACACCGCTTAGCATGTGTGGTTGCACTGTACTCACTGGAAACGGAATCCGAGCCTCTTGGTATTGGGACTATAAACCCCTTTACCCTGAAGTATTTCAACTCCAGTTCGGTAGTATCTTTCAACCCCTTAGGTGGTAGTATCTTTCAACTTTAATAGTTGCAAGTTGTGGTTCCACTTATCATATATACAATTTATAGCATAACATGATAATCTGTGCAATTCCAGTATTTTCACAAACTCATATATTCATATCTGGTATAAACCGACACACACCCTTTCGGTTTACCCTTTTTACATAATTAGCACGGTATATAACCGACACCTATTTTTCAACATTTTTCAGTATAACAATTTGGAACTCCGTTCCCATAATCCATATCAATAATATCAAACGTTCACAAGTTCATTTTCATCCACATGTCACACTAGTTTAAACAAAAATCCGTTATATAGTATATAATACAATAAACACCATTTTAATAAAAATAAGGGATTCAGGCATCTCTTACATACATAATAATATAAATAAAGAAGTTTTGAAACATTTGGAGACCATACGCCAAAACTCGTATTTTTACCAAAATCGTAAAATCACAAAATTCGGCATTTCAACCCCGTGAAATTTAGTAAAATGACAGTCAAATCAATCATATGAATGTAAACCATCTTTTTAGAGGTTTAGTTTTACGAAATGATTGTTGTAATCAATTTTCCCTTACCTTAAACCTGAAACCAAAACACGAACCAACCAATCGAAAACAACGACTCAGGTCCCCAAAACCTAAAAACTGAAGAACAATACTTCAATATAATTTCCTATACTACCAATCTATCAAACCGAAATCAAATTCAGACCCTTACCTCAATTTTAGGAAAAATCCCAAAATTCCACAAACGAAGATCTGTTCCACAATAAACGTAGAGATTCTCCTCCTGACCCACGTGGTAACGACGAATCGTGGATTCCGGAAATGGATGGCGCGAAATCCTAGAGAGAGAGAGAGAGAGAATGAGAGAGTTTATAGAATAAAACCTAACTTAACCTTTAAGTAATCTAAATAAATATCTCCTCCAAGATATTTATATATAAATATCTCAAAATATCTCCTTTCAAAATATCTTCTCCAAAATATCTCCTCCAAAATATCTCTTTATTTATTTATTTATTTATTATTTATTTATTTATTATTCATTATTTATTTATTATTATTTATTTATTTATTTGTTTTATTTTTTGGGTTAGGTTACTACAATCTCCCCTTCTTATAAGAATTTCGTTCCCGAAATTCACCAGTCGATACCAAGCATACTCTATCTTACGTAGGAGACCTACAAAAGAGTTGGCAGCCAGCCACAAAGCAGTTCAGACCCGAATTTATTATCTACCCTCGCTTATGGCGAAAAAATACCGTAGTTACAATGCGATGCTTCGGAAGATTACACACACACACAAAACTCTCCCGAAGACCATACCACCTATACTAATATACATAACTACATACCATCAAAAAATAACTATGGGTACTTCTAGTGTATCTCTGACTCTAACTCCCATGAAGCTTCCTCCACTGCATGGTTACGCCATAATACATTCACTAGCGGTATTTCCCTAGTCCGTAACTGCTGAACTTTCCGATCTAATATCAGTACTGGTACCTCCTCGTATGATAAAACATCACTAATCTCTAGAGGTTCGTAACTTAGCACGTGTGAAGGATTCGACACGTACTTCCTCAGCACCGAGACGTGAAACACGTCATGGACTCTAAATAGTGTTGGAGGTAAAGCCACTCGATAAGCAACCGCACCTATCCTTTCCAGGATTTCAAAAGGCCCGATATATCGAGGACTTAACTTCCCTTTCTTTCCGAACCTCATCACCCCTTCCATCAGAGCGATCCTTAGAAACACCATATCTCCTACCTCAAATTCCAGATCCCATCGACGAGTATCAGCATAACTCTTCTACCGACTCTAAGCTGCCTTAATTCTCTCCTTGATCAACTCGACCTTTGCAGAGGCTTGCTGAACTAGTTCCGGAACCAGCATTTTCCGCTCACCAACTTGATCCCAGAATGATGGAGATCGACACCGGTGACCATACAATGCCTCATAAGGTGTCATCTCAATGCTAGCTTGGTAACTGTTGTTATATGCAAACTTGACAAGCGGTAGATACCGTATCCAACTATCACCAAAGTCCAGTACACAAGCTCACAACATATCCTCTAACGTCTTAATAGTCCTCTCAGACTGTCCATCCCTCTATGGGTGGAAAGACGTACTGAGCGTCAGTTGTGATCCCAAGGCATCCTGTAGATTCTTCCAGAATCGAGACGTAAAACATGGATCTCGATATGAAACTATAGAAACAGGAACACCGTGGAGTCGTACAATCTCCTACATGTATAACTCTGCCAACCTATTCAGAGAATGGTTGACTCTGATTGGAATGAAATGTGCAGTCTTCGTCAATTGATCTACCACAACCCATATAGCATTCTACCAATGCACCGTCGCAGGTAATCCCGTCACAAAATCCATCGAAATGTGCTCTCACTTCCACTCGAGGATAGCAAGTGGCTGAAGTGGTCTTACTGGTCTCTAGTGCTCTACTTTGACCCGCTGACAAGTCAGGTACTGCTCTACAAAATGGGCAATCTCTCTTTTCATGTTGGACCACCAGAAGGACTCCCTCAAATCCGGTACATCTTTATACTACCAAGGATGTACGGTGTAGAGCGAACAGTGTGTCTCTTCCAGAATGACCCGTTTAATTACGGAATTATTCGGTACACAAACCCTGTGGCAAAATCTCAATATCCCATCACCAGAGATACTGAAATCAGGCTTTAACCCACTCTAAACTCCTTCCATAAGCTCAACTAATTCCGGATCCTCCTTTTGTGCAGCACGGATCCTTTCTTGTAAGGTCGGCAACACCACCAAGCTGGCAAGAACAGTGGGATGATTCCCTTCCACCACCTCCAAGCACAACCTTTCCAGGTCCATACAGATCTGATGTTGAACCCCCACTGCTGAGACCGACGCATCAATAGACTTCCGACTCAGAGCATCAGCTACCACATTAGCCTTTCCTGGGTAATAGCTAATAGTGCAGTTGTAGTCTTTTACCAACTTAAGCCACCTGCATTGTCTTATGTTCAGTTCTTTTTGGGTGAAGAAGTACTTCAAACTTTTATGATCTATAAAAATCTCGCACCTTTCACCATACAAGTAATGCCTCCAGATTTTTAATGCAAACACCACCGCTGCTAATTCCATATCATGTGTTGAGTAGTTCTTCTCGTACACTTTAAGTTGACGAGAAGCATAAGCAATTACTATGCCCTGCTGCATTAGAACACAACTAAGACCTTTTTAGAGGCGTCATTGTAGAAAACAAATCCGCCATCCTCAGATGGAATGGTTAGGACTGGAGTAGTAACCAGTCACCGTTTCAGCTCCTGGATACTCAACTCGCACTCGTCAGTACAATCGTATCTCACATTCTTCCTCGTGAGTCGCATCAAAGGACCTGCTAAATTGGAGAACTCTTCTACAAAACGTTGGTAGTAACCTGCAAGACCTAGAAAACTTCTGACCTCCTAAACATTCTTCGGTCTTGCCCAATCCACTACAGCCTCAATCTTACTTCGGTCCACTGATACACCTTCTTTGGACATGACGTACCTTAGAAATGCAATCTGTTCCAGCCAGAATTCGCCCTTCTTTAGTTTAGCATACAACCTCTTATCCCTAAGCATTTGGAATACCAACCTTAATTGAACTTCATGCTCTGCAGTGCTCCTAGAATACACTAGGATGTCATCAATAAATACCACGATGAACTGGTCTAAATATTCGTGAAAGACCTTGTTCATCAGATCCATAAATGTTGCAGGTGCATTAGTCAAACTAAAAGGCATAACCATAAATTCGTAATAGCCATACCGGGTTCGAAATGTTGTCTTTGGAATGTCCTTCGCTTTTACATTCAGCTGGTGATACCCAAATCGTAGATCAATTTTAGAGAAGGTTTGGGTGCCCTGAAGCTAATCAAACAGATTATCAGTCCTGGGTAGTGGATATTTATTCTTTACCATTACTTTGTTAAGTTCTCTATAATCGATGCACATTCTTATCGACCCATCCTTCTTCTTCACAAATAACACCGGTGCACCCCAGGGAGAAACACTAGGTCGAATGTACCCCTTGTCTAGTAGCTCTTGTAGTTGTTATTTCAACTCTCTTAATTAGCTGGAGTCATGCAATACGGAGCTTTCAAAATTGGCATTGTATCTATAGCTAACTCTATAGCGAATTCCACTTCACAGTCCAAAGGTAATCCTAGCAAGTCCTCTGGAAACATGTCAGGGAACTCGTGCACTACTGCAATCGTCTCTAGCTTACATTCTTCAGTTGGCGTGTCTTTCACAAACACTAGATACCCTTGGCAACCCTCCAGGAGTAACCTCCTAGCTTGCAAAGCTGAAAGGATCCGTGGTGCGGAACGCACACACGATCCTAGGAACTTAAATTCCTGCTACCCTGGTGGTTTAAATATCATCTCCCTCCTGTAGCAATCGATACTAGCATAACTAACGGATAGCCAATCCATCCCTAGGATGATATGAAAGCCATACATATCAAACGCCACAAGGTCAACTAGTAGTACCCTTCCCTGAATTTCAATCGGGAAGTCACATACTACCTTGCTACACCCGACTATTGATCCTGATGGCATAGCCACTACCTGTTCATTATCTAACAGTTGAACCACTAATCCATAGAGTTTAACAAATTCTTGAGAAATAAAAGAATGCATTGCCCCAGAATCAAATAATACGACAGTTTTATGAGAAAACATGTAAATGATACCTGTGACTACATCACCAACATTCTCTGCGTTGCCAGGTGTCAGAGAATACACCCTAGCCTGGGCTGTACCCCCTTGCTAACCACCATGCTGCGCTTGAGTATTTCCTCTGTATAACTGTTGCGAGGTTCCATTGTTTCCTAGCAGGTGACAATCTCTCGCCTTATGTCCCTACCTACCACAACGCATACAAGCCCTCGTAGTCAGCCAACACTGACCAGCGTGCTTCCTTCCACAAAGGGAGCAACCACGGGAAGCTGCGGTGTTATGAAACGTACCACCACTATTCCCCTTCCAGTTACCCTACCTCACCCTAGACGAAGAACTAGGAGACGTTGGCCTCTTCTTCGGGACCTGAACCTCCACGTCCTCCAGTAGGATCTCCTCTACCACAGTGGCTTTGTCGACTAGTGTAGCAAAGTCTTGCAATTGCAAGATCGCTGTCTATCTACGGATCTCTTTCCTTAGACCCCTCTGAAACTTCCAGGCCTTCCTCGCTTCATCTGGTATCATGAATGGAGCAAATCGGGATAGCTCCTGGAATTTGGTAACGTACTGCTGCACCGACTGCGACTCTTGAGACAGGTTCATGAATTCCTCTATCTTTGCGTTTCTGACCGTGGCAGAAAAGTACCGTTCAAAGAATAGATCTCTGAAACGAGACCAAGTCATCGCTACTAGTATCGGTCGGTGTTCCTCTATCTTCTTAACCGACACTCACCATCTCTCTACCTCCCCTGACAACTTGAACATTGCAAAGGTTACTTTTTGCTTCTCTGTGTAGTTCAAAACATCCAGGGTTTTCTCGATCTCCTGGATCCAATTCTTAGCATGAACTAGATCTGCACTTCCTACGAACACCGAAGGCTTCAACCTGGTGAACTGATCAATGGAGCATCCCATCTCAGATGTGAAACGGTCCTAGCCCTTATTCGTTCGCACCACCTCAGCCATAAGCTGCTGTGCGAAATCCCATAATACACTCATAGAGTCACTGCCAGCCTCATGGTCAGCACCCTCACTACTATTGCCTCCTAAGTTGGTAATAATGTTCCTGGATTCCATCCTGAAAGGAAAAAATAAAATCAATTAGAAGGTTAAAAGCCTAAATATCAGCTAATATTATTTTACTATAGACTCAGTCCCCTAAAATCATATTTTCAATATTGACGTACTCCATTAATTTAACATCATCATTCTAACTCAATTCCTGCCCTTCTGCTTGGAAACAACACCATCAATAGATTGTCATGATTTTTCTGAACCCTTCGAATGATCCAGAAAAACATAGAAGTCTGCTAAGGGAATTTTGTCTCCAAGCATACAAAACAAAACCAGAGGTCTTGTCCATGTCCTATACTCTGGTATATTTTAGACTACAGAACTAGAAAATTCTTAATTATGAACATATCCCTAACCAGGCAGCATGATTTAAATCACACTTCCGACTGGTTAAGGGCTCTGATACCAACTGTAACCACCCGACCCTTTAAACTGACCCAGGTATCCAACCTACATACATAATAACCTGTACTTGATAAACATACATGAACAACCCGCCCTAAACGAGGACATACGAGTGTAAATCATACAAAACTGGGATATAAATGTTGCTGAAAAACATAAATATCCATAGGGATTTATACTAGGTATATACCAGAGTCTACCAACTGTATTCTTAAATTCTCAAACATCCAACTTAATACATAAATCAGTGTTTACAAACTCCAAAAAGATGCTTCTAACTCAGTTTATTACAAAACCGAATACTTACACAACTAAACCAAAAACCACCCTTCCAGTCGCTCTAGCAACTAGGACCGACGTCCTGAAGGACTTGAAAATAGAGGTTGTATAACGGGGTGAGACACTTCTCAGTAAGAAAGAAAGTATTACAATCAGTGTGTGACCACATGTGAGTATTTCAATTTAAAACATATATCCATATATATAAAACAAAGGTTTTCAATACTGAAGCACAACACATATATCAATATAAACAATACCATTTTTCTATATCAGCTTTTAAATCATGTATATGAATATAGAATGACCAATAGTTTGGTATCACAAATAATGCCTATTTTACCCCATGGCACGGGTTGTGCACTGATATCTCTAATAATGCCTTGTTAGTGCAGGCACTGTCATGTATCTCATATATAGTCCGACTACCTACCCTGGTCCATTATTCAGCAGTGATTACAAACTCCTACAAGTCTACCATCTCTGTACCCACACCGTTTAGCGTGTGTGGTTGCACTGTACTCACTGGCAATGAAATCTGAGCCTCTTGGTATTGGGACTATAAACCCCTTTACTCTGAAGTATTTCAACTCCAGTTCGGTAGTATCTTTCAACTCCTTAGTCGGTAGTATCTTTCAACCCCTTAGGTGGTAGTATCTTTCAATTCCAATAGTCGCAAGCTATGGTTCCACTTATCATATATACAATTTATAACAAAACATGATAACCTGTGCAATTCTAGTATTTTTCACAAACTCATATATCCATATCTGGTATAAACCGGCACACACCCTCTCAATTTACCCTTTTTGCATAATTAGCACGGTATATAACCGACACCTATTTTTCAACATTTTTTAGTATAACAATTTGGAACTCCGTTCCCATAATCCATATCAATAATATCAAATGTTCACAAGTTCATTTTCATCCACATGTCGCACTAATTTAAACAAAAATCCGTTATATAGTATATAATACAATAAACACCATTTAAATAAAAATAAGGGATTCAGGCATCTCCTACACGCATAATAATACAAATAGAGAAATTTTGAAACATTTGAAGATCATACGCCAAAACCCGTATTTTTACCAAAACTGTAAAATCACGAAATCCTTTCAACCCGGTGAAATTTAGTAAAATAGCAGTCAAATTAATCATATGAATGTAAACTATCTTTTTAGCGGTTTAGTTTTACGAAATAACTATTGTAATCAATTTTCACTTACCTTAAACTTGAAACTGAAACACGAACGAACTGATCGAAAACAACGACTTGGGGTCTCCAAAACCTAAAAACCGAAGAACAATACTTCAATATAATTTCCTATACTACCGATCTACCAAACTAAAACCAAATTTAGGACTTTACCTCAATTTTAGGGAAAATCCTGAAATCCCACAAACGAAGATCTGTTCCACAATAAACGTAGAGATTCTCCTCCTGACCCACGTGGTAACGACAGATCGTGGATTCCGGCAACAGATGGCGCAAAATCCTAGAGAGAGAGAGAGAGAGAGTTTATAGAATAAAACCTAACTCAATCTTTAAGTAATCTAAATAAATATCTCTTCTAAGATATTTATATATAAATATCTCAAAATATCTCATTTCAAAATATCTTCTCCAAAATATCTCTTTATTTATTTATTTTATATTTATTTATTTATTTATTTTTGGGTCGGGTTACTATAATCATGGATAGAGCATATAAGCATTAAAACAATATCAAAATGTGAGAATGCTTAATTGATTACGCGTCAAAACTGTGTAATCGGACACTTTAATCCGGTCTTTATGACTTATATTTTTAATTAAATGTCTAATTATATCTAATATTTTAAAAAAGATTATTTTTGAGTTTTATTGCATAATTTATGAATTTTTGGTGATTTTTTGTCGCAGTAAAAGTCTTAGGAACCAAAACCGACACCTATTCATATTTCGTGCATAACTTTTATGTCCAAGCTTCGATCGAGACAATTTAAATTTCTAGAGAAAGAGAAAAGAATTATCTACAACTTTCATGTTTAGAGTTTTGTGAGACACGGGCTCTAGGAAGGTCGAACTTGAATGTGAACAAAGAGAATAAATAAAATGAGAAAATAAAAAAATATATATATGAATGGGTATTTGATGTGACTCGGCCATGCATGGCCGGGTCAGGTTGGGTAATCTGGGTCTAGGGCAAGCCTCCAATCTCCTTTATTTAATCTCCCTATTCTCCTTCTCTTCTGTTGTTGGGCACTGCCCCAGCCGCACCCTTCTCTTTCTCTTCTTCTTCTTCTTCTTCCCTTACTTCTCCTTTGCCCTGTCTTTCTCTCTTACTCTCTCTTACTCTTCTTCTCTCTCTCTGGTTTCCCTTCTGTTTATCCCTCTCTCCCGAGCCCTGTTTCCTCCCTCTGCGCCAGCCACCATCCACGACTCCACAGCACCACCTGGGGCCACCACAACTTGCTCCACTCCTCTGCTTCGGCCACACAGAACCAGCCGCCGCAGCTCCCCTCTACTCCAGCAGACCCTCCAGCTCCTAAGCTTCCGGCATATCCAGCAGATCAACAACCCGCGAGCCACACAGTAGCAAACAGCAAGACGGCCAGCCCTTCCATCCTCTGCAGCAACCCGAGGCACTCCAGCAGCCTCCATGGCAGCAGCTATTCCGTCGGCAACCTCCTGCTCTGCCTGCTGCTCCAACCTCATCCATGGGTAGCCCTTGTTCCAGCATCCTCTATTTTACTCTCTCTCTCTCTCTCTCTCTCTCTCTCTCTCTCTCTCTCTCTCTCTCTCTCTCTCTCTCTCTCTATTTCTCTCTCTCTCCTTCTCTCTTATTGTGTCCTTGGATTCCTTGTTTTATTTTAATTGAATATTGTCACTGTTTTGTTTTAAGGTTTATTAAAAGTTTAATTTTTAAATATCATTGAAGGTGTTTTATATTTATTGCAATATTTATTTATTTAGTTGCCTTTCCTCTGAAAAATTTGATTCTTGATTGAAGTTTGGATTAAATTAGGGTTAGCTTTATTTAAGCTTGTGTTTCTATTTATTTATTATTATTGTGTTTATTGTCTTTTTAGCTTAAATTTCTGTTAAGTTCACGTGTGTGTTTAAATAGTGATGTTGGTTCGTAATTTTTGGTCTATGATAAAAATTTGGTTTTTATTGCATGTGTGTGTGTTTGGTTGAGTTTCCATTGTATGTTTTTAATTTCGGGTTCAAAGTTGTCATCTTTAATTAAGCGTGTTTCAGTGTTTCCTTAAGTAGACTAGGGTTTCCAATTTTGCTATTTAATTCCATGTATGCCATTTTTTAGGGTTTAAATTGCGTGTCATTTAATTTGTCAAAAGTAAAATTGAACAATCTTGAAAGCCTGAATCTGAACTGAGTTAAGTAACCTTTTTAATTTCTATTGGAAAAATGTAAAATCTGAGAATAAAACGCATTCCCTGAGGAGACGATTTAGCCCTTGGGCTTAATATTACACGACGTAACTCTTATACTTGGGATAGCTTCCGAGTTGCTCATTTTTCGAGTGAGTCATTAATTTTCATAGTCGTAGAATCTATACAATAACTTGCTCCCTGTTAGCTTTGGTGTATTCCTAAGAGGGGGGTGAATTGGAATTTTAAAAGTTCTTTCCTAGGTTAAACTAATTCAGTAACAGTACATTCACAACCTAAGTTTATCTACCCAAATGCGCATATAAGTATAATATGCAGAATTTATATCATGTGCATCATTCACATAATAACATACACGTGTGGTAAATATAAAGTGCAAAAATATAAATAGACATGCGATATGTTATCGGGGTTCGGCCAACTGTGCCTATATCCCCGCCTCTAGCTCACAAGCTTAAGGATTCCACTAATGCTCACTTAACAGGTGGAGCGGCACCTAATACAACCAGATCAATTAACACAGGGCTGACCTCAACTTTTATAAACTCTCCTTGCAGGGCGAAGAAGGCCTTAGGTCAAATTCATAGGATTGATCCCAACCTTTACACAATCATTACTGGGCTGGATTACCGCCCCCTCATGCCACGCCTGAAAATACAACAAAATGTTCACTCAAATGATACAATGATTATGTTTTCATGTAAAGCAGATATATACCCAATACGCGCAATCATATACACATCAATAATGTAGGTCATGTAAGCTCAGTGATGCAAATAGTTGTGCTAACAACACTCAATATGGTATAATCAATGATATGCTTAAAAGTGTTCAAAACAAGCATTATCTTGGAATCTAAGCAAAACATAGTTCAGTAGCAAATCAATATTCTAAAGATATGAATATGATAATCAAACTAGTTCAAGAAGATTTTTCTCAATAAAATAAACACAATACTAGTTTGAAAATATTTTACTTGTTTGAAAAATCTATGCACAACAAAAAACCAAGCTATTGGACACTTACAATAATAATGCAAATATCTTAAGCTTGCTATTTTATCCTAACACAAGATTTATAATATTGAAATCTGTGAGATAAAACTAAGCCAAACTTCCCAAAAATAATATCACAATCAACTAATCAAATGGGAGTATTAACACTATTTAATAAACACAAGACATCTAATAAACACAAGACAACTCAATAAACTCTCACAATATCAAGATATATCAAGGGAATAAATATTTGAGAGTATTTTGGGCAAAATGGGATTTTGAGATAAAGAGGATTTTTACTAATTATTTTGGCTAATCTCACCATAATCCTCACAAATGAACCCATATTTATAGGCAGAGGTAAAATTATGATCATTTGGGACTTGTTGGGAATTATTATAAAAGATTCAAAATGTTTAAATACACTTAACCCAACTTAACCCGATTTATTGCAGTTAAAACAATTTTAACCTGCCAAGATTCGAGTGGCTGAACCGTGGTTCAGTCGCCTGAACAAACACAGATTTAAAAAATAGTTACATAAGTTCGGTCACTCGTGTCATGCTTCGACAATTCGAATCAAAGTCAGTAGCCTTTGTTCATAACTTCAGGTGCCCGGCCATAGGGTTGGTCGCCCGAACTCATGTGTTCGGTCGCCTAGGGCTCTTTTTGAACTATATCTCTTGGTAGTCCGAGTTGGTGGAATGTCCCTTTCAAAGGGTTCAGGCGCCCGTGGATAGTACGCACAAAATGGTTCGGTCACTCGAGAGCCCAAGTCAACTGTTGACTTATTAACAATTTGGGCGCCCGAGGAGTTTTGAACTCTTGGGGTTTGGTCGCCCGAGCTTTCTTAAATTCCTTAGAAATATTCAATTTAAGCACATTTTTAATACTCTTGTATTTTGTATGATATATGTGAGAGTGTTGGAACCTAGAGTCATACTAGGGTCTTACTAAGGTCATTTTAAGATAGTTCCAAAAATCTGGCGTCGGTCGACTGAAGGGTGTCCTAAAGTCATTCGGTCCCTATGGTCATTCTACGGTCATTTTGAGCTTACAAAACCTACATGCATGACATGCAGAGATTATTACAGATTGATATTCTAATTACTATTACAGACTCAAAATATATTAAAACAATTAATGAATATGTCGGGGTCTTCATGCTTTACTTCATGTGCCAACAATTGATTTGCTAATATAAATCTGCACACAAACTAGATAGACATTAAATACCAGAGTATTTGTCATAATAAAAATAGGGAATGACCCATAGGGTCAATAATCTCCTCCTGTTTGATGACGACAAATACACTATGCAAAAAGTGGGTATAGCCTTGAAAGGCTCCCCCTAGCAATATGCATAATGTTAAAGATTTGTCAATGTAAACATTTTTCAATTTTTCAAGTACCCAATTTTTGCCTCTTCTCCCTCTTTTGGCAATAGCAAAAAGGGCTATAAGTATAAAGCATGTAAGAAAAACATTTGAGTATAAATCATTTAAATACACAATAAGATTGGGAAAATTTTTAGAAATTTCAGCAACATACTGTTTGAAAATAGAGCATTTTCCTAAAAATACCTATATAGAAATGACCTAATTGAGTTTTAAATTTACAATATATCCACAACAATTAACTCAAACACTTTAGTATTCTCAAATCATAAATATAACTATCAACATGCAAGAGATATGATAATTATGCATTTCATATCACAAACAAATTCATAGAATATAAAGCAAGGACATGTTTAGCAATTAAGCACATAAACTAAATAACTGGTCATTTAAATGATTTAAATGACATAACAAACGTAATTAGACCAGAATTATCTACAAACCATAGCAATTTAAATCATATCATAAGACTCGTGAAAAATTTGAGTTAAAAGCACACGGCATATGATACCAAATAGAAGGTTTGAGTATAAAAACAGTCTAACTAGTTCGCATGCATTTTTATGTATAGTTTACTGAATCAGTTATGCAACTTGAAAACTATATATGCATATAATAATAACAATAATATTAAGGCAAGAGAAAAAAAAATTGGTTTTGAAATTCGTTCTTGCCATAAAGTATTACAATAAGTATATATATGTATGTATATAAATATATATCCCCTTATGATGTTTGCTTAAAGTACTGGGGGTTGCTTGCCAAAAAAAATTTGAAGATCATGCAACTATGCAAGCAAACAACATTTTTTTGGTTTTAGCATTTAAGTACAATTCATATTATAACCAGAAAAATACAACCATGTAAATCCTAAGAATATAGCACATTCAAAACAAGGATTATATGGCAAAACAGATGATTGTGGCAACAATAAACATCATGCTTTAAATTAAAATTTTTAATAATATCATTTCATTTAAGCATATGCCACAATGCAACTTAAAGCACATCTAA
Source organism: Malania oleifera (assembly GCF_029873635.1). Classification (NCBI taxonomy): domain Eukaryota; kingdom Viridiplantae; phylum Streptophyta; class Magnoliopsida; order Santalales; family Ximeniaceae; genus Malania; species Malania oleifera. The sequence goes on from NC_080419.1 coordinate 105,520,204, forward strand.
GCCCAAAAAAAATGTTGGTGAGCATAACATGATAGACATTTAAATTTTAGATGCTCCCTTTATCAATTTGAGTACGTGCTTAGATTCTTTAACTACTTATACTATCCAAAAATTAATTTCATTTTGCTCAGTAGTATAATTTTATTTTGACACTTTAAAATCAACTATACTGAATATTAATCAACTCTATTTACCCCTATCAGTATAGTTGTCCCTATAGACCATTGATGCATCATAAAAGTATATATATTAAGACATGCAATAAAGTTCATGACCCAAGAACATTCTATATCAAATCATAGAACCTCAAGTGCAGGATATAATGTTCAGGGATTTCATAAGAGCCTCAATAATTCAGTAGACGAAGGTGATGCATATAGATCATTTAGGCGCTTCCTATAAGGATGGATTTGAGCCTTTCTAAATATCTGATGATTAAGGCACGATGAAGTTTAATTAGTCAATTGATTTTTACTCATCCTTTCAAAAATATTTTAACATTTTTATTATCATAATCATCTTTAACACAAAATTTTGGTTTGGGAAAAATCTTGTCGAAATTTCGGCAGCATGCCGTTTGAAAATCGGATATTTCCCAAATTTTCATGCACCAAAACCTGATAGATTCAAGCAATCAATTCAAAATAATTCAATTTGAGCATACAAGAACCTATAATCCACTACCAGCATGCAATTCTCATCAATTGTATCCGTCATGCAAGAGGCTTTCAATAACAAGCATGCAAACAGGTAGTATAATCAACTCAAGATATTCAATACAACTCAATAGAAGTTCGTGCTAGAAAAATACATAAACTATCCATCAAAGAAATTATAACAATTTATTAAATCAGAGATAGTAGACTACAATGCTGATTTCATAAATGCATATGAACATAAAAGGTATGATATCAAGAGAGCATGCTAATTTATATATATAAAGAATAAAAGCTCCCTTTGAATTATGCACTTAACTCATTTTTTATCTTTTTCATTTTCTAGTTCTTTAGCCAAGTGTTTTAAGATTTTTGATGATATATGCTTGGCTTTAGATGAATAGGCTTAGAGGACCAAAAAGTCACAATAGATATTTCTTTAAGTAAGCTAAGCCAATATTGCCTCAATTGATATGAATTTCAATACGTGTGAGAGGCACGAGTTCGAATGGCTATGAATTTCAAATGCATGTGCATAGGTCCTTGAAGTTTATTCATTCATCTAGATTAAGACCTACTGCAATCAAGTTACCCATTCAACTCATTTCAAAGGATATGAAGCTCTAAAGGATATGACTTAACGTTATGAGAGCTTATGGGACGAAGTAAAGAATAAATACTCTTAACAGTTAAATTTCTATTAAGTTCAGAAGAATATTTAGAATGAGTGGACATTTTCTAAAATATTGTCATGCTTAATAATGATGTCCAAGTATGCCCAAAAAGCGTCTAGGAGAGTATGAATTTTGAAAACGGCTCTTTGAATAGTGGTATGTATCCTTTAGATACAATTATAATTATAAAGTAAGGATACAACTAGTGAGTAGAAGGGACCTTATCGAATATGAACGTGGCTTGGTAAGGATTTCCTATGAATGGGATGGTGAACCAAAATTAGAGGAGTAACAATTTAAACTCAAAGGAAACACTCCCCTAGTGGATGCCTCTAATTTGGTTACAAGGAGGATGACCTTTAATTAGCACTTGATAGATATGAAATTTATTATCATTGGTGCTTATATCTAGAGTGATGACTTAATTTTGATTAATGAGTTTAGGGTAAAATGATATAAGCCAAGATGAATTCCCTAAAGCTCAATTATGTGCAATGGACAAAGTATGCTTAACTAAGATGTTTATATTTAAGTGTGGCTTAAGCATTTTGAATTAAATACCAGGCATAGATGTCATGTCTATTTGGAAGTGGATAAAGATTCTTAATATAACAAGATAGTGTTTAGTGAAAGTGTATACTAAGATTTTCATTTTAAGCAATAACCACTTCCCAAACCTACAGTCACCACAACCCCCTTAAACCTAGGAACTAAGGATGATTAAAAAATATTTATGCAATGTTAATTTAGATCCATTTCATTTTTGGTCCTACAGGGTTCGCTTTCATAACTACTGACGTTATCTCCTTATCTAAGCCTCTGACACTTCTAGATGGACAAGTTAATTGAGTGTGCCATAACATTTCACAGAATAAGCAAAATTTGTGTATGCGTGAAAGATTATGCTTATTTATTTTGGTTTTACTTATTAAGGCATTTTTATGACTGTGGGACTTAAAAAATGAACCCTTTTCAAAAGATTTATTTCTTTCTGCTCCTAAGGGTTTATTTGAACTATACTTCTTAGATTTGAAAATCATTTTAGAATAATTGTCAATTTTTCTTTCTAAGCAGATGATTTTCAAGACCTTCTTAATCTTTTTCTTCTCAAGGATAGCATGATAGTCTTTTAGATTTTCTAATTGTGCTGCCAACTTTTACTTTTGTTTTTCAGAAAAATTTTCTGCTTAGACATCCTAACTGTAATTTTATGAGCATTAAGGATTTTCCTTTTCAGTTTCTTATAAGATGTCATGCTTCCAAAATTTGATGCACATGATTCAACATAAGATTTAATACAATCATTTTCACACAAATCATTACATGCATCATCAACAAATTTGTCACGAAATACAACAAATGATTCATTCCATAATATATTACAACATTCAATATAAGAATCATCATATGCATTATTGACAGAATTATCATGAAGTTCAACTGATGATTTAGCATTTGACACATCACATGATTTGACACGAGAATCATCATAGTAAACATCACATGAATTAATACATACGTCATTGTCAAAGCAGTCATTAGGGGCAACTAATGATTCAACATAAGACATATCATAAGTTTCAGTATAAGAATCATCACATGCTTCATTACATGAATCAGTAAATGAGGTAGGGTAAGATTCATATACCTCATCTTCTACTAATGCAACCTGCTCATGATTAGCCACTACCTGATCATCATTTGGAGTGGCAATCCCTTTTTCCTAGGTTTCTCCATATCTCTTTTCCAACTCAACCTAGATCTTTTGTGCATTTCTACATGTCATAAACTCATGAAAAATGTGAGAATCTAAAGCACAATGTAATAAATCCATGACAAGTGAATTTGCATGCATTAAATTTATATCATTTTCTACTGGCATGCAAATTCCTTTATTAATCACCTGTCAGACCCTCTAATTCAAAGATTTTACAAATATGCTAATTCTAATGTTCCAATGGGTGTAATTTACACCACAAAACAAAAGGAGGACTGGAAGGTGACTGTCCCTCGCCGAATGGGGATACACCAAATCAAGCCATTGCGATCTTTTTGCAAAAATGTTTAAGTCTAGTGCAACGAGACTTTGATACCAATTGTTAGCTTTGGTGTATTCCCAACAGGGCGGTGAATTGAAATTTTAAAAATTCTTTCCTAAGTTAAACTAGTTTAGCAACAGTACATTCACAACCTAAGTCTATCTACCCAAATGCGCAGATAAGTATAATATGCATAATTTATATCATGCGCATCATTTACATAATAACATACACGTGCGGTAAATATAAAGTGCAGAAATATAAATAGACACGCGATATGTTATCGGGGTTCGGCCAACTGTGCCTACATCCCCGCCTCTAGCTCGCAAGCCCAAGAATTCCACTAATGCTCACTTAACAAGTGGAGCGGCACCTAATACAACTAGGTCAATTAGCACAGGGTTGACCTCAACCTTTACAAACTCTCCTTGCAGGGCGAAGAAGGCCCTAGGTCAAATTCATAGGTCTGACCCCAACCTTTACACAATCCTTACCGGGTTGGATTACCGCCTCCTCAGGCCACACCTGGAAATACAACAAAATGTTCACTCAAATGGTACAATGATTATGCTTTCATGTAAAGTAGATATGTACCCAATACGCGCAATCACATACACATCAATAATGTAGGTCATGTAAGCTTAGTGATGCAAATAGTAGTGCTAACAATCTTCAATATGGTATAATCAGTGATATGATCAAGAGTGTTCAAAACAAGCAGTATCTTGGAATCTAATCAAAGCACAGTTCAGTAGCAAATCAATATTCCAAAGATATGAATATGATAATCAAACTAATTTAAAAAGATTTTCTTCAATGAAATAAGCATAATATGTGACGCCCTGAAACCCGCCAAGTGGGGCCCGAGTGCCACGTGTTCCAATCACCTGTATCTGATACCATAATTATCATGCACGCAGCGGAATATAAATGAATAACCTCAAATAAATACCATAGTTCTATATAACAACCCAAAAACGAACACTACAACATCCAAATATCAGTATCCACAACTAGTATTTAAAACATAACCCAGTACAAATATATTTGTATATATACACCAGTATCTCACAATACCTCAAAAAGAAACCACCAAATACAATCCCAGCCTAGGCCTTCAAACCCGGTCTCTAGAAGAACCTGAAAAATTGTTAATCCACTAAGGTGAGACACTTCTCCGTAAGGGTCACTTCTCAGTAAGGGTGGAATAAATTATAACAGTGTGTGATAATTGAGTTTTAATATTTATATTTCAAAATAAACTGCTTCTCATATAACATCAATAACAACTGAGAAAACGTACCATTAATAACATCCTCGACATCTAATATCATACACACATCCAATATGCACAAGTACATAATTTTTATACAGGTGAAAGTCCCCGAGGATAGGGAAGATTACCCGCCCATACAAGTAGCTTCCCTCTGCTCTGGTACTAAAAACTACCTACCAAAGCACTCACCTTACTCAGTAAGCCCTCAGGTGAAGTATTACTTCGCTGCCAGTACACATATCTTTATTATTTCAAAAGCAAAGATTTCCGAGGATTGGGATGTCTACCCGCCTATACAAGTAGCATCCCTTTGCACTGATACCAAGAAACTACCTAGCAGTGCATTCACCTTTCTTAGTAAGCCCCCGGTGGTATGTTTACCTCACCGTATGCACACACATGCATCCACAATAATGCTATACCATTATTTTTATGCTATAATTAAATTCACATGCACACAACACATCCATAAAGGAATCATGCATCTCATACTTCATCTTCGAATGTCCTCAGTACGTGGCCCACATAGAGCAACTGCATACATGTTAGTACGTGGCCTACACAAGCACCTACGTACTTCTTATCTACACGTGACCCACATGCACCACTACCCACACAAGGTACATAACATGGCCCACACAGGTGCCACCATCCACACAAGATACATAACATGACTCACACAGGCACCATTATCCACACAGGATATAATGTGACTCACACAGGCACCACTCCAGCTTCCGCGACATGTGGCCCACACTGACACCACTATTCACCAGTATCCAATCCCCATGACCTACCCGTCGTACATCAGTAGAACAAGCTCCTCGACCTGCCAATGTCCTACCCCATATAAATAACAATATGACGAGCTCCTCGACCTGCCAACATCATATCATGATTTATATCTAGGCAATATAACAACCTCCTCATGCCAACGTTATATTGAGATGCATATGAATAACCACACCAGTTAGTTCACACAGACGCATTAATGCATTTTCACACAGGAATCCAACATATCAATTCATTCATCATGTTATAATCATTCCAAACATCCCCACATGCAAACCCAAATACCACAGTAATTCATATTCAATTTATTAGGAAAAATTGTTCTCATGTCACACGAATTTCATATCATATGCAATTATCCCAAATATAAATCTTAAACAAAATCATCATTTTCCAGTACTTAGATGGTTCTAAAAATCATATAGATAAATAATAAATTTCATACGCTCGTAAATGACCGGTTTACCTTAAAAAAAATACTTATATAATTTTATTCCCCCTTACCTGATTTCCTGAATCACACCTGCAGGGCTCCCAAAATTATACTCGTGACACTCACCCAAACCCTGATTTAATCAAATCAACTCCAATAAAATATTATTTTAACCTTTCCTAATTTACATTAATTAAATAACAACTAATTTCTAAATAACTTATTTATCCTAGTTTTGGGGATATTCTTACAACGATCCCACGAGAAATCCGCTTCGCAAGATTTGTAGAGAATCATCCCTAGATTTTCGTGATGGTGTCCGATTTCCCATTTGACTTAAAATTTAAGAAAAATTGAGACAAAAATAGGAATTTATCTTACCCTAGGAGATATACCCACGTTACTCCTACAACAAATCCACTTCGTTAGATATGTCGGTGGTTGAGAATGGAGTCTAGTGGTATTTTCAGATTTTCAATTGGACGAGAATCCGCTGCGAAATCATAAAGAGAGGAGGAGTGGAGAGCGTGAGCTGAAAGAGTTTTCTTTTTTTTTTTTCCTTCTTTCTTTCCCTTTGTTCTGCCGTATGAATAGTTTTTTTTTTTTTTCTTTCTCTTTCCACTTCCTGTTTTCTCCAGGAAGCTTAGCCTTTAAGTTTCCTCTTTTTTTTTTTTTTTTTATTTCTTTCCTTTATCTCTTACTTTACTTTATTATATAATAACTTTATATATATATATATATATATATACTTTTATATACATATATATATATATATATCCAAAATCCTCAAATTTCCTAATTTAATTAATTTTTTTAATAATAATAAATTAATTAATAATAACAATTTTTTTAATTAATAATTTTTTTTTGAGTCGTTTCACAATACTAGTTTGAAAATATTTTTCTTGTTTGAAAAATCTTTGCACAACAAAAAACCAAACTATTTGACACTTGCAATAATAATGCAAATATCTTAAGTTTGCTAGTTTATCCTAACACAAGATTTATGATATTGAAATCTGTGGGATAAAACTAAGTCAAACTCCCCAAAAATAATATCACAATCAACTAGTTAAATGGGAGTATTCGCACTATCATGTCCAAAAATTGCATCAATTAATTTAATATTTGAAAAGGTGTCGACCAAGTGCTTGGTCGTGTCAAATGAGTGTCGGCGCTGAAAATGTGTCGAACGGTTGTTGGCACCTCACGTGTTAGACTTCTTAGAGATTCTTGGAGTGTTCGTGCTTCTTAGAATAATAGCATAGAGATGATAACAGCCTATCCTTTCCCTCTTGGTGAGGATTTGGAAAAGTTAATTAGCATTATGTTGGGTCTAGGAATGAAATGGAAAACTAGACATTACATCCAAATGAAATAGGAGAAGTAGTTGACATGATACCACTAGTTTGCACTCTCTCTCTCTCTCTCTCTCTCTCTCTCTCTCTCTCTCTCTCGTAGCTAAATATCTCTCACAATATACACAATTTTTAATAAGAAAAGAAGACAATTCCATTAAAAAAGAGGGAATATACAGTAAGGAGAATAAGAAGTCCTCCTACAAAATAAAACCGAAAGAGAAGTACGAAGAATGTCAAAATTGCAAGCATTCACACAATTACATCACTCTCTAGCAAATTCACAGATGTCCCCCCCCCCATCTCTCTTTCCATGTGGGGTTAACTACTTTTTAGGAATGTAAATTTTCTTTAAAGAATTATCAATCCTATCACATCTCAACTATGATAAATAGGGAAAAAAATTGCGACAAATTGGAAGAGGCTTTGTTGATAGTAATAGGATTTCCATCCAAAGCCAACATGTGTTTGAGGCAAAGGATTGATGGGGTTCTAGTAACCACCCATTAAGGGCAGGGCATGGAAATCCCTATACCAGAACAGATGTAGAGCTACTGAAATTCCTAACAAATTATGAATTGAAAAGAAATTTAAAATTTGAAATTTGGTATTAATGGTAAAGTTTTCCCATATCAATGATTTATAAAGAAATATTTCCAATAAATCTATCTTATATTAAGACTTCCTAATATGAAGCCTTTCGAACTTCCCTCCCAAACACAAACTCAATTATCTTCACAAGCATTTAATTTACAATGCACTTGATTTGATGGTTAAGGTTAACAAAATTGGACTATATTGAATAAAAGAAATCCTATTTCATTTTAGGTTTTCCATCTATGAAGGATAAGATTGAAAGAATTCAAGATCCAATACAAGGAGAGAGAGAGTTGCCACATAAGAGGCCAAAGGAATAACTTTGCCTTAATGCATTATATATATATATATATACAATTGAATAAACCTAACCCTAATAATGATACAAAGACTAAAATGCCACTTAACTAAAATATTACAATAAATAGGATACTATCTAACATCCCCCCTCAAACTCACGAGGACGCACCGAGAAGCATCAAGAATTTATCAAGGAGAAACTGGAAACGACAAATAGTGTGAGACTTCATGAAGAAGTCAACCAAATGCATGGTAGAGGAAATGAATGGGTGAGAGAAGGTACAAAGGCAAAGATGATGATGTGTGAGATAACAACAAATTTCAATATACTTAGTGTGTTTATAAAATATAGAATTATGAGCTATCTGAATAACACTGACGTTGTCATAATACATAGGGTTCAGCAAGAAAGACACCCATGTTAGCAAGTAACAACTGCAACCAAACTATTTTAGCAGTAGTTGAAGTCATGACATGATACTTAGCCTCAGTAAAAGAATGAAAAACTATAGATTGCTTCTTGATTTTCCAAGAAATGAGATAGTCGCTAAGAAAAATGCAGAAACTAGTTGTGGACTTGCGGTTTGTAGGATCTTCAGCCCAATCAGCATCAAAATAAGCATGAAGTTCTTAAGCAGATGTAGAAGAGAGTGATATACTCTGATACAATGTCCCTCTAATATAATGTAGGATACGAAGAACAAAACCCTAATGGATCAGAGTGGGAGAGGAGAAAATTTGACTAACAATATGAACTGCATATGTAATATCAGGTCGAGTGATGGAGAGATAAACCAAACTGCCAACAATAGTACGGTATAGAGTTGGATCCGCCAATGGAACTGCATCAGAAGAGGAATAATGAACATTAAGTTCAAATGGAGTTTCTATAGTTCGAGTATCAGTAAGATGGGCATTTTGATTGACATCTGCTGCATATTTAGACTGAGAGAGGAGATAACCTTTAGGAGAAAAGGCCACCTCAATGCCAATAAAGTATCTTAGGGTTCCCAAATCTTTCATTTCAAAGTGGGGGTGCAGCTCTAATTTCAACTTTACAATCCCATCTATATCATCTTCAGTCAAAATCATATCATCTACATAAAAAAGGAGAATAATACACCCAACAGATGTAAAACGAATAAATAAGGTAGAATCATGATCACTTGAGCGGAAGCCAAAAGAAAAAAAGCACTTCAGAGAACTTTTCAAACCAAGCCCTAGGATCTTATTTAAGACTATACAAAGTTTTTCTCAGTCTACAGACCTCTCTTGGATGATAATGACCACTAGGGGGTGGATACATATGAACTTCCTTTTTGAGATCCCTATTTAGGAAGACATTCTTTACATATAACTATGAGAGTTTCCACTGGTTAATAGAAGCTACTGCAATCAAAGTACGTACGGATGTCATCTTAGCAACTGGTGCAAATGTCTCCTCATAATCAAAACCAACTTTTTGAGTAAACCATTTTGCAACCAAATGGGTCTTATATCTTTCAATAGAACCTTTAGACTTAGTTTTGATCTTGTAGACAGTTTTGATCTTGTAGACCTAGCGACACCCCACTACCGTCTTACCAGGAGGAAGAGGTACCAACTCCCATGCATTGGTCTTATACAAAGCAACAAGTTCTTTATTCATAGCCTGTTGCCAAAGAGGGTTAAGAGCTGCCTCCTTATAAGAAGCAGAATCACAATGGGAATGAAGAGAAACTAAAAAAGCACCAAAACTTGAAGAATAACAAGAATGAGACGCAAGAACATATGAATTGAGATGAGAAGGGGGCTTACGAAGCTGCATTGGATAACGAGAAGATGCAAGGTCCACATGATCAAAATATGAAGAGGATTCCGCCAAGGAGGATAGGGGATTTGTAATTGCAAAAGAAAATGAAGTACAAATAGAAGAAATGGGAACAATAGAGGAAGACTCTTAAACAATATCACAATTAAATGGATCAATATTTATAAGATCAGACTCATTTAAGATGCTAAAACTTGTTGGAATAGAGAGGAAATGAATGTGTTCAAGAAAGACGACGTGACGAGAAACATAAAGTTTTTGTGTTTCCGAATCATAACAACAATATCCTTTTTTTTTGCCATCACCATAACCATGAAACACACACAAAGAGGATTGTGTAGACAACTTAGAATGCTTAATATGAGGATGAAGGACAAAACATGTACAACCAAATACTCTCAAATGAAAATACTATGGAGCCTTGTCGTACAACTTCTCATAAGGAGAGACTCCCAAATTAAGAGCAATAAGAATTCTGTTAATCAAATATGTGGCAGTAAGAATTGCTTCTTCAATTCTTGGAAAACTTTGGGAACATTACTATAAATGAGAAGGGATTGAACTGTCTCAACGATGTGCCTATGTTTTCTTTTAGCCACGCCATTTTGCTTAGGAGTGTCTATGCGTTTTATGGTACCATTAGAGGTGAGTAGGGTGGAAAACTCAGTAGAATTATATTCCCCCCCTAAAAATCGCACATGAAACACTTAATGACATGTGAATGTTTTGCTTGAATCAAAGCACGAAATTGCTGACTTTTTGACTTTGATCCTTATTTTCATTATAACAAACTACAACATCTCATTAGTGTGCTTAGAATATGAATAGGTTCATCCTTTTGAAAGTAGAGATGATGCTATAATATGAAAGCCTTAAAAGCACTTAGACGAACTTACCTCGGTGTATTTCATGGCAATTCAGAGAGCAAAGCGTGAAGGCATTTTATATTTTTCTATTGTAATAGTAATTAGGTTTAATTGTGGATGCATGATCTCATGATTTAAATTAAAGCTCATAAATAACCTTAGGGACCTCCATGTTTTCATGAAAAACCTTTTTACTTAAAACTCTAAACTTACATAAAAGGTTTGAAGTGGTTTTGAACTTAAAAGAAGGCAAAATTCAAATTTTCTTAAGGGTCAATTGAACGGCCTTATAGGCCTAGTCAACCGGAGTGTGCACTTGGCCAAAGCGTGTTTTTACGAAGGACCCAGTCTATAACGACCTGAAAAATTTTAACTATTTAAAATAAGGAAGATAATAAATAGAATGGGGAAAAATATGAGAAAGGGAAAAGAAATTTAAAAAGGGTAACAAGTAGACACTCGTCGACGAACTTGATTTTCCCATCAACGAGCGATCTTCTGAGCCTCATCGATGAGTATACATGTCTCGTCGATGAGGATTTATCGAGAGAGGTCATTATATTTCTGAATTTCTTTGACGAGCTTCCGGTTTCATCCATGAGTGGTGTTCTTGGGCTCGTTAACGAGTCCACGTGTCTCGTCGAAGAGGCTTTGCCTGTAAAAATAGTTTGCTTTCATTTTCAGCAAGAAAACTTGGGGTTTTTTACTTTCTCTCTCTAAAAAATAGTCCCTTAGCCTTCTCTCTTCGAGTTTGGCTCTGATTTAGCTCTATTTGACGATCAGAAGCCACCACGAGACTCTTGGGATGATTCTCGGCAGCATAGGCGAAGCAGATTTTCGATTTGGAGTATCTGAGAATCATCCCAAAATTAGGGTAAGTGAGATATCTTGGAGTTTCCTTGTTAAATATAAATATTTGGAACCTAGGAAGTATTAAATGAGTGTTTTTCTGAGATTTGAGTAAGTTTGGATTTTTGGAATACAGGGTCATAGTTCCGTTCGGTTTAGGCAGGAATTCGAGGAGCAGAAAAGGGGAAATACTTTATAACAACTTTTTATTAACTTTAAACTGGTTAAATTTTGGGTATAAAATTATATACATATATTTTGGTATAATTTTCTAAACGGTGCAAGTATTGAAAATATTATTTTGTTTATATATTATATTAGGAAAAATCGCGTGGCATGAAAACAACTTTGATAATTAAATGGTTGCGAGTACTGCGGAATTATGATTTATTGTGTGATTGTGAATACTGTTTGGGCTGCAAATTCTGCTTGATTGAAAATATTGGTTGGTTATGGATACTGTCTGATTGTGTATACTGTGGTTGATGTGTGATGTGCTTGAGTGGTTGGTTTTTTTATTGATTTGTGCCGTGGTTCATGTAAATTGTGATATAGCCTTGGCAGTGGTATAAGGAGTTTGTTATATCGTACCTAATATAACTGTCATATAACGTTTGTAGTGGTATGAGGAGGTCGTTATATGGACATTTATATTATGGGGTAAAACATTGGCAGTGGTATGAGGAGTTTGTTTCACCTATTTACTATGAATAGGGTGGTATGTGTTGTTATCTATGTGGTTGATTAGTCCTGTGTGGATCGTGTAACATGTGTGGCTGATAGTCCTGTATGGACTAGTCCTGTGTGGACATGTATTTTATATAGATTAGAGTCCTATGTGGACATTGTATTATGTATGGATTTGAACCTTGTGTGGGTGTGAATGAGAACTGTATGAATTATCTTGTGTGGAACACTGTGAAATGACAGCATTGGATATGTGTTACCTAAATTACATGAGTATTTATGGTAAAGTAAAATCTTCCACCCGAGGGCTTGCTGAGGAAAGCGAGTGTTTTGGTAATTATCTGTGGATACCAGAGCAGAGGGAAGCCACTCGTATGGGCGGGTGACCTTCCCTATTCTTGGAGACTTTACCTGGATACATAACCCGAGGGCTTACTGAGAAAGGTGAGTACCCTGGTATTACCATTAGAGCAGAGGGAATATACTTGTATGGATGGGTAGACTTCCCTATTCTTAGAAATTATCAGTAAAAATAATTATGTATATGTGTATGTGAATGTGATTGGGTGAAAGAGAAGTTGACAATGATGTGATTAAGAATGCATTTTCTCAGCTGCTATTGATAGTGATATACATTTGTATGTATATTTTGTAATTATATATTAAACACTTCAGCCACACACTATTGTAACTTATTTCTTCCTTACTGCGAGGTGTCTCACCTCGGCAAATATTTAATCTTTTCAAGTCCTCCAAGTGATTGAGCTTAGAAAGCTCTAGGGCGGGGTAGTTTTGTGAGTAAATAAAAGAATAGATATATGTATAGTTTTATGTTTAATTATTATGGTTATGTAAAAATGGAGGATATGGTTGCTCCTTTTTTATGGGTATGTGAATATATATATATATATATATATATATATATATATATATATAGCACTCTGGTATTTTGTTTCAGATTGTTTAATTAAGTTATGTTGCGTGAATGGTATCAGAGACGTGTGGACAATCTCATAACACCACGGGCCCCACGTGGTGAGTCTAGGGCATTACAGTTGGTATCAGAGTCTAACGGTCTTACGAACTTTAGGATGATTAATACAAGAGTATATGTTTGAGTTGGATATAGGTAGGAATTGGTAGATTAAGGTACTGACAGGAGTTTGAGTTTGTTTCGTAGCTTGGAGGCAGAAATCCCTTAATAGACTTATGTGATTTTCTAAATTAGTCAACGGTTTCAGAAAACCACGGTAAATCCATCGACGGTGATGTTTTCAAGTAGAGAAACTGAAATATGGAATTTGAATTTGAAAGTTAAGTTGATTGTGGATAATTGGATGTCAAATATTTAATTTAGGATTTGGATATTAAAATGATTTCTTGTTTTATGATTTTTGTCTGTTATATTAAGATGTAGAGATATTAAACTTGCCTCTATTATATATATTCAGGGATGGATCCTAGAGGCAAAGGCGTGGATGAAGGAGGAGGGAGCGAGTTGGGAGCTTCCAGCCGGGATGAGATTGACATCTCCTGATTGTTGCGAGGAATAGCTTGTTAGGTTAGGGAAGAGATGAGACTAGACTTCGAGGGATCAAGCTACCCACTAGTGCATCAGGACTGTACAATTGATCAATTCACCTGCCTGAAACCCTCATCTTTTGAGGGTGGCACTGACTCAATTAAGGCTGAGACGTGGATGCAAGAGATAGAAAAGATATTGGCAGTGTTGAACTGCACTAAGGAGCAAAAGGTTCTTTTTGCCACCATTAAGCTAGTCGAAGAAGCTGAACGGTGGTGTCATGCGATGAATTTTTTGGAAGAACAGTGAGTAGTACCTATAGCAATGACTTGAGGTCATTTCAAGCAGGTCTTCTATGACCGATACTTCCCCGTTATCACCAAAAATGCGAAGGCGGAAGAATTTTTCAACCCGACTCAGGGGCGTCTCATTATTCAGCAGTATGCTGCTAAATTTGTGGAACTTTCTCATTTTGCACCTTCCATGGTTCCAAATGAATACCAAAAGACAAGATGGTTTGAAAGGGGCCTGACATGTTTGCAAAGGGTCTCCATAAAAAAGACATGTTTGCATATGACATGTTTGCAAATTCACGAGCATATGACATGTTTGCAAATTCAGAATTTCACAGAATTCATGGAAAAAGCCACCATGGCAGAGTCAAGTCTGCAGAGGGGTGCAGAGGCGTCAAAACGAAGAAGGAGACCCGTATCTCCCCTCCCCCAAGAAAATGTCATAAAAAGGTCATGGAGGGGAGACAGAGATTTTGCAGGTCAGGGGTTGAAAAGGAATGATCGAGGATGATAAGGCGATTCGTCACGCCCCCACTACCTTAGATGTAACCAGCGGCATTGGGGCATATGCCGGAGTAGGGGTATCGTGTGCTATAGATGCGGGAAATATGGTCATATAGCCCAAGAATGTTGAGAACCTCCAAACAATGCACTTGCTCCAAATCAAAATCAGAGGAACAACCCGGTGCCTCACGACGATGGTGCCCCGACACATGTTTATATGTTGGGTACACCTGAGGGGACAATGCTAAAGATGCAGGTAATGTGTTTTCGTTAGCATGAGTGTTAATTTTGTTTGACTGTGTATGATCCGATGTTGCATATGCTAGAATTGATTGAAATATGTAAATATGGTTAGCTAGCTTTTCAGTTGTGAAATGAGTGATTAACGAATTTCAAGGAAAAAAATCTTTTAAGGAGGGGGGAATGTAACGACCTGGAAAATTTTAATTATTTAAAATAAGGAAGATAATAAATAGAATAGGGAAAAATATGAGAAAGGGAAAAGAAATTTAAAAAGGGTAACAAGCAGGCACTTGTCGACGAACTTGATTTTCTCGTCAAAGAGCGATCTTCTGAGCCTTGTCAACAAGTATGCATGTCTCGTTGACGAGGATTTACCGAGAGAGGTCCTCATATTTATGAATTTCATCAATGAGCTTCTGGTTTCATCCACGAGTGGTGTTCTTAGGCTCGTTGAAGAGTCCATATGTCTCGTCGACGAGGCTCTACCTATAAATAGAGTTTGCTTTCATTTTCAATGAGAAAACATGGGGTTTTTCACTTTCGCACTTTAGAAAATGGTCCCTCTGCCTTCTCTCTTTCATTTCGGCCTGAATTTAGCCCGATTCGACGATCGGAAGCTGCCACAAGACTCTTGGGAAGATTCTCTGCAACATAGGCGGAGCAGATTTTCAGTTTGGAGTATTTGGGAATCATCCCAAAATCAGGGTAAGTGAGATATCTTGGAGTTTCCTTGTTAAATATAAATATATGGAACCTAGGAAGTATTAAATGAGTGTTTTTCTGAGATTTGAGTAAGTTAGGATTTTTGGAATACATGGTTTTAGTTCTGTTCGGTTTAGGCAAGAATTCAAGGAGTAGGTAAAGGGAAATACTTTATAACAACTTTTTATTAACTTACTGGTTAAATTGTGGGTATAAAATTATATACATATATTTTGGTATAATTTTCTAAATGGTGCAAGTATTGAAAATATTGTTTTGTTTATATATTATATTAGGAAAAATCGTATGACACGAAAACAACTTTGATAATTAAATTGTTGCAAATACTGCTGAATTATGATTTATTGTGTGATTATGAATACTGTTTCGGTTGAAAATACTGGTTGGTTTTGGATACTCTCTGATTGTGTATACTATAGTTGATGTGTGATGTGCTTGAGTGGTTGGTTTTGTTCTTGATTTGTGTTGTGGTTCATATAAATTGTGATATAGCGTTGGCAGTGGTATAAGGAGGTCGTTATATTGTACTTGATATAACTGTCATATAACGTTAGCAGTGGTATGAGGAGGCTGTTATATGGGCGTTTATATTGGGGGGTAAAATATTGGCAGTGGTATAAGGAGTTTGTTTTACCTATTTACTATGGACAAGGTGGTATGTCTTGTAATCTGTGTGGTTGATTAGTCCTGTGTGGATCGTGTAACCTGTGTGGTTGATAGTCCCGTGTGGACCACTCCTATGTGGACATGTATTTTATATGGATTAGAGTCCTGTGTGGAAGTTGTATTCTGTGTGGATTTGAACCCTATGTGTGTGTGAATGAGAACTGTACGAATTATCCTGTGTGGATTGGTTGTGGTATGCGTATACGTGTGGAACTCTATGAAATGACGACATTGGATATGTGTAACCTGAATTACATGAGTATTTATGATAAAGTAAAATCCTCCACCCAAGGGCTTGCTGAGGATGGTGAGTGTTATGGCAATTATCTGTGGATACTAGAGCAGAGGGAAGCCACTCGTATGGGCGAGTGACATTCCCTATTCTCGGAGTCTTTACCTAGATACATAACCCGAGGGCTTACTGAGAAATGTGAGTACCCTGGTATTACCACTAGAGCAGAGGGAATCTACTTGTATGGGCGGGTAGACTTCTCTATTCTCGGGAATTATCAATAAAAATAATTATGTATATATGTATGTGATTGGGTGACAGAGAAGTCGACAATGATGTGATTAAGAATGCATTTTCTCAGTTGCTATTGATAGTGAAATACATTTGTATGTATATTTTGTAATTATATATTAAACACTTCAACCACACACTGTTGTAACTTATTTCTTCCTTACTGAGAGGTGTCTCACCCTGACGAATATTTAATCTTTTTAGGTCCTCTAGGTGATCGAGCTTAGAAAACTCTAGGGCGGGATAATTTTGTGAGTAAATAAAAGAACAAATATATGTATAGTTTTATGTTTAATTATTCTAGTTATGAAAAAATGGAGAATATGGTTGCTCCTTTTTTATGGGTTTGTATTCATAACACCATGGGCCCCACATGGTGGGTTTGGGGCGTTACAGTTGATACCAGAGCCTAACGGTCTGCAGACTTTAGGAGGATTAATACCAGAATATAGGTTTGAGTTGGATAAGGATAGGAATGGATAGATTAAGGTACTCGTCGCGATGTCCCGGAGCGTGTGTGCTACGGGTGGCGAAATTAAAAATGTATTTTAATATTTTCAAGAAAAATAGGAACATTGGAGTCGCCACCAACCTTTAGTGTGGTTAGAACACATGATTACTACCCCATTAGGGGTAGAATGGGCCTACGTTACCAGAATTGGGGTCGGGAGTTCGGTTACGCGAGGGAAAGGTACGAGTACCCCCTACGCGCCCGTTCTTACGAACGGTACCTAATTAATTCGAAATTATCCCTAAAGTTAATTTAATAAGTATTTCAAATTACCCCTCTATTAGTGGATTCACAAATATACATGCAGTATAAATAAATAAATAAATAAATAATACAAAAATATATGTACTATATATAGTCTCTCATAACTAAAGGTACGTGAAGCCTCAAGGCTAATACCCTAACATTAAAATCATAGAGATAAAAAAATCAAGAAAATATCTAAGAAAATACACTCCCAAATTTTGAAATTGTATATAAGATTTTTATAGGAAAATACTAGTATGGGAGATTTTAATATATATTAATAAGATAATAAACTAAGAAATTAAATTACCATAATACATATAATAATAATAAGAATACATATATGCTAAAATATTACAAATATCAAAGTAAGTAATGAAATACCATGATACTATATATATTAAGACACTAAAGATACTATAAAAAAAAATTAATACTAAATATATCGAGATACTAAAAGTAATTAATACTAAATACATTAAGATAATTCACACAAATATATTAAGATACTAAAAATAATTAATACTAAATATATTAAGATGCCGAAAATAACTAATACTAAATACATTAAGATACCAAAAATAATTAATATTAAATGTATTAAGATATTAAAAATAATTAATACTAAATATATTAAGATACCAAAAATAATTAGTACTAAATATTTTAAGATAAAAAAAAAAAATATCACAGTAAATAACTATAATACCATAATAATTATATGTAATAAAGGAAATCCTAAAAATACCTAAAACAATGTAAACTGATCAAAATCCTAAAATATATATACATCATCAACATGACAATAGTGAAAGCCCAAAATATACAATATCAATACGACCATAATGATAATCCAAAATATACAATATTAATATAATCATAATGAAAACCATATAATATCACATCACCTAAATATTAACTTGATGATGATAACCAATAACCTGAATACATAATAATAATAATAATAATAATAATAATAATAATAATAATAATAATGGTACAATATTTAAAAGCACAGCATCTACATGTTCATACCAAACAAGTGTAACAATAAGAAGTGTTATATCATAAGAAAAAAATATATATACATGAAAACAATACAATATTCAACAATAAGCCACATACATGTTCATACGAAACAAATGTAATAATAAAAGCATACCATAAGAAAAAATATATACATGCAGATTATACAATATTAGATAGTAAACCATAATATTACATATTTAAAAAAAAAATGACAAGAAAATTCAAAATTTAACACTTGAGACCAGATCAAACAAAAAGGAATCCTTTAAAAACAAAAATAAACCAATTAGTATTTATAATAAATATGACAAAAATCTAAACATGGATATTAAATACTAATATTACAACATTAAAAATCCTACAATAATAATATTAATTATTTAATATAGATAATAAATACAACAAAGATTTAAACGTCCCTAAAATAAAAAAAATCAATATGTGTGTGTGTACTGTGCGTGCAGGAATCTCACAGGGGTGTATCTGGACCTTCGGGTATGTGTGTGTGTCGCCGGAGGTCCTGGGGTGCTCGGGGGGAACTGCTGCAACTAGAGTTGAGGGCCGCTGCTACTGCGGGAGCTGACGTCGGAGATAGGCGTGGGGGCACTGCGAGATCTCGCCGGGAACAAGAGCAAGAGGTCACCGGAAGTTGGCTGGTTCAGCAAAGCTTCGAAAGATTGGGGCTGTGGAGGAGAGCTCTGCTGGTGCCCTGTTCGTGGAGGGCTTAATTGCTGCAGGATTTAGACGATGACACTGATGGCGGCAATAGCTGCTGCTGCTGTCGCCGGAGGGAGGCTAGGTGACGACGAATGGGAAGTCACCGGAGGTTGCCGAAAGCGACAGCACCGAGAGGCTTCACCGCCGGGGCTCGCGACTGTGTAGAGGGAGTCCGAAGGAAAGGGACAGAATAGGAGAGACAGGGAATTGAGATGAGGGGGCTGCAGATGTGAGAGAGGGAGAGGAAGAGTCTGAGGGATGGGTAGGAAGAAGAAGCAGAGGAAGAAGAAGAAGAAGGAGCTGCGAGTTTTTTTTTCTTTTCTTTGGTTGTTTTCCCTATTGTTGTGCGCTTGTTCTCCTCTTTTATAACTAAACCAAACCCTAAAATCCTTTTTTCTTTTTTCTTTTTTTCTTTTTTATACTTTTATGGTAATAATAAATATGATAACTAATAATAATAATAATAATAATAATAATAATAATAATAATAATAATAGTAATGTAATAATGCAAGATTTGAAAATAATAGTATAATAATAGTACGATAATAATAATAATAAAGTGATATTTAATAATAATAATAATAATAATAAGGATAATAAGAAAAATAATAGTAAAGTAATAATAATAAAATAATATTTAAAATAATGATAATAAGAGAAATAATAATAATAACATATTAATAATAGTAATGAGAATGGTAATGGTAATAATAATAAAATACTATAATAATAATAATAATAATAATAATAATAATAATAATAATAATAATAATAATAATAAATTATTTATATCAATATAGGAAAATAATTAATAATAATAGCAATAGTGAAAATAAAAAAAATAATAATAATATAAATAACAACAATAAAAATCATAGTAATAATAATAATAATAATAATAATAATAATAATAAAATAATAGTGATAAAAAAAATAATAAAAATAAGGCAATAATAATAATAATAATATAATGAGAAAGGATCCCTTGTTCTATTTGACTAGGGTAAAAATAGGGTGTCTACAATTGCCCCTCTTTGTAGGCTTCGTTGCTTCAACGTAACAGTAGCAACTCTTCTACGTTTTTTTGTAGCAACAAGTTTGTAAAGATAAAAGACACCTATTTTAGCCAAATCATTGAACTCCCTATAGCTTTTCAAGTTAATCAAGAGTTGATTATTTCTGCCAACCAAGGACGATTTGTACTGAGTGTAAGAATCCATGTTGGGGTACACAGGGATACGATGATCTAGCCATGGGACACAAAGATGGCTTGCTTCAAATGTAAGAATCCGAGCTGTAGGGATACGATGATCCAGCCATGGGACACAGTGATGGCTTGCTTCGAATGTAAGAATTCGAGCCATAGGGATACGATGATCCAGCCATGGGACACAATGATGACTTGCTTCGAATGTAGGAATTCAAGCCGTAGGGATACGATGATCTAGCCATGGGACACAATGATGGCTTGCTTCGAATGTAGGAATCCGAGCCGTAGGGATACGATAATCCAGCCATGGGACACAATGATGGCTTGCTTCGAATGTAGGAATCCGAGCCGTAGGGATATGATGATCCAGCCATGGGACACAATGATGGCTTGCTTCGAATGTAGGAATCCGAGCCGTAGGGATACGATGATCCAGCCATGGGACACAATGATGGCTTGTTTCGAATGTAGGAATCTGAGCCATAGGGATACGATGATCCAGCCATGAGACACAATGATGACTTGCTTCAAATGTAAGATTCCGAGCCGTAGGGATATGATGATCTAGCCATGGGACACAATGATGGCTTGCTTCGAATGTAGGAATCCGAGCCGTAGGGATACGATGATCCAGCCATGGGACACAATGATGGCTTGCTTCGAATGTAGGAATTTGAGCCATAGGGATACGATGATCCAGTCATGGGACACAATGATGGCTTGCTTCAAATGTAGGAATCCAAGTCATAGGGATACAATGATCTAGCCATGGGATGATGGCTTGCTTCGAATGTAGGAATCCGAGTCGTAGGGATACAATGATCCAGCCATGGGACACAATGATGGCTTGCTTCGAATGTAGGAATCTGAGCCGTAGGGATACGATGATCCAGCCATGGGACACAATGATGGCTTGCTTCGAATGTAGGAATATGAGTCGTAGGGATACGATGATCCAGTCATGGGACACAATGATGGCTTGCTTCGAATGTAGCAATCTGAGCCATAGGGATACAATGATCCAGCCATGGGACACAATGATGGCTTGCTTCGGATGTAGGAATCCGAGCCGTAGGGATACGATGATCCAGCCATGGGACACAATGATGACTTGCTTCGAATGTAGGAATCCGAGCCGTAGGGATACGATGATCCAGCCATGGGACATAATGATGGCTTGCTTCGGATGTAGGAATCTGAGCTGTAAGAATACGATGATCCAGCCATGAGACACAATGATTGCTTGCTTCGAATGTAGGATTCCGAGCCGTAGGGATATGATGATCCAGCCATTGGACACAATGATGGTTTGCTTTGAATGTAAGAATCCGAGCCGTAGGGATACGATGATCCAGCCATGGGACACAATAATGGCTTGCTTCGGATGTAAGAATCCGAGCCGTAGGGATACAATGATCCAGCAATGGGACACAATGATGGCTTGCTTCGAATATAGGAATTCGAGTCGTAAGGATACGATGATCTAGCCATTTCAACCAGTAACAAGGTGTGAATTGTAAGGTAACACATGAAATGCATGACAATGAATGAAATGTAGGTAATGCATGAAATGCATGACAATACATGCATGACAATGTATGAAACGTAGGTAATGCATGAAATGCATGGCAATGCATGAAATTTAGGCAATTCATGAAATTTGGACAATGCATATCATATAAAGTAATGCATGGCAATGTATGAAATGTAAGCAATGCATGAAATGCATGACAATGCATAAGATGTATGGTAATGCATGAAATGCATGACAATGCATGAAATTTAAGCAATTCATGAAATTTGGACAATGATGTCATATAGAGTAATGCATGGCAATGTATAAAATGTAGGTAATGCATGAGGTGTATGGTAATGCATGGAATGCATGGCAATATAGGAAATTTAGGTAATGCATTAAACGCATGGCAATGCATGAAATTTGGGTAATGCACGACAATGCATGAATCTTTTCTCTCAACGCGCTTGTGATCAATGACCTCTTCTTTGACCTCTACATAAAACTCGTCGCATTTGAACGGGTCTGTAACTCATCTTGGCTTAATCTTCTTGATTCATCGGTTATGGAAGTGATTGACTCGGCTCATATGAAAATCACAGAATATGCCCCAGTTGAATGGATCTATAGTTGATCTTGACCCTGTTTTCATATTCCAACCTGATAAGAAGGTGGTTGAATGGGCCCCTATCGAAACTCAATTCTTCTAGAATAAGCAGATCTTTGAAACCCAACATGATATTTGCCCCAGTTAGACTGCTTTTTCTCCACAAGGATCTTCTTTATATAGACTACTGGTGATTTTGAAACCCTTTGACTGTCCATCCTCCTTTAAAGCTTCGAAGGGCAAGAAGATATATATATATATATATATATATATATATATATATATATATATATATATATATTTTGATATAATGCATGATGACGTGCCAATTTACCAACAAGCTTGTGACAAACCAAATTTTGATTTAAGCCATATTTTCAAATTCCCAACTGACATAGATGTCCCTGAATGTGTTCTTTTGAAACTCGGCATGACACCTGCCCCAGTAGATGCATTTGTAGTTGATATTGTCTGTCTTACATTTTCTTCACAAGGACGTTCTTTGGATTGCATCCTTAATGTTTTAAAATCTCTTTGAAATTTAAATGAATAAGCATGCAATCAGATAACTCAATCTCAATGGGAATATGGATGGAATGCACAAACTTGCTTGTCTTTGCTTGATTTTCTGTGCTTGTTAAATAGGAGGCAAATTTTGCTAGTACGTTGACACTAATGCAACTTTACTAGCTTAGGAAATCATATCAATGGGCAAACCCTCCTTTTTTTCTCTTTTTTTTTTTTTTCCCTTTTTTAAGCCTCATAACCATAACTCCTCTACTGTATCACCGCTTAGAGTTTCTTTCTTACTTATTTCAAGCTTATTTCAAACTCCCTGTCTTAAATTATAACTTGTATCTCATTAGGTAATCTGATCAATATTCTGATCCAAAGGTGGACTTTAAGACACGGGACGAAACGTAGGCTTAGGATTTAGGTTTCACCAAGAATAAGGAAACTAAGACTTAAAATTCCCCTCCCATAATAAAAATTTCTGCGCCAGTTTGTGGTGCAGTATTCACAAAGTGTTGACCGAACTTGTCATTTAAACAAGCTGCCTATGTACTTTTTCAGGATCAGGTCATTACGTAGTTCAGACTCAACATTGAGTCTGAAAAATCATTTGAGGCAATAACGTATACCAATTTGGTCAGGACTTTCATTTGAACCGTAATGAAGGCTAGGGGTATGGGTTAAAAAAGAAAAGAGTTAAATAGGGCTCAAAATTTATCAATCTTATCACAGGTGTTAGTCAAAGATCACATATGAATCATGCCCCTTATTTTTCCTTTTTCTTTCCTTTTTTTTTTCTCTTTATTTTTTCTCATTTTTTTATCGTCTTCGTCTTCTTTTACTGTAACTTTTGCTTTTCCTTTTATGAAGGAATTTTAACTGCATTTTCATTTAAACTTCATTTGGGACTGATCTTTTTAAAACTGCCCCAGTGTGGGGTGTGATCCTTTGACAGGTTAATTAAGAATTGAATTGTTCAGGCTCCAAAAGGGCTTGCAAAGGATTCCTTCTTTGACTTTCTTTTGGGTAGTAGAAAAATGGCCTGCCATCATTTTGGTAGTGATAATTACCTCAAATGACTTGTCAAACACTATAAGACCCAAACCCAGGTTGAATTTTTGATGAATAGACTTTTAAGAAAAGATTGGTTTAACATTCAGGTTTGAATGGGTTAGCAAGTGGTAAATCATTATTTGGTTCTTTTTAGGAATATTGGTCGATAAAAGACAGCCACCCTTTATTTGATCAGAATATAATCATCATACCTTTAAGACAACCAATCATAACTTAGATAACAAAGACAAAAGATTTTTTCTCAATTTCATCAAACAAACATAGGACAAAGCTTGATAAGTCATTTATGTATATTTCTCCTACGACTCTTCTTCATTTTGAAATCCACATCCCACAAAGCTCCTTGACAACCTCTTGAAGTGACATTCTTTACTAAGCTTCATCTTGGAGGCTTTTTCTTCATCTATTTTTTTTTTGCCCCATTGAATAGACCCCTGAAATTAACTCTTGGCTCCAAGTCCTTTATACTGATAAAATTATTTCCTATGTCACTTACACAAAATACAAGCGACAATAGACAAAATTTGGCACAAGGTAATGGTTCAAGGAAGATGAAATGAGATGAGACCGAAAGACATTTTTATTTCATTCAATTTCAAAATGATTTAAATAAAAATCATGGATGCATTCCTCTCATTATCACTCTTAGGTGATCAAGCATATCATTTCTGCATCACGTGAGCTCACTTTTGAAGTTGAATACCAATCAATCTTCCAACCCAATGACATTTATTACATTCCTACTATGATCACACAACGAGTCCTCATGATCCTAACCTTTCTCAATAGAGAGATCATCTTGCTCCACTTAATACTGGAATCCCGGTTCTTTAACTTTGCCACCTTGGTCCATGATTTTGCAGACAATTGGAATATGATTATTGACCCATTGGAGATGACTATGCAAGCATGGTTATGAAATTGAACATGGAATGATTATGTTATGTAATGGGTGTTTATGCATGGGTGTACCTAGTGCACAAATACATACCAATAAGGATATGAACATATATGCAAGCATGAACTGAAGTGCGTGAATGCGATGTAACCTAAATAACTACTTTGCCAGAATTCTGGAAAAATCCCACTAATGAAAGATTCTAAGATTAAGACGATCATTGATGGGCCAAAATTTCAATTCAATTCTTCCCTCAATCATTCATTTCCCTAATGATGGTCCATGTACCTCAGATCCAATGAAGGGTCAGATTATGATCTGAGTTTGGGGTTGACCCAGGCTAGTCAACCCATTGGGTTTGCTCAATGTATGCTTGCAGACTTTAATGTGCACTTGGACCTCGAGTATTTTTAAAATATAGGCTTAAATGTATTTCATGATGAGATCAGGCCCTAGTTTTAAAAGGACTTGGGCTTGGATTGTTTAGAAAATGTTGGCCCGGATTTTTAGGTAATAAGACTGAAGCCCATTTTTGAAATCTAGGTTTGACCCTTTTTAAAAATCAAGCCTGGGCTGAGTTTTTCCTTAGGAAAAGGTAGAGCCCAAGTTTGCTTGGGTCAAGTTCTTCATTCTTTGAAATGATGGACCATGGTCTCATTATTGGGTTTTTTCAGAATACTGGCTAAGTAGTATGTAAATTTAAAATGGATGCAAAATGCATGGTATAATACAAGGTATCTCACAACATATATACAACAGACGGTATGGGGAGAAGGATGTCCCGACCTAGGGTAGGTACATATATACAAGGTTCTTCATGGCTCTATCCTAGTTAAGGGAAAACTATGGACTAGTACGTGTGGGTAGGCTCTAACCCCTATTGACAAAAAGGTACCTAGTTTGAAATTCCATCCTCCCCCATAGGGGTTTGGACAAAACTCGCACTGAGCGGGGTGGTTCGCGGGTCCCATCAAGCTTAAGCTACGAAGGGACAAACGTTATTACACCCCTATCTAATCTTAGCAGGTAAAGCTCGGGTATAGAGAGTGAACGTGTGTGAATCCAAGTATAAATTAACCCCGCTACCCCCACATGCATGTACATGCTATTTCAAAATTAATCACCATAGCAATAGAGTGTTTACAGGCAATCACATGCTTGAACCATCATGGAAACAAATATTCACATTGAAGCAAGGATATTGACATGTATGGGGAATAAATGTTCACAATCTACCTATATGGAAACTAAATATGTACATTAATTAAGAATATATACCTATATGGAAACTAATTATTTACATAATTACGGATATATACCTATGTGGAAAGTAATATTCACATTAATGAAAATATCTCTATAAATGGGAACATTAATTAAGGTATCTATGATTATTAACTCTAGGCTATTTATAACTATGGAAACATATATATATATTTACTAAGTCAAATGTATTATAATTTTAACAAATTAATTGCTTTATTCAAACATAGGGGTATTTTATTTACAAAAGTGGAGTAATTAAAAGACTTAATAGATTTAAATTGGGATAATTCCTAATTAATTATTGGCTCAACTCTCAAATGTCCCAAACGGAGTCGCCAAGCTGTCGCGACGTCCCGGAGCGCGTGTGCCCCGGGCGGCGAAATTAAAAATGTATTTTAATATTTTCAAGAAAAATAGGAACATTGGAGTCGCCACTAACCTTTAGTGTGGTTAGAACACATGATTACTACCCCGTTTGGTGTAGAATGGGCCTACGTTACCAGAGTTGGGGTCAGGAGTTTGGTTACGCGAGGGGAAGGTACGAGCACCCCCTACGCGCTCGTTCTTACGAACGGTACTTAATTAATTCGAAATTATCCCTAAAGTTAATCTAATAAGTATTTCAAATTACCCATCTATTAGTGGATTCACAAATATACATGCAGTATAAATAAATAAATAAATAAATAATACAAAAATATATGTACTATATATATTCCCTCGTAACTAAAGATACATGAAGCCCCAAGGCTAATACCCTAGCATTAAAATCATAGGGATAAAAAAATCAAGAAAATATTTAAGAAAATACACTCCCAAATTTTGAAATTGTATATAAGATTTTTATAGGAAAATACTAGTATGGGAGGTTTTAATATATATTAATAAGATAATAAACTAAGAAATTAAATTACCATAATACATATAATAATAACAAGAAGAATACATATATCCTAAAATATTACAAATATCAAAGTAAGTAATGAAATACTATGATACTATATATATTAAGACACTAAAAATACTATAAAAAAAAATAATTAATACTAAATATATCGAGATACTAAAAGTAATTAATACTAAATATATTAAGATAATTAACACAAATATATTAAGATACTAAAAATAATTAATACTAAATATATTAAGATGCCGAAAATAACTAATACTAAATACATTAAGATACCAAAAATAATTAATATTAAATGTATTAAGATATTAAAAATAATTAATACTAAATATATTAAGATACCAAAAATAATTAGTACTAAATATTTTAAGATAAAAAAAAATATCACAGTAAATAGCTATAATACCATAATAATTACATGTAATAAAGGAAATCCTAAAAATACCTAAAACAATATAAACTGATCAAAATCCTAAAATATATATACATCATCAACATGACAATAGTGAAAGCCCAAAATATACAATATCAATACGACCATTATGATAATCCAAAATATACAATATTAATATAATCATAATGAAAACCATATAATATCACATCACCTGAATATTAACTTGATGATGATAACCAATAACTTGAATACATAATAATAATAATAATAATAATAATGATAATAATAATAATAATAATGGTACAATATTTAAAAGCACAGCATCTACATGTTCATACCAAACAAGTGTAACAATAAGAAGTGTTATATCATAAGAAAAAAATATATATACATGAAAACAATACAATATTCAACAATAAGCCACATACATGTTCATACGAAACAAATGTAATAATAAAAGCATACCATAAGAAAAAATATATACATGCAGATTATACAATATTAGATAGTAAACCATAATATTACATATTTAAAAAAAAAATGACAAGAAAATTCAAAATTTAACACTTGAGACCAGATCAAACAAAAAGGAATCCTTTAAAAACAAAAATAAACCAATTAGTATTTATAATAAATATGACAAAAATCTAAACATGGATATTAAATACTAATATTACAACATTAAAAATCCTACAATAATAATATTAATTATTTAATATAGATAATAAATACAACAAAGATTTAAACGTCCCTAAAATAAAAAAAATCAATACGTGTGTGTGTGCTGTGCGTGCAGGAATCTCACAGGGGTGTATCTGGACCTTCGGGTATGTGTGTGTGTCGCCGGAGGTCCTGGGGTGCTCGGGGGGAACTACTGCAACTAGAGTTGAGGGCCGCTGCTACTGCGGGAGCTGACGTCGGAGATAGGCGTGAGGGCACTGGGGGATCTCGCCGGGAACAAGAGCAAGAGGTCACCGGAAGTTGGCTGGTTCAGCAAAGCTTCAAAAGATTGGGGCTGTGGAGGAGAGCTCTGCTGGTGCCCTGTTCGTGGAGGGCTTAATTGCTGCAGGATTTAGACGACGACACTGATGGCGGCAATAGCTGCTGCTGCTGTCGCCGGAGGGAGGCTAGGTGACGACGAATGGGAAGTCACCGGAGGTTGCCGAAAGCGACAGCACCGAGAGGCTTCACCGCCGGGGCTCGCGACTGTGTAGAGGGAGTCCGAAGGAAAGGGACAGAACAGGAGAGACAGGGAATTGAGATGAGGGGGCGGCAGATGTGAGAGAGGGAGAGGAAGAGTCTGAGGGATGGGTGGGAAGAAGAAGCAGAGGAAGAAGAAGAAGAAGGAGCTGCGAGTTTTTTTTTCTTTTCTTTGGTTGTTTTCCCTATTGTTGTGCGCTTGTTCTCCTCTTTCATAAGCTAAACCAAACCCTAAAATCTTTTTTTTTTTTTTACTTTTATGGTAATAGTAAATATGGTAACTAATAATAATAATATCTTAATAATAATAATAATAGTAATGTAATAATGCAAGATTTGAAAATAATAATATAACAATAGTACGATAATAATGATAATAAAGTGATATTTAAAAATAATAATAATAATAATAATAATAAGAAAAATAATTGTAAAATAATAATAATAAAATAATATTTAAAATAACAATAATAAGAGAAATAATAATAATAACATATTAATAATAGTAATGAGAATGGTAATGGTAATAATAATAAAATACTATGATAATAAGAACACTAATACTAATAATACCAATAATAATAATAATAATAATAATAATAGTAATAAATTACTTATATCAATATAGGAAAATAATTAATAATAATAGTAATAGTGAAAATAAAAATAAAAATATAAATAACAACAATAAAAATCATAATAATAATAATAATAATAATAATAATAATAATAGTGATAAAAAAATAATAATAATAAAAATAAGGTAATAATAATAATAATAATACAATGAGAAAGCATCCCTTGTTCTATTTGGTTAGGGCAAAAATAGGATGTCTACAGTACTAATTGGAGTGTGAGTTTGTTTCGTAGCTTGGAGGCAAAAATCCCTTGACTGATTTCTGTAATTTTCTGAATCAGTCGATGGTTTTAGAAAATCATGGTAAATATATCGACGGTAATGTTTCCAAGCAGAGAAACTGAAATATGGAATTTGAATTTGAAAATTAAGATGATTGTGGAATTGGATGTCAGATATTTAATTAAGGATTTGGATATTAAAATGATTTCTTGTTTTTATGATTTTTGTCCGTTATATTAAGATGTAGAGATATGAAACTTGCCTCTGTTATATATATATATTTAGGGATGTGATTATTTAAAAAAGTAGCAAAACTTGAAGAATAACAAGAATGAGACGCAAGAACATATGAATCAAGATGAGAATGAGGCTTACAAAGCCGCATTGGATAAAGAGAAGATGCAAGGTCCACATGATCAGAATATGAAGAGGATTCCACTAGGGAGGATGTGGGATTTGTACTTGCAGAAGAAAATGAAGTACAAATAGAAGAAATGGGAACAATAGAGGAAGACTCTTAATCAATATCACAATTAAATGGATCAATATTTACAAGATCAAACTCATTTAAGATGCTAAAACTTGTTGGAATATAGAGGAAATGAATGTGTTCAAGAAAGACGACGAGATGAGAAACATAAAGATTTTATGTTTCTGTATCATAACAACAATATCCTTTTTTTTCTATCACCATAACCAAGAAACACACACAAAGAGAATTGTGCAGACAACTTAGAACGCTCAGTATGAGGTCGAAGGACAAAACATATACAACCAAATACTCTCAAATGAAAATACTATGGAGCCTTGCCGTACAACTTCTCATAAGGAGAGACTCCCAAATTAAGAGCAGTAGGAATTCTGTTAATCAAATATGTGGCAGTAAGAACTGCTTTTTCAATTCTTAGAAAACTTTGGGAACATTACCAGAAATGAGAAGGGATTGAACTGTCTCAACAATGTGCCTCTGTTTTCTTTCAGCCACGCCATTTTTCTTAGGAGTGTCAATAGGTTTCATGGTACCATTAGAGGTGAGTATGGTGGAAAACTCAATAGAATTATAACCCCCCCCCCCCCCCAAAAAATCGCACATAAAACACTTAATGACAAGTGAATGTTGTGCTTGAATCAAAGCACGAAACTGTTGATTTTTTTAACCGATCCCTATTTTCATTATGACAAATCACAGCATCTCATTAATGTGCTTAGAATATGAACAAGTTCATCCTTTTGAAAGTATAGATGATGCTGCAATATGAAAGCCTTAAAAGCACTTAGATGATCATACCTCGGTGTATTCCATGGCAATTCAAAGAGCAAAGCGTGAAGGCATTTTATATTTTTCAGTTGTAATAAAAATTAGGTTTAATTGTGGATGCATGATCTCATGATTTAAATTAAAGCTCATAAATAACCTTAGGGACCTCCATGTTTTCATGAAAAACATTTTTACTTAAAATGCTAAACTACATAAAAGGTTTGAAATGGTTTTGAACTTAGCAAAAGGCAAAACTCAAATTTCTTACGGGCCAGTGGATCGGCATCATAGGCCCAGTCAACTGGTGTGTGCACGTGGCCAACGCGTATTTTTACGAAGGACCCAATCGACCGGCCTTCCAAGCCTAGTCGACCGGATTGTGCAAAATGGTCAATTTACAAAGGCCCGACAGACTGAACTCTTGAAAGCCACTAAATCCTAGTCGATCAACCATCATACACTTGAAGCCTTGTCAACTGGATCATAGTGGCTCGATAGACCGAAGTGTGATAAAATGGAAAATCACCTTGGGTTAGTCGACTGAATCCCTCGGGATTTTGAATTTTAGGGCATATAACGGTCAGATTTTTGAAAATTAAATAATATTATATTGCCCAACGGTCATATAACGATCATATTTTGTTTTTGCTATATATATCAACCCTAAACACTTAGAGATGGTTGGGAAGAATATTGGGAGCATACTAGCTTATATTTTTTATTCTCATTTATTCTTCAAACCCTTTTGTGTATCAAATGTTTATTTATCCTCTACTCCTCTTTTGACAAATATTTTTGGAGAAAATTTTTAGGGGTTTCTTGAAAGAGGCTTGAGCTTATATCATCTTTCATTATATATAGCTTGAAAGCCTTCTTATTGTTTTTGAAGATCAAATTCTTATTTCTCCTATTTTTTTTGAAGATCGTTTTTTGGTATAAAACCTTTTGGGGGTTTAATTTGAAAATGCTTGAGCTTGAGCTTATATCTTCCATATATATTGCTTGAAGGTCTTTTTCTTTTATTTTTGTTGTATTTTTCAAAAGATCAAATTTCTCCTACACTCCTATTTTGAAAAATCTTTTTGGAGAAATCTTTTGAATAATTCAAAAAGGCTTGAGCATATATTTATTCTCATATCTATGTTACTTGAGAGCCTTCTTGTTATAAAGGTCAATCTTGAAGAAATATTTTTCTCCTACTCTTTATTTTGAAAAATCTTTGGAGAAAATATTTTGAGTTTTACAAGAAAACTTTGAGCATATATTTCACTCATATATAATTGCTTGAAAGGCTCCTTTTTCTTGAAAGTTTGAGTATAATTAAACTCATATTTATTACATCAAAGCATTCTTTCTAAGGTCAAATATTAAGAAAAATCATTTTTCATACTCTCAGTTTTTACTTGAAAAATATTTTGAGAGGAAAACCTATACTCTACCGAACTTTAATTTATAAATAATTTGAGAGTGCATTTAGATTTTTAAAGTGTACAAATCAGCTTTCATTAAAGCATTTTAATTGTACAAAAAATTATTTTTCGAAACAGTCCTTCACGGTTCATATTGTGAATTATGACCAAGTGAGGGTACATCACTTGAAAAGGTGGCTCAACCTAGAAGGAGTGGGTTGCGATGTGATCCGCACTGAGCGAGGGTACATCGCTCAGAGAGGTTAGTCTGCCTAGAAGGACTAGTGACTAAGCATGGGGTATAGTTTAGAGAGGGGGGCTCCACCTTATTTGAAGGAGTGTTGTAAATGGGGGGTTCCACCCTGTAAGGAGTGTAAACGGTTTGGGTCCGCCCGGATAAGGGAGCTGGTTAGTGAAATCCTTGGAGGGTTCACCCAAGGTGAGAACGTAAGCGGGTATAGCCGAATCTCGTTAAAATCTTTGTATCTCTCTCTCTCTCTCTCTCTTACTCTTAATATTTCCACACTTTAATTTCGGCACGGGTATGCCTATCATTTATGATTGTGATTATTTTGCACGCACATCTTTAATTTTAATTAGGATATGATTTGGTGAATCGGAAAATTTAATTAGTAAAAGTTTTTAAAAAGCTAATTCATCCCTCTTTACACCATTCCTACAAAAGCATTTTATAGATGCTAATGAAAATCAAAATATTTCTTTATAAGGTATGTGCAAAATTCATAATTACTAAAATACTAATGTAAAGTACAATAAAATGTTTAGGTTAAAGAATAAACTAAAAAAAATACATTTAGCCATTAAGGAAATAAATCAAAGACAAAATTTTAGGCTCAAGTAAAATAATTAGCTAAGCAATTAACTGCAGAAGGATTAAACTAGATCAATATTTAATGGCAGAACATGAGTCAAATCGAAAAAACGGGTGTCCTTTTCCTTTACTTTGGGTGCGATCCAAAATATGGGATGATCAAAAAACTTGAGCCAGCTCGGATTATTGGATCCGAAATCCAACGCGTCCACATAGTTGCTCCAAGGGCTACCTAAGTAATAAATGCAATTTCCCTTGCATGGTCCTGTTGAACCCGCAAGTGAAACGGATACGGACTCGCTCCGATGACCCAAAAACCAGAGCTTCATCCCCCAAACTCGTCACCCTGTACCCATGCACCATTCCCCAATCCAACCTAAACACTTCAAAATCACGTTTTCGCCGGCGTCGCCAGCACCAGCATGAAGTCGCCGGACGACGACTCTACCAAATACTTTTCGTTCAAAGTGGAAATCCGGCGGCGGTCTGCAATATGGATAACGTCCGGATCACTCGACCCAAGCTGGAGCTTGAAGATGAAGACATTACCTTTGGCATCGACGAGATAAAATTGGCCCTTGTAGAACACGGACGTCGCTGAACGGAAAATTCAGGCGGAAAATAGACTCTCGTCCACCGATCATCCGCCGGATGACAAAACGCCAGGCAGCCCTGCCCAAGTAAATGTGAAAAAGTTACCAAAATCACGCCAATTGGGTCCGCCGGGGACGGACGAGAAGGGCGAATCTCTCGATTTTGGGCTACGAGTTTCCGGCCGAAAGGCAGATTTTTGGCGAAGGGAGGGAACGACGACGGATTTTCGCGAAAAGGAATTAAAAGAAGTTGAAACGGTCGGAGCAGCCCGGCCAGTGATCGGTGCGAGTAACCAACCGCCGGAGGAACAGCACAGCCCAACGTTGCCAAGGTCTCAAGGAGACACAATGGGGTGTCGTTTTGGGATGAAAAATCTAAAATTTCGCGGGAGAAACGGTTGGCGCCATGAATCAAAGCAGAGGGAGGAAAAAGTGGGGAGTAACTTGAGATGCGCTGCCGTTGCCGAAAAAAACCATGAAACGCAGACGGTTTTGCAGCGGCAAACGTCGACGAAACTTCAGGTGGGCTGAAAGATTGAGGCTCGAGGAGGCCTCGGCGCAGAAGGCCCAAGGAAATAGCCCCCATAAGGGGAGGGAACTGAGAAAAAAGAAAAACAGAGTGGAAGGAGCGAGGGCCTGTACCTCTTATAAAAAACCCTGGAATTTTAAATTTCTTTTGCAATTAATAAAGTTACTAAACCATTTTGTTATTTTTAAAAATTAAATAATATTTTTGTGAATTTAAAAACAACAAGCCGTTTAGAACGATTTATGGAAAATCATTTTGAAGAAAAAAAAATTATTGAATTTGATTGTAATTATAAATAAAATATGAATTAGAAAAATATTACCAAGGTACAACAATAACAATAATAAAAAGGGTGAATCAAATATAATAATAATTTTATATCAATTTATCTGATTAAAGTTGCATTTGCATTGCTAGTTTTAAGAGCTATTAAATTTTCTTGACTATTTTTTTTTTATTTTTTTATTTTTAGAGTAAGAGAATAATGCTATGAGAATTTGATTACTCTATCAAACTTTGTAAGGACCTAAATATATCTAGCCTGATAAATTTTGAATTTTAAAATTTTAAAATTTTGAATTTTTAAAAATAATTTTAAAGTGGTTTTTCAAAA